>NC_135725.1:24259583-24570280 GCF_964656455.1 Halichoerus grypus
TATATGAAGAATTAGTTTACTGCAAAGAAACGAAATGTCCAAAATATTGGAGATGCAGTTTACCTACTTTTCTAGTAGGTAACACAACACAACCCAAATGTGCCAAAATCACAATTATTTGATTAGGCTATTTCAATTCACACTGCACAGTCCTTTTTAATATAACAATTACAAACTCACCTGTGCAGCAAGGTCAGGGTTCTGACTTAGGGACTGCATCATGCTTCTCATGTAGGGGGCAGACAACATGTTTTGCATAAGTTGTGGGTTTTCAGTTATTTGTTGCAACAAGCTCTGCATTCCTGGTGTGTTGAACATACTAGCTGAAAGTTTGTTAAAAAAAAAGACATTGTATCAAGGAAAAGACACATAAAAGTGAAAGCTTTAAAATACAATATATACCATGTGTAATTTTAGGAAATGCAGATGAGCATACATTTTACTCATCAATGGAACCAAGAAAGAATTTTAAAACTAAGATCTCCAAAACTACACACTCAACATATACCTGTAAAGGAGGGTTTATGATATTAAACATTCTGGTTACATTTACAGTAAAATCACATCTAATGGAAAGGCTAGGTTCTAAAGTCAATTTAAGAAGCAAAAATTAGATATAGTCGAAATTACTATTGAAAATCCCATATAGAGAGTAAGTCTGGGCCAACATTTCCTCTAAGACTGCTTAATTAGAAGAATCACGTCCAGCATTTGATATGCTCATACTTAAAGAAAGGAAGCCCTCTCATATCCAGGAAGCCACAGATGCAGCCTCCATCCCATTTTAACTCAGTACTGACACTCACTCAGCAAAATAGCAGGCACATTTAACATTTCAGAGCACAGACTAAGAACAGTGACTAGAGCCGGATTACTTGGGTTCAACTCTAATCTAACTACGTAACCTTGGGCAAGTTATTTGGCTTCTTCATACTTCCAGTTTCCCCATCTGTCAAATGGAATAAAGAGTATCTACTGCACAGGGCAGGTTGTGACAATTAAATTAGTTAATGCGCAAAAAGTGCTTGTTACTTATTTTTTTTTTTTTGCTAAGAGCTATAGCTAAGTTTATGCAAATTCAACTTTCTTTAAAAACTAATTTGCTCAACACATAACCAGATTTTCACTTGATGACTAGATATACTCAACCTCAAATATATTCTCAAACTCATTATATGCAAACTTAACTCATTTTTTTCATTTCCCTTCTGCTCTCATTCCATCCAGTGTAATTTGATCAGGCTTAAAACACTGACACTTCCCATTTATTTTTCTAGTTTATTTTAATTTTGCTGGGGGTTTTTTGGTAATCATTCTTTTCTTTCCCTATTTTCTCAAGTTGTTTCAATTAGGTTATTTTCGACATCCTGGAGTCTAAGAATATTCTAACCCAAGTGTTGACAAACAGCCTGCAGAGCAAATATGGCCCATGACCTGTTTCTGTACAACCCACAAACTGAAAATGGTTTTACATTTTTGAATGGTTGAAGAAACAAAAATTTATTTTGTGAAATGTGAAAACTATATGCAATTCAAACTTCAGTGTCCCTAAATAACATTTTCTTGGAACACAGTCCTGCTAAGGCATTCACAGTCTATGGCTGCTTGTGTACAACCAAGACCGAGTAGTTCCAACAGAGGCTGTGAACGGCCCTCTCCTACTGCGGCTCAGTGCACCACACTATCGCTGTAGCATGCTGTTATTTTTTAACTACCAGTATATACCAATCACATAAGAACAAGAAGAAAGAGAGAAAGTTGGACTACAAATATCGTGCTTTTAAGGCACAATGGAGCATGGATTATTTTACCAAATGAGATGGTAAAGCACTGTATTTTTATGCAATGACACTGAAGGAATACGATATACTTCAACATTGCTAGACTAAGCACTCATCACAGTACAGTATTCCCAACTCAGAGGTAAGCAACAGTCAGGAAAATACAAAATTTAAAATGCAGCCATCTCATCATAGCCAGATTTCTTTACAGAAATAAAAAATGAAAATAAGCCTACAACCAGTTAATTTGCCAAGTGGCTTATTTGTTAGCCAAAAAGGAAAGCAGTAAGTATACTAGTAGTGATTAATTGGCATGCTTAATGAAATCCTGATTGCAGCAGCCAAATATAAATGTGTCCAGAGAAAATAAACTCGTTTAAATCCATTAGCCTTTCAAGGAGAACAATTTCTCAAAAGTTAAGGACATTGGGCTCACAGCATCAATATTCAATTAAACAATGCAAATTTTTCTGAGTGGTATTCCTTTGTTTTTAATGAGTTGACAGATGTTACTGCTCAGTTGTTTGAGAAGTCAATGCCAAATTTAAAGTGACTGAAAAATTAGCTTTTATAAACAGTCTGCATAGAACTACAGGCAAAAAACTACTTTCAAAGTTGAGAAAATATTAATTCAGTGCAACCACTGAAATAGAATCAGCTAAGATGTGCATATCTGATGATGATGAAAACATGTGGAGGACTAAAAGGATTAGTCAAATAAAGAAAGCTTATAAAAAAACATTAGGTATTTTAAAAATATGGTTATTCATTGTCTTATTCATCAGCAGGTACTCCGGAAAATATTTTGAACTGTCATGTTATTCAACCAGTAGGAGTATGAATGGTGAACACCATGTCACTCTTGTGAACTTCGTGATAGTCAGACAGTCAATTCCATGAATTTTTGTCAGAAATATCCTGACTTGTCCAACCACACAGCAGCAGTTTGATGGCTTACCAGAGGTCAAGTTTTTGTTTTGTAAGAGGTAAAGTTTTACTTCAAAATTTTTTTTAGCTAAAGGCTAAGACTGAAATTCTGAACCACTTAACCACCATTACCAAACACCAAATGACTCTGGAAATTATCTTTTGCTAGAGACTTGGTAATGTTTCCCAATGAATTCTACCCATAATTATAAGGCAAACGGCATGCAAACATGTGAAACTCATACTGCGGTGAAGTGATTTTGACAACAGCAGAAACTGTTTAAACGACAACGTCAAGGTGCTTTATACATTCTCTTGCTGTCAAAAGTTAAAATGAGATCTCCATTCCCACAAATTTACAGCAGATATTTTTTTTAGATCATACTACGGTACAGCAGCATTTTTTGGGCCTCAATACAAGTGCAAAGAAAATCTCCACATTTCAAAATTCATTTAACTGTGTAATTGAGGTCCTACCACCTAACCTTCAATTGGAAGTGATTAATCTGCAAAGACACGTTAAAGGCAAAGAAGAATCTAACAGAATCCTATAAATGCTTCCAACTGATGACTATGCCACTAAAATCATATACTTTTGGAATAAGTACGTATTTAAGTAAAATCTCATTACACATCACACTAACAGATGAACATGCAATTTGATTTTGACAACAGGAAAACACTGTGAACATCAATTAGCAAATGTCATCCCTAAAAAAGAATTCCATTCCTATCATTAGTAGGTACATATGAAAAAGTATTACACTCAATTTTTACTTATCGTAATGTGTTTTCTCTCATAATATTATCACTTTGCTCTTGATATGCAAGGCCTAAAGTATTACCTGGCCCCTTGCAGGAAAAATCTATTGACTCCTGCTCTAAGATTTCCTCACCTTCTAGAGTAAGTGCTTACAGGGCAAAAGAAGAGTCAAGAGTTTTATCTTTACAGGTACGTGTGTATATATGTGTGTATGTAACTGCAAAGAGTTGAGTAAAAAATCACAATAAGGTACACTATGCTAACAAATTGTTAGGCCAAAAAAAAAAAAAAATCTTAAAAAAAAAACCAACAAATTGTTAGGCCAGCAGAATCCATTGCCTTTTGCTGTTTTTTGTTCTCCTTTGATGGAAACAATAACATGAAATCTTAAAGTATCAAGCCATTACGTAAAAAATCTGAATAAAAAGTCACAAAGCTGATTTTTTGACAAAAGTTGTTACTGTAGATAACCATGCTATAGTTAAAAAAAAGCAATTCATGGGTGCCTGGGTGGCTCAGTTGGTTACAGCTCAGGTCATGATCCTGGAATCCCGGGATCGAGTCCCACGTTGGCTACCTGCTCAGCGGGGAGTCTGCTTCTCCCTCTGACCCTCCCCCCCCAATGCTCTCTCTCTCATTCTCTCTCTCAAATAAATAAATAAAAATCTTAAAAAAAAAAAAAAAAGGAAATCTGATTAAATCTTTGCTCTGTCTGCTCTAAGATCTTTGAAATGTGAATAAAGTATCTCTCTCAAAACATAGTTTAAGAATCAAAAACATAGTTTAACATAGCTTAAGTAACAGAATGGGATAATTTTTTTCCTGATTAAAAATGGTATTACTTCAATGTGAACTAGACTGACTTACTGTGGTGATCATTTGGGAATAACTAACGCTATGTCAAATATAGTTCAATTTTTAAAAATGGCAATACTTCAATTTTTATCAACTCTTTATTATATTCAAAAACTTCATGATACCCACTATGGTCTATAAAGAATATCTACTACAGTGACCACCAATGACTCTCCATTATGACTTCTCTCAGTAATGACCTTTTGAAAAATTCCTCATCCAGCACCTCACCTTTCGACTCCCTCTGCCAAACACCAGCCATCTCTGAAAGCACATCCAAGTCCTTCTCACCTGAGGGAAGTGGCCCCATGCTTTCATTTCTTCTCATTTCCATGCCAAGCACGAGGACTAAAATCATCACTCTAGCTACAGATTTTAGACCTAATGCTTATCATCTGAATAGCTGACAAAAGGACTTCCATTTATTGAGTCTAGTCTACGGAGAAATGATCAAAAGTAAATTCCTAACCTGTTCACATATCAGAATCTCCAGCAGCTTTATACACAGATCTTAAAGCCACTGTAGATGATTCCAATCCATGAGGTCTGAGGTTAGGACCCGGGAATCGGACTTGTAACAAAGCTGGCAGGTGCTCTGATCCAGCCCATTTAGCCCTGGTTTTAGGACTGGAGTGTGAGAATCCACCAATCTACCATAGAAACTAGACTAAAGCCAAGAAAACACATGCTCCAATAGGGAGTCCACAGGTAACTGTATTCTCTCTGCACTTCAGTTTTCCTACTGTTGAAATGAGATGACCACCCACTTCTCCCAAAACCATCCATAAGATAGTTTTGGGAGAAGTGGGTGGTCATCTCATCAGTAACCCTTTCCACTATAATGCACACAAGTGATTAATACTAATCACTACATATTTAAAACTTCCATTAAAATACTTGCAACATGAAAAGATAATTCATAAAAGTTACTTCACACACACACACACACACACACACAGCACAAAGAGTAACAGTATAAAAAATGTTTTCATTATTCAAATAAGTGAGGATAACAAAGAAAAACAGTGTGAGCTGTTATGAGCCTACCTCCTACTCCAGGCCCCAAATTTGGCGCAGATGAACTCTGCCCGGAAGTGCCACTGGCAGCACTCCCAGCAGTGCCCCCCACAGCACTGGTGGTCCCACTGGAAGCCGATGAACTCTGGGAAGCCTGCGGAGCCCATGGATTGGGTAATGGATCTCTATTTTCTGTACGGGAAGGTTGACTACCTTCACCTGAGGATGTATTGCTCACTAGGGAAGCAAATGGATTACCACCAAACTGTAATAAAAGACACAAAAATCATAAAGAATAAGCTTTTGTTTTAAATTAGATACAGAACTCTTTTTTGAATGAAAACTGTATTCCCCATATAAAGGTACCCTTCAATCACACACATATTTGTGTTAAAACAGGAAGTACCCTTTGGCCTACGCCCTAGGGGCCTGCATTATCACCTGTTCTTGTGCAGCACTCAGCATTGGTTCCTGAATATCTGTGTACATGCGCCGTAAAGCATTGTATCCCCCTGGGATGCTTTCTAGGTTGCTCAAGGCTCGGTCCTGGTTTCTCATCATTTCCTGCATCATTGCCGGATTCCTGGCAAGTTCCAATGTCTGTGAAAAAGATATCCATATAAGGCACTGAAATACACATGAATTAATTTAGCTATTCACCACTACAGCTGATTTGTTTACAAGTTTTCTAACTATGAATTAGCAGTCTTCAATAATTAAATCGGAAACTTATTTCCAATAATTCCTGCTGGATGTCACCTCAATCTAACATTCAAATAACACCAAGAAAGAAGCACTCTGTTGTGAATGAATGCCCATCTCCTGAATTGGATTCTTTTTGTTTCTTAAATCTGCAAAATAACTGTTTACAGTGATCTTTAAAATACAGCAGAAAATTCAAATTTCAAATAGTCCAAATTAGTGTGTTGTTGAGTTTTCCTGAACAAATACCATTATTTCTTTTTGTAGCTTAGCCATCTACAAAAGGCAAGCTCCTTAAGCACAGAAAATTGAGAACTAAGTATATAATTCTTTAGCTAAGTGAGCTGAAAGAACTTTCCACATACTTGTCTCATAATATCTGGATTATTCAGCATATGACTAATTTCTGGATTTCTCTGAATCAACTGCTGCATTTGCGGATTGGCCATAATTAACTGCCTCATCAGGTCAGGATTTGAGAGCATGCTCTGGACAAAGGGATTCTCCATAATCTGGACCATCATTTCAGGATTGGACATAAGTTGCCGCTGCATCTGGCTTTGTAGTTCAGAGAAGTTAGTAGTATTCAAACCCAAGCTACTCAGACCTGCAAGCCCTCCAAGGCCACCTAAGAAGATAAAGGGAAAAGACACATAAATAAAAGTCAGAAATTTTATCATTAATATGACTGTGCTAAAATATGAAAATGCAAAAATAGTGACTCAATAGTCCCATTATGGAAAACCACTTGTTTTTAAAGACTTTATTTGAGAGAGAGAGAGAGAGAGAGAGAGAGAGAGAGCGGGAGGGGGGAGGGGCAGAAGGAGAGGGAGAAGCAGGCTTCCCCCTGAGCAGGGAGCCTGATGTGGGACTCGATCTCAGGACCCTGGGATCATGACCTGAGCCAAAAACAGACGCTTAACTGACTGAGCCACCCAGGTGCCCTAGAAAACCATTTTAAAGCACACAGAATTCCTATTACTTTTAAAAATACATGTTTGATTTCTGTAATTAGTATTAGCCAAAAATCCACTCACTTTGATATTTAAGTTTAAATAATAAAACCAACTAAAATACGTATTTCCTGTGTGGCTCAGTTGGTTAAATGTCTGCCTTTGGCTCAGGTCATGATTCCACCAGGGTCCTGGGATCGAGTCCCACATGGGGCTCCTTGCTCAGCAGGGAGTCTGCTTCTCCCTCTCCCTCTGCCTGCCACTCCCCCCGCTTGTGCTGACAAATACATAAATAAAATCTTTAAAAATATATACTTTAAATATGTATTTCCTACGTGTGATATAATACAATATATTTTTGGTCTTTGTCCCAGATTCCTGGCACAGAGCTCCTAAAAGCCTTAGAAGTTCCCGAGTAAAGGGAGTGTCTTTTGTTCTACATTACAAGCCCCTTTAGATCACACTTCATTTATGCCAATTAATTACTTAGTGTGGGGCACCTAGATAGCCTCCGGATGGGTGATCACCAAAAAGACCAAGTGACAAAAGAGTTGGTACTTCTAGCTCCACCCACCAACCTCCAGGAAGGGGAGGAAAAAGAGCTAGATTAGAGATTGAGCTATGTAAAAACTCTTGAGCAATGAGATTCAGAAAACTTTCATGTTGGTGAACACTTCTAGGGCATGGGAACTCTGCACTCTCCTACACCCCCATTTCTTGCCCTATGCTTCTCTTCCATTTGTTTATTTCTAATAAACTGGTAAACATAAGTAGTGTTTTCCTGAATCTTGTGAGCTATTCTAGCAAATTATCAAATGTGGAGGGTAACTATGGGACCCCCCAATTTATAGCCTGCAGGTCAAAACACATGGTCCAGTACCTAGACTGGTATCTGAAGGAGAGGCAGTCTTGGGGGACTGAATGACACACTTTTAAATCTATGGGATCGGACACTAACTCCAGGGAGGTACTGTCAGAACTGAACTACGGGACACCCAGATGGTGTTGGAGGGTTGGCTGGTGTCACAGAGATACCCTAGAACATGCCCTCTCAAAGAAAAGATGAAAAATATGTACTGGGTTATACTTCTTTTTCCAGACCAGCTAGTAGAATTCACCTATAAACTCTAGTTAGAACAGAGCTGCTGCTGATCAAGGAGAGAAAAGGCCAGGACATACAATGGAAACAGATGTCGCTTTGGAGGAATTAAGTCATGGAAAAACCTAACAGATCCAAGATGATTGAGTGATTATCATAAAATGTTAACTGTCAAAATTACATAACCAACCAAATGCATTCATTCAAGTAACGACAGGGAATAACTACATAGAGAAGAGGTATGGAAAGAGATTTAGCGGGGAAGAGGTTGTAGTTCAAGGGGCAAGAGAAGAGTTTTTTTATTTGTTTTCCTTATTTACTGGGCACTTTCTAATAGGCCAAGGACTGTGCTACCCACATAGGGAATAACATGATAAGAAACAAGTACTACATACAGAACTCAATGTAGTGGGAAGGCAGACAAAGAAAACAAATACAGAATAAGTACTTTAATAGAAATAGTCACAAGATACTATGGTGATGTAGTACCTAAGTGGGATGGCTACTTTCCTAAGATGACACTTAATGAGTATAGGGAATGAATAGGCTGGCAAGAAATGGGAAGGACTGGAAGAAAGATTTAATAGTAAGCACAACAAACATTATATACAAAAAGCATAGAGATAAATAGGACTACTGATGTGTTCCTGAAATCACAAAAAATTCAGTCTGACTAGAATGGCAGATAGCAGTGCTCACCAAACATTCCACGTGCAGCCTTTTATTTCTTATGCAGTTGGACAGACCCATGTGACTAGTTATGACCAAAGGACTGCAAGAAATGCGTCACTTCTGGCCAAAGTACAGAATGTCCAGCTTGAGACTCCTGGCTATCTCTTCTGCCATGTCCCAAGTGATGTAGCTACAAGATGGCAGGATTCCATTAGCCTGAGTCCCTGAGGACTGACCATGTAGATGGGGGCTTCACTGCAGAATGAAGGAAAGCTTTGGAGCAAGAAATTAAGCTTTGTGGTAAGAAGCTACTGAGTTTGAGGTAGATAACCTAATAAAACTGCTGAGCTGTGTTAAGAAATGAGAATGGAGAGGTAGGCAAAAGCTAAATCATAAAGTCTTGACAGATTTTAAGCACAACAGTCACTTCAGATGTTCTTATTCTAGTAACAGTATAGAAATGACTCAGAGTAAACATTACAGATTTTTAAAAAGTCAAGGAACTGCATCAAGGAAGTGACAACAGGGAATATTTGCAAGGGATGGGATAGAGAAGAGCTATGGAGAGATTTAGTGGGGAAGAGGCAGTAGTTTGAGGGGCAAGGTAAGAGTTTCTGCATTTGTTTTCTTTTGCTTTCTGAAGAGACACACACAGGCTAAAGTACTAGAGAACATCAAGTGATATCAAAGAGGAGAGCTGAATAAAGACATGGAGTTCACAACAAGTGCTCTGGGCTGAGGTACAGATTTGAGAATCACCAAGATACAGGAGGAAGATAATGTCCTAACAAGAAGAAAGACAAGGCAGTACTCTGGGGAACAATACCAATCAAAAGAAAAGAAACCCATAAATGAGACAGAAAGAAAAAGCCAGAAAATTAACCAGGGAAAAACAGTAACAGGAGTTAATAGGAAGAAAATTTCAAGGACAGACTGGTAAGCACTGAGAGAAACTGAATTAAAACAAAAATGTGTCCACTAAATTTGGCAAGCCAAGAGGTCAATAGTGACCTTACCAAATGAATTTTCAATGAAGTGATGGGGAAAAAAACAGCACAGCAAACTTAGTGAAAGGGAAATACAGACAGAAAAAGGAAAATGCCTCTTCCAAAGACAGCTAAGAAGAGAAGCAAAGGAACGGGTGATGGTGGGATTCTGTAGCTTTTATACATGGGCTGGGCCTTCATGAGAAGAGGCACCAAAAAAGAAAAGCTAACTATATAGGGTAAATGGGAATAAATGATGAAGAAAAGCAACTGAGATAGGAGGGGATAGGAATGAGACTGGAAATGGAAGGAAATGGGGGAGATGTATGGCCTGAGACAAATTAACTAAAAGCTTGTCTGGGCTTCAATTTCTTTGCCTATAAAATGAGAGAAGAGAATTGCCTATAAAATGAGGGAAGAGGGAAGAGATTTACTTCAACAATACCTTTCATGACTCTGAACATTAAATCATTTCATCCTAATCTCTCCAGATTGTTCATGTCAATAATTCTGCCATCTAAAATTTACCAAAAGAGATACATTTACCCTAAGATCATTCTAGAAAACAAAAGCAGCAAAAATGTAAAAATTAAAAAAAAAAAAAAAAAGGAAATGTGAATCCCTGCCATACCCTAAAAGGTTTCCAACATAGTTGGCACAGTAGAACTAAATTACTAAAAAACTTTTTCTGGAAGGAAGGGAAGGTAT
The DNA here is from genome assembly GCF_964656455.1 of Halichoerus grypus. Lineage (NCBI taxonomy): Eukaryota > Metazoa > Chordata > Mammalia > Carnivora > Phocidae > Halichoerus > Halichoerus grypus. Next base: position 24,270,047 of record NC_135725.1, read on the forward strand.
GATCCTTGATGTACAAACTGTACATATTTTTTTAAATGTCATTTCAAAGTACTATTATACGACTTAAGAACTGAAAGAAGCATCGAACCATCTAGCTGTCTAGTTGAAGTGTCTGTCAGTTTCAGAATACTCCTTTTCCTCAGCAAAACCTTCCCCAGAACCTCACTATAAAGCTGATACAAGAGAAGTGGTTGGGCTGATGCACTCGCTCCTAGGCCCCAGCCCTCCACTGTGTGTTCAAGACACTAATGGAAGTCTGAGTCCTTCGTTTTACAGATCAGAAAATATATTCAGGGGGTTAGCTCAGCTTACAATCAACAGTTAGCTAATCTTCGTCAGATTCAATGATGTGGTAAGTCAGACCAGGTACACATATGCTACATCTCTTTGATTATTTTTTTAAAAAAAGTGCCACTAATTTATCACTTATTAAATGTGAATGTAAGCTAACCAAGCACATCTGTATTCCCAAATACTTCCTTAACACCTATAATTGAAGAAATAAGCTACAGACGTAATAACTGTTGTTGCTGTGGAAGTGACTTAATGTTTAATTCTATCATTTTATCCAAAACCACCCGGGTGAAAAGGAGTTTTTTTTCCTATCCATGTAAAATAATTAAAGACACTTACCTAAACCAAAAGGGTTGCTAGTGGCAGAACCAGATGTGGAGTTAGTACTAGGAGCTGAGGATGTGGTAACGTTGCTTCCACTGGTATTTGTTTGCTGAGCTGAATGATCCTGAGGCCTAGGAAAAATAACCGAATCATGGTATAAACAGTGGAGCTAATTATTTTTAAAAGAACCTCTGAAATTCCAGAATTCTCAGAAATAAAAGTGTAAGTTTTCAGACCAATTCAAATTGTCATAAGGTAAATACCCTGAGATAACTAAGCATTAAATATAAAGAAGCATAGCAAAATCCTATACAAGTTAAACTGTACTTCAACTGCCCCCCACCTCCAGTATAGGTACATAAATATTTCACTACTTTCAATCATAATGATAATGTAAGATATGGAGATGGGTCACCCCAGAGAAGAGAAATCAATGACTAGTCACACCCACAAAGCTTGACTATATAAGCAATTTTTTTTTATCTACCCCCTTCTAAGTTCTTGAGGATTGGGGGCAGTTCTACTCAGCCTCTTGGAATTGTTAAAAGTAAAATATAAAAAGACATCACCAAAAGCAAACTAAGAAATCAATACCAGTAATAACTTGTATTAATTACTTAATATTATCTTTAGGTAAAAAAATAGAGATACTTTATTGGAAACCCCTTCCATCTCATACCAGTTAAGAGTTCTGAATCTCACTGCTTCTTTCATTGATTCTAAGATGTACATTTTTTCATTATAACATTTCTGAAATCAAGATCTGTCTTACAATTGCTGACAACCAGGCACCAACTGTCATGCCTATGCATATGTATTCTGTAGGACTTCAACTAAGTGATTATACCGACATGCTGTGCTATTTAATAGCACATAAAATGTCTTCAGGAGGGGCACCTGGGTGACTCAGTCAGTTAAGCATCTGCCTTCGGCTCAGGTCATGATCCTGGGGTCCTGGGATTGAGCCCCGCATCAGGCTTTCTGCTCAGTGGGGAGTCTGCTTCTGCCTCTCCCTCTGCCCTTCCCCCTGCTCATGCTCGCTCTCTCTCAAATAAAATCTTAAAAAAAAAAAGTCTTCAGGAAGATTTCACTATTAATTGGTACTAATAAAGTTACTGTGTATACAGAAAAGCATAAGAACAGGAACAGAAGGAATGAATTTTGTGTCAGGGAAACAACTATTTGCTGTTGGGGGAAAACCAGCATAAAACTTTGCAGAATGGGTGTCAGTGGCTTGGAAGAAACTCCTGGAGAAAATACTGTAGCACTCTTTTATGAAATGCTGCACCACAAACTCTCAACAGTAGAGTTTCATCACATATGCAAAAACATGAATACTTACGATGAAGTCAAAACGTGATTCAAAAGAATCACTCAATGTGAAGCAGTGTTAGGAAGACTTTAACCAATTTATTTCATGTATATTTTCTTTGTAGGTATGCATAAGAGTTATATCCAAAAGTTAAGTCTAAAGGAGCTCTTTCACTAAATATAGAATAAAAATTTCAAGTGAAAAGAAAACGTAACAGTTTGTCAGTATTTTTTATTAGTGATACACAATATGAAGGTGTCTCTTAAAAACTGATAATGAAGGGCACCTGAGTGGCTCAGCTGGTTAAGCGTCTGCCTTAGGCTCAGGTCATGATCCCAGGGTCCTGGGATAGAGCCCTGCACCTGGCTCCCTGCTCAGCGGGGAGCCTGCTTGTCCCTCTACCTCTGCCCCACCCCACTTGTGTTCGCTCACGCTCTCTCAAATAAATAAAACCTTAAAAAAAATTGATAATGAAATATGGCTACTCATTTATGGTTTATCAAGGAGATGAGTCACCTTTGATCTTGTCCAAAAATCTCCCTAAAACAAAAAGCATCGCTAAAACATACTAATTTGCTTATCCTATAATGCAAATAATTTAGAATTGACTTAATTTAGAAATATGACTTAATACTGATGAACTCCTTAAAATACCAAATGTGTAAGCATCAGCATTACTGAATCATTTGTTTTTTTTTTTAACTTGTTACCAACAACAAATAAATGAATTTTTATCTATTTAAGTATTAATGGCAGAGAAAGCCATGTAAAGCCAAAACTGGTTATTTTTTTTTTTAAGATTTTATTTATTTATTTGAGAGAGAGCGTGCGCGCACATGTGAGCACAAGCAGGGTGAGGGGCAAAGGGAGAGGAAGAAGCAGACTCCCCACTGAGCAAGGAAGCCCAACGCGGGGCTCAATCCCACAACCCTGAGATCACGACCTGAGCAGAGGCAGACGCTTAACCAACTGAGCCACCCAGGCGCCCCAAGACTGGTTTTTTTTTTTAAAAGATATACAGTTGACTCTTGAACAACAAAGATTTGAACTACAGAGGTCCAATTATACTTGGATTTTTTTTTTCAATAAAGACAGGACACTACTATAAATGTATTTTCCTTATGATTTTTTTTTTAAGATTTTATTTATTTATTTGAGAGAGAGAAAGAGAGAGCGTGAGAGGGGAGAGTGTCAGAGGGAGAAGCACACTCTCCGCTGAGCCGGGAGCCCGGTGCGGGACTTGATCCTGGGACTCCAGGATCATGACCTGAGCTGAAGGCAGTCGCTTAACCTACTGAGCCATCCAGGCACCCTCCTTATGATTTCTTAATAACATTTTTCTCTAGCTTATAGTATGAAAACAGTATATAATATGTATAACATATAAAATATGTATTAATCAATTGTTTACATTACCAGCAAGGGAAACTTCCACTCAACAGTAGGCTAGAGTAGTTCAGTTTGGGGGGAAGTCCAAAGGTATACTCAGATTTTTGACTACATGGGGATTGGTGCCCCTAACACCTGCATTATTCAAGGGTTAATTGTATAAACATTTATTCACAGTTTAAAGCTCTAGGTCTTCTAAAAACATACCTGTTTTGTGTTTTGATGACAAGGTGAACAGTAAGTCCATCATGAATTCCATGCTGACTCAAAGTATCTTGATCTTTTAAAATTTTTCCAGCAAATATCAACACAAGTTGGTCAGTATGTGATTTGAAACGTTTAGAAATTTCTTCCTTGAACTAAATAACATAAAAATAAAATAATTATTACAGGTGTTTGCATAACACCATCTAGTCTAGTTTCTACTAGTACTTCAAAAAGGCCCCTACTACAGATATTACAATTCAAACAATATAAATAAACATCTTTTCTGTGTCAGTATCTTAATCATAGTGGGAAATGAGTATAACATTTCACTCATCTCCAACACTAAGGTTGTATTATAAGTACGCATGTCCTATATATTCAACTTTCTGTGAAGGCCTGAAAACTCATTTCTTCCCAATATCCTTGTTCTTTTTGTATCAATGGTGCTAGCAATAGTTCAAGCCATACATAGCTGCTACCACGTTTACAATAATCTATGCCTCAGCTTTCCATCTCCAGTCCTGCTCCATTCTAGTTGAATACATATACAGCCAACCTCGTATTCTTGGCCTGTTATACTTACTTTCTTCCCCACATTTTTCATTCAACATTCATTAACAAGAAAACTACACACACACACACACACACACACACACACACACACACACACATGGTATTATCCACATGCAGAGATACAAACCAAAAATCTTTCCTTGAAGGACAGCAACGAAAGAGTTAGTCAAGTAAACCACAAAGTACGGAGGAAGCACAAGGGCAATTAAAGAAAGCTTTCCAATGAAAACTAAAGAAAGATTAGGAAGTAGCCAAGAAAACCTGAAGAAAGGCTTTCCAGGGACAAGAATAACATGCAAAAACAGAGAAAAGATCTTCATACTATTAAAAAAACCTTATTTATTCCATGTTAGATCAGTGTTTTCTCCTATCTTTATCACAAGCACCTGTATGCTTAGGCCTATTCCACCCTCCAAATCAGGAAATCTCAGAGTAGGCCAAGGAATCTATGTTAACAGACTACCTCAGAGGATCAGTCCAAATTCAGAAAAGTATCACATCTTAAACCACTCCACCCTAATGCCCTACAGAAATGGGTCTCAATAGATGAAGGCACTATTACCAAGGGAATGTTTTGGAAATAGAAAGGGGTACGTTTGGTTGTCATAATAAGTAGGAAGACACATTAAATAATATCTGAGATTTTATAAAATCTTGCAGAAGGCAGGGAAGGGGAATTGTAGACAGATATAAATAAAACAAGACAGACTATATGTCAATCATTGTTGAAAATGAGAAGTGCATGAAAGTTCATCACACTCTACCTTTGCGTATGAATGAAATTTTCCATAATCAAGTTACAACACTCAGTGTAAGCAACTGTTTGTTGTTTTTTAATCATAAAGATAATGCAAAATATGGGACGCCTGGGTGGCTCTGTCGTTAAGCGTCTGCCTTCAGCTTGGGTCATGATCCCAGGGTCCTGGGATCGAGCCCCGCATCGGGCTCCCTGCTCGGCAAGAAGCCTGCTTCTCCCTCTCCCGCTCCCCCTGCTTGTGTTCCCTCTCTCGCTGTGTCTCTGTCAAATAAATAAATAAAATCTTAAAAAAAAAAAAAAAAAGATAATGCAAAATAATGCTACAGTAAATATTTTGGAGCTTTTCCATCTGAGCTCTCCTTCCTTTATCTAAAAATATGTCCTTTTTATCTAAGGTAACAATTTCCAAATAACTACAAAATCTTTGTAAAACACCATTTGATAATATCCTATAGAGAGAGGCCAATCAATAATTTAACCATTCTATTACTGACATGTCATTTCTCCCTTTGGTAGCTACTAGTAAGAGTAACAATGTAATGAGTAGTCAGAATACATGGTTCTCTATTTTTCTATTTTCTTTTTTTTTTTTTAAGATTTTATTTATTTGAAAAAGAAAGTGAGCGAGCACAATCAGGAGAGAGGCAGAGGGAGAAGCAGACTCCCTGCTGAGCAGGGAGCCCAACTCGGGACTCGATCCCACAACCCTGAGATCATGACCTGAACCAAAGGCAGACGCTTAACCAACTGAGCCACCCAGGAGCCCCAGAACACATGGCTTTCTAAGGACTGAATGAGATGTATGTAAAATGTAAACATCAAACACACTGATGGTGGTCAATAAATTGGAGCTAATGCAATGCCAGCTCTTTTAATCCTCAATAACTCTGAGGTAGATGGGTTTTAATCCTATTTCAGATACAGAAACAAAGATAGGTTCAATATGTCCCTCTCCATGACATGCTAATAAACTCCCCGGTTAGGATTCAAACCTAAGTCTAACATCAAGGACCAATCCACCCAGATAAACTATAATCTGTTTCATATGTAAAATGAGATTAATTTAAATCTAAATGTGTTTTCCTAACCTTAAAGAAAACATTTTCAGAATCTTTAATATCCCTCATGTCATTCCGAAATAAATGATTTAATTGTCTAACCTATAATTATATTGCATTTTAGCGTATTTTAAGATCTGAAGGTAAAATGCCAAAGAAACACATCTACTCTTATATCCTGTTAAATCCCCACTAAAATAGTAAAGGATTTTTTAATGCTTTATGGAAGTATAACATATACTTCCATATAATTTGCCCATTTAAGGTGTACAGTTCAATGGTTTTCAGTATATTCACAGATATGTGCAATCACAAGTCAATTTTAGAAAATTTTATCTTCTCTAAAAGAAACTAACACCCTTTAGCTATTACCTCCCTATTCGCCCATCACTGCAACCCTTAAGAAACCACTAATCTATCTTCTTTCTCTACAGATTTCCCTATGCTTGACATTTCACATAAATGCAATTATATAATATGTGGTCTTTGTAACTGGCTTCTTTTATTTAGCATAATGTTTTCAAGGTTCACCCATGTTGTAGCATGTATCAGTACTTCCTTACTTTTTATGGCCAAAAACTATTCCATTACATGGATATACAACATTTTGTTTAGCCATTCATCAACTGATGGACATCTGCGTTGTTTCCACCTTTGGGCTCTTATAAATAATGTTGCTATAAACATTCATATACAAGTTTTGGTGTGGACATAGGTTTTCATTTCTCTTTGGTATATATCTAGATGTAGAATTACTGGGTCATATGTATCTCTTCATTTAACCACTTGAGGAATCACCAAAATGTTATTCTAAGCGGCTGTACCATTGTACATTCGCACCAGCAGTACATAAGGGTTCCAATCTCTCCATATCCTCACCAATATTTATTATCCAACTTTTTAATTATAGCCATCCTAGTGGTTTTGATTTGCATTCCCTTGATAGTTAATGACATTGAATATCTGTTCATGTGCTTATTTGTATATCTTCTTTGGAGAACTACTTATTCAGATTCTTCACCTTTTTTTATATTGGTTTGTCTTTTTATTATTGAGTTACAAAAATTCTTTTTTTTAAGTTTCATTTATTTAAGTAATCTCTACACCCAATGTGGGGCTCGACTCAAAACGCCAAGATCAAGAGTTGTGTGCTCTTCTGACTAAGCCAGCCAGGCACCCCTCAAAAATTCTTTATATATTCCAGATACAAATCTCTTTCAGGGATAGGATTAGCAAAAAGAGATGACAGAACAAACTGAGACCTTTTAATCTCAACTGGAACAAAATTTTAAAGCTGGACATCACATGGACACCTGATCAATTAATTTAGCAGACCCAAGAGAACCGAATCCTAAACTGGCAATGCAGAAAGCTAATCACTAATTAAATCCCCAGAATCTGCAAAATACCCAGAAGACGCAATACTGTAAGGCTGAGGGCAGGGGGTCATGAGCTGAGAGATGCTTAAGGTCTAAAACAAAGAGGACTACTTGAAAGTCTCAGAAGCAGACATATCCTCACTTCACACTAAGCAAACAGTTGCCCCTCCTCAAACCTGACAAAAGATTAGAGGATTTTTTCTTCTCTTGAAAGGGAACAGAGAGGGGCGCCTGGGTGGCTCAGTCGTTAGGCATCTGCCTTTGGCTCAGGTCATGATCCCAGGGTCCTGGGATCGAGCCCCACATCGGGATCCCTGCTCCTCAGGAAGCCTGCTTCTCCCTCTCCCACTCCGCCTTCTTGTGTTCCCCCTCTCGCTGTGTCTCTCTCTGTCAAATACATAAATTAAAAAATCTTAAAAAAAAAAAAAAGAAAGAAAGGAAACAGAGAGTCTCTGGACTAAACACCCAAGGCACAATGAAAGCAAGAGTGTAATACCAAAATGAAGAAAATTAAGAAAACACAGACATACTAGATGCTGAGCCTTTACCCCTTCACCCCACATCTATCAAACAGAACACTGGCAGGGGGCCTTCACCATCGGGCAGGAAGGCTATAATATTATAGTGTCTCCAAGGAGAATCTAACCATCCTAAAAGAAAAATACTTAAAGATATGGATGTAAGAGTTTTTCCCAGGCACCCTAGAACAGTGATACCCAACAGGGATGGGTGCCTCCCTCTATCCACCCCAGGAAGCATCTGGCAAAGTCTGAAGACATTTCTGCTTGTCACAACCACTGTCATCTGGTGGGTAGAGACCAGACATGCTGCTATACCTCCTACAATGCACAGGAATAGTCCCATCAACAAAGAACTATCCAATTCAAAGTGTCAATAATGACAAGGTTGCAAAACTGCCCTAGAGCTGTACTTCTCAAAATACTGTCCCCAGATGAGCAGCACTCACCATTACTAGGTTAACTTGGTAGAAATGCAAATTCTCAGTCCCCACCCCAGACGAACCAAATCAGAAACCCCAGGGATGGGGCCTAGTAATCTATGTTTAACAAGCCTCCCAGGTAATTCTGATGCACACTAAAATTTAAGGACCACTACCTGCTCTAAGTATAACAACAAATATTCCCCCAAAATGAAGATGATAAAGGAACATATTAAAGGTCTTCAAAAGAATACAACCACACACACACACACACACACACACACACACACACACACACAGTCCTGAACAAACAAGTTGCTAAGGAGGAAAAAAGCAGAGAAGAACCTGTAGATGAAACTAAAACTTTTTTTTTTTTTTAAGTAGCTCCATGCCCAGCATGGAGCCCAAGGCAGGGCTTCAACTCATGACCCTGAAATCAAGACCTGAGCTGAGATCAAGAGTCAGATGCTTAACCAACTGAGCCACCCAGGCGCCCTGAAAACGAAACTTTTTAAGTACACATGGAGCTGTCACCAAGACAGACCATAAACTGGAGAACAGAAAAACCTTAGAAATTTAAAATAACTGAAATCATATAAATATATTCCCTGACAATTTGGAATTATACTAAAAATCAGTAACAGAAGATATCAGGAAAATTTCCAAGTTAAACAATTACTCCTAAATAATTCATGGGTCAAAAAGGAAGTCTTGAGTATAAATTAGAAAGAAAGTATTTCCAACTAAATGAAAATGAAGCTACAATATGTCAAAATTTGTGAGATTCGGCTAAAGCAATGCCTAGGGAAATTTATAGTATTGAAGGCTTATATTTAAGAAGAAAGATCACAATCTGTTTTAACCTTTAGAAACTCAAGGAGCAAATGAAACCCAAACAAGGAATTAGTATTAAAAAAAGCAGAAATCAACAAAATAAAAACAGAACAAGAGAAAAATCTTTTCAAATATCAGTAAAATTGATAAACCTCTAGCTAGACTGAACAAGAAAAAACAGCAAGACATGTATTAACAATATCAGGAACAAGGGAGGGGAAAGACTACAGACTTCATGAACAGTAAAAGGATAAGGGATACTCCACACATATATATGTGACAACTTTGATGAAATGAGTCAGTTTCTTGAGTCTAGCTATCAGAACTCATTCAATCTCTTTTGAAAATACAAGTGGGAACAATTCTCATTTCATGAGGACAATACTACCCTGATAACCAAAGCAAGAAAACAAAGTAGAAGAAAACTACAGACCAATATCCCTCAGGAACACAGATGTAGAAATCCTCCATAAAAATACCAGCAAATCAAATCCAGCACTATACAGAGATACAAGAGGTTAAGCCAACATTTGAAAATAAATGTAATTTATATCAACACACAAAGGAAGAAAAACCATACAATCTTATGAGTCAATAGTAAAAAAGCATGTGACAACATTCATTCATGATGAAAGTCTCAGCAAATTAGGAATAAAAGGGAACTACTTAGACCTGATAAAGTGCATCAAGGAAATATGTGCAGTTAACATCATACTTAATGGTGAATGCCTTCCCACTAATATCAGGAACAAAGCAAAGATATTACCCCCAATACACCACCACCACCCCACTCTACTCAACATGGTACTCAAAATCCCAGTCAATGTGACAAGGCAGGAAAAGAAATAAAGGCATAGATACTGGAAAAGAAAAAAAAGAAACAAGAAACTTATTGGTCACTTGCAATGCCTTATCTACATTCCACTTCAAAAATTAATGTTTTTAAGCAAATGAGAAACAAGCCAGACTGAGTGAAAATATTTGCAAAAGACATATGTGATAAAGGACTATTATCCAAAATACACAAAGGACTGGGGCACCTGGGTGGCTCAGTTGGTTAAGCAACTGCCTTCGGCTCAGGTCAGATCTCCGGGTCCTGGGATAGAGGCCCCATGTCAGTCTCCCTGCTCAGAGGGGAGTCTGCTTCTCCCTCGCCTCTGCCCCTTCCCTCTGCTCATGCTCTCTCTCTTGCTCTCAAATAAATAATATCTTTAAATATATATATATATACGAGGGGCGCCTGGGTGGCTCAGTCGTTAGGCGTCTGCCTTCAGCTCAGGTCATGATCTCAGGGTCCTGGGATCGAGCCCTGCATCGGGCTCCCCGCTCCACAGGAAGCCTGCTTCTCCCTCTCCCAGTTCCCCTGCTTGTGTTCCCTCTCTCGCTGTGTCTCTGTCAAATAAATAAATAAAATCTTTAAAATATATATATATGTATATATATATATGTGTGTGTGTATATATATATATACATATATATATATACACACACACACATACGAAGTGTATATATATATATATATATACATACACACACACATACGAAGAACTAAAACCCAGTAATAACAACCAATTAAACAACCTGATTTTAAAAATGTGGTGATGGGTATTAAAGAGGGCACGTTCTGCATGGAGCACTGGGTGTTATACGCGAACAATGAATCATGGAACACTGCATCAAAAACTAATGATGTAATATATGGTGATTAATATAACATAATAATAAAAGTAAAATTTAAAAAAAAAATGGGCAAAATACTTTAACAGACACCTCACCAAAAATTATATACAAAATGCAAACAAGCACATGAAAAGATTCTCCACATCCTGTATCATTAGGGAACTGAAAAATAAAACTAGGAGAACACACTACACTCTTAGATAGAATGTCCAAATCCAAAAAACAACACTAGATGCCAGAAAGGATGTAGAACAGGAACTCTCATTCATTGCTGATGAGGTACCATTTGATATACTTTGGAAGACAGTATGGCAGTTTTTTATAAAGCTCTTACCATTTGATCCAGCAATCACACTCCTTGGTATTTACCCAAAGAAGTTAAAAACTTATGTCCACACAAAAGGAGAAAATCAGGAGCTAAGTAGTATTAACAAATGATAAAAGTTGCAAACTTACGTCCACACAAAAACCTGCACACAGATGTTTATAGCAGTTTTATTCATTACTGTCAAGACTCAGAAGCAACCAAGATATTCTTTAGATGAATAAACAAACTGTGGAACATCCAGACAATGGAATATTACTCATATATATATATATATAACTGTGTGTGTGTGTACACATATATAAATAAAACCATGAAAACACAACAAGGAACCTTAAATACATATTACTAAGTCAGAGAAGTCAATCTGAAGAGTCCACATATTTTATAATTACAACTATATGACCTATATGACATTCTGGAAAAGGCAAAACTATGAGGATCAGTGGTTGCTAGGGATTAGGAAAGGCTGATGAATAGGCAGATACATATCATTAAACAAAAGTCAAAACCCAAAGAATGTAAAAACATCAAGAGTGTGTCTTAAACAATGGGGGGGGGTACTTGGGTGGCTCAGTTGGTTGGGCATCTGACTTCGTCTCAGGTCATGATCCCAGGGTCAGCAGAGTCTGCTTGTCCCTCTCCCTCTGCCCCTCCCCCCACTCGTGCTCTCTCTCAAATAAATTTTAAAAAAATCTTTAAAAAAGTGAAAAAGAGTGAATCTTAAATTATGGACTTTAGGTGATGATGTCCATCAATTATAACAAATGTACTACTATGGGGTGGTATGTTGATGGTATGGGAGGTGGGAGGATGTGGAGCAGGGGGTATGGAAACTCTGTACTCACCACTCAATTTGCTGTGAATCTAAAACTGCTCTAAAAAAATACAAGTCTTTTTTGAAAACAAAAAGATAAAATAAATTCATACTATCATTATGCTAAAAAATCATTTTGAGATAACAGGGAAATGTTGAACTGATGAAATTAAGGAATTATTCACTGCAAAGGCAGGATAATGTATTGCTTTTTAAAAAGGTCCTTATTTTTTTAGAGATACATGCTGAAGTACTAAGGGATGAAATGATATAATGCATGAGAGATGTATCAAAATGATGAGGAAGAAAGGGCAGGGCACCTGGGTGGCTCAGTTGGTTAGGCGTCTGCCTTCAGTTCAGGTCATGATCCCAGGGGTCCTGGGACCAAGCCCCACATGGAGCCTGCTTTTCCCTTTCCCTCTGCTCCTCCCCCTGCTTGTGCTCTCTCTCCCCTCCCCGCCCCCACTCTTAAATAAATAAATAAATAAATAAATAAATAAGTAAGTAAGTAAGTAAGTAAGTAAGTAAGTAAGTAAAATCTTTTAAAAAAAATGATGAGGAAGAGGGAGTCACCTTAAGGGAAAGTATACCTGAAACAAGACTGGCTTTAAGATTAGCTATCAAAACTGGGTACAGGATTCCTGACAGTTTAACTTGTCATATCTACTCCCTGTATAACTGAAATCACCCATAATAAAAAAAATTACAAAAAAAAATTTAAAGGCATAAAATTTTACATACAGTAAAAAAATCCCTCAAAATGAAAACATTTTCAGACATACAAAAACAGATTTTGTTACCTGGCATATACAGACTATAGGAAATGTTAATGTGTTCCTCAGAAGAAAATGACCCTAAATTAAGGAATAAAAAATGGAAAGTATATATACATGGGTAAATCAAAATGAAAACTGATTGTAAAAATAGCATTAAAAATAATGCCTTGTGATATATGAAAGAAAGTCTAGTCCAGAGGCAGGTACATGGGAATTCAACTGTTCTAAGGTCCTTGAACTAACTGGGAAGAAGTACAAGTACTTATTAATTTAGACATTTTATAAATTAAGATGCACATGGTAATCTCTAGAATAACTACTAAAAGAATAGTAAAAACAGCATACATCTACCAACCTAATAAAAGGGATAACTGAAATAATACAAAATAATCTACAACAGAAAAGGCAGTACAGAATAAACAGGAAAAATTTTAAAAATCAAATAGTATAATGGTAAATGTAAACCAAATTTAGCAGCAATTACATAACAGACTGTATGTTAAAAAGACAAAGACTACCAGACTGGATTTAAAAACTCAACTTCATGCTGCTTAAAAATGATATTCCTAAACTGTAAAGAAAAAGAAAGGTTGAAAATAAAAAGAATGGGTGTGACCAAACAAAGTGAGCAAGGCTATTCTAGTCAACAAAACAGACTTTAGTACAAAAGCACCTAGGACATTTCAACGTTCTAAAGTGTTAAATTCACAAGACAAAACTTTAAAATTATACATACATAATAAAACAGCTTCAAAATACATAAAACAAAAACTAAACATAACCACAAAGAAAAACAGACAAATCCAAAAGTACAGTAAGATTTTAGCACATTTACCTCAGTACCTGAAACAGGCCAAAAAAAGAAAAAGAAAAAGAAAAAAATACACACACACACACACACACACACACACACACACACACACACAGGACTTGAACATAATTAACAAATGTCCTAACCGGAATGTATAGAAAACTGCACCCAACAACTGCAGAATAAACATTCCTTTTAAAGTACATTTATAAAATTAGACCATATGCTGTGCCATAAAGCAGGGCAACATATTTCAAGTGAAAATCCTACCAAGCATGTACTATGACCACATGCAAATTAAACAGTACCAAAAAGAGAAATCAATAAAATTCTATACAACTGGAAATGATATCCTAAGCGGAACACAAAAAGATGCAACCATTTTTAAAAAAAGGCACAATAGGGGCGCCTGGTGGCACAGTTGGTTAAGCATCTACCTTCCGTCAGGTCATGATCTTGGGGTCCTGGGAACACGCCCCACATAGGGCTCCCTGCTCAGCGGGGAGTCTGCTTGTCCCTTTCCCTATGCCCCTCCCCCCTAGTGCTCGCAGGCATGCTCCCACGTGCTCTTTCAAATAAAATCTTTAAAGAAAAAAGGCACAATAAATTGAACTATCATTAACAGAGGTAAGCAACAGAGAGAAAACACCTAAAATACCAACAACCAAGAGAGCCTGAATCCAGATTTTACACAGGACATGTACAAATATCAAAACAAAACCCAATTAAAAAATGGTCAAGAGACTAAAATAAGAACTTCACAAAATTAAGTTAAATGGCTAACACAAACGAAAAGCTGCTTTTCCTAATTATTTATCAAACAGGTAACTTCAAACTAAAAACACTGATACACTCACAGAATGGTTCAACTTAAAAGACTAGTACAGAGTGTTCTAGAAGATGTGGAGCAACCAGAATCCTCATACATTACAGATAGAAGTATAGGTTGGTACATTCTGGAAAAATATTTTTTTAAAGATTTTATTTATTTTGAGAGAGAGAATGAGAGAGAGAGAGAGCATGAGAGGGGTGAAGGCCAGAGGGAGAAGCAGACTCCCTGCTGAGCAGGAAGCCCGATGCAGGACTCGTCCTGGGACTCCAGGATCATGACCTGAGCCAAAGGCAGTCGCTTAACCAACTGAGCCACCCAGGCGCCCCTGGAAAAATATTTTGAGGCAGAAGCTGAATTGATCCTTACTCTACTGACCCAACAATTCCACTTACGGGATTTTATCTAACAAATTTACGTATCCATAGGTACACCAAAAGACATGTTCAAGGAAGTTCAAACCAGTATTCTTTGTTATTAGCCAAAAACTTTAAACCCAAGTGTTCTTTAACTGTAGAAGAAACTGTGGTATATTTACTTAATACGGTATTACACACGATGATAACAAATGAACTATAGCTACATGTCATCATGGATCCCTCAATGCAGAGCAAAAGCCAATCACAAATGAAGATAAACTGTGATTTCATTTATATAAAGTTCAAGAAAAGAGGGGCAAAATCCATAGTGTCACAGTGAAAATAGTGGTTACCTATGGGAGGAGGAGGTGATGACAAGGGTGGAACTCTTGGTTCTCAGAGGCACCTAAAGCAATTCAAGTATGAACTCACAGACAAGTTGGAAAGCATTATGTTAGAGACGGTGATAGAGTTCAGCTATAGCTCTAGTACTATACAGAGGAAAACTGTTATCATCTGACAGTCAATTGTAACTCAGTTCTTATTAAAAATAAATTTTAAATTTCAAGCCAATCTCAAAATATTTAGATATTAGAACCACTCCCCAACAGAAGACTAATGTAATCCTGTAGAAGATTAACGTGATTATTCTGGGTAATTATCCAAAGTCTGGAACAAACTAGCAAAAAACAAAGGATTAACTACTCAATTCAGCTGCCCGCTACTCCATAAACCTCACTTTTAATCGTACCATATCAAACAGATATGATACGCTTTTCCAAATATGCTGTATTTTAGAAAACTATGATCCAAATATGATCAATGTAAACAATGTTATGATTTTTTTAATTAACATATAATGTATTGCTTGTTTCAGGGTTACAGGTCTGTGATTCATCAGTTTTACACAATACACAGTGCTCACCACAACACATACCCTCCCCAATGTCCATCACCCAGCCAACCCATCCTTCCCAAACCCCTCCACTCCAGCAAACTTCAGTTTGTTTCCTGAGATTAAGAGTCTATTATTGTTTTGTCTCCCTCTCTGGTTACCTCGTTTCATTTTTTCCTCTCTTCTCCTATGATCCTCTGCCTTGTTTCTCAAATTCCATGTATCAGTGAGATCATATGATAACTGTCTTTCTCTGATTGACTTATTTCGCTTAGCATAATACCCTCTAGTTCCAACCACGTCACTGCAAATGGCAAGATTTCATTTTTTGACAGCTGGATAATATTCCACTGTGTATATATACCACATCCTCTTGATCCATTCACCTGTCGATCGACATCTGGGCTCTTTTCATAGTTTGGCTATTGTGGAGGTGCAGGTGCCCCTTTGGATTACTAGATTTGTATCTCTGGGGTAAATACCCAGTAGTGCAATTGCTGGGTTGTAAGGTAACTCTATTTTCAACTTTTTGAGGAACCTCCATGCTGTTTTCCAGAGTGGCTGCACCAGCTTGCATTCCCACCAACAGTGTAGGAGGGTTCCCCTTTCTCTGCATCCTCAACATCTGTCATTTCCTGACTTGTTAATTTTAGCCATTCTGACTGGTGTGAGGGGGTATCTCATTGAGCTTTTGATTTGGATTTCCCTGATGCCAAGTGATGTTGAGCACTTTTTCATGTGTCTGTTGGCCATTTAGATATCTTCTTTGCAGAAATGTCTGTCCATGTCTTCTGCCCATTTCTTGATTGGATTATTTGTTCTTTGGGTGTTGAGTTTTTTATAGATTTTGGATACTAACCCTTTATCTGATATGTCATTTGCAAGTATCTTCTCCCATTCTGTCAATTGTCTTTCGGTTTTGTTGACTGTTTCCTTTGCTGTGCAAAAGCTTTTTATCTTGAAGTCCCAACAGTTCATTTTTGCCCTTGCTTCCCTTGCCTTTGGCGATGTGTCTAGAAGAAGTTGCTGCAGCTGAGGTCAAAGAGGTTGCTACCTGTGTTCTCCTTTAGGATTCTGATGGATTCCTGTCTCCCATTTAGGTCTTTCAACCATTTTGAGTCTATTTTTGTGTGTGGTGTACGGAAATGGTCCGGTTTCATTCTTCTGCATGTGGCTGTCCAATTTTCGCAGCACCATTTGTTGAAGGGACTGTCTTTTTTCCATTGGACATTCTTTCCTGCTTTGTCAAAGATTAGTCGACCATTGAGTTGAGGGTCCATTTCTGGGCTCGCTATTCTGTTCCATTGATCTAGGTGTCTGTTTTTGTGCCAGTACCATACTGTCTTGGTGGTGACACCTTTGTAATAGAGCTTGAAGTCCAGAATTGTGATGCCACCAGCTTTGCTTTTCTTTTTCAATGTTCCTCTGCCTATTCGGGGTCTTTTCTGGTTCCATACAAATTTTAGGATTATTTGTTCCATTTCTTTGAAAAAAGTTGATGGTATTTTGATAGGGATTGCATTAAATGTGTAGATTGCTCTAGGTAGCATAGATATTTTTTTAAAGATTTTATTTATTTGACAGAGAGTGAGAGAGCACGCAGGCACAGGCAGAGGGAGTGACAGGCAGAGGAAGAGGGAGTAGCAGGCTCCCCGCAGAGCAGGGGGAGCCCAATACGGGACTCGATCCCAGGACCCCGGGATCATGACCTGAGCAGAAGGCAGTCGCTTAACCAACTGAGCCATCCAGGCGCCCCCAGACATTTTAACAGTATTTGTTCTTCTAATCCATGACCATGGAATGTTTTTCCATTTCTTTGTGTCTTCCTCAATTTCTTTCATGAGTGTTCTATAGTTTTCTGAGTACAGATCCTTTGCCTCTTTGGTTAGATTTATTCCTAGGTATCTCATGGTTTTGGGTGCAATTGTACATGGGATCGACTCCTTAATTTCTTTCTTCTGTCTCGTTGCTGGTATACAGAAATGCAACTGATTTCTGTGCACTGATTTTATATCCTGACACTTTACTGAATTCCTGCATGAGTTCTAGCAGTTTTGGGTGTGGAGTCTTTTGGGTTTTCCACATAAAGTATCATGTCATCTGCAAAGAGTGAGAGTTTGACTTCTCTGCCAATTCGGATGCCTTTTATTTCTGTTTGTTGTCTGATTGCTGAGGCTATGACTTCTAGTACTATGTTGAACAGCAGTGGTGATAGTGGACATGGACATCCCTGCCGTGTTCCTGACCTTAGGGGAAAAGTTCTCAGTTTTTCCCCATTGAGAATGGATACTTGCTGTGGGTTTTTCATAGATGGCTTTTATGATATTGAGGTATGTACCCTCTATCCCTACACTCTGAAGAGTTTTAATCAAGAAAGGATGTTGTACTTTATCAAATGTTTTTTTCTGCATCTATTGAGAGGATCATATGGTTCTTGTCCTCTTTTATTAATGTACTGTATCACATTGATTGCTTTGCGGATGCTGAACCAACCTTGCAGCCCAGGAATAAATCCCACTTGGTCGTGGTGAATAATCCTTTTAATGTACTGTTGGATCCTGTTGGCTAGTATTTTGGTGAGAATTTTTGCATCCATGTTCATCAGGAATATTGGTCTGTAATTTTCCTTTTTGGTGGGGTCTTTGGTTTTGGGATCAAGGTAATGCTGGCCTCATAAAATGAGTTTGGAAGTTTTCCTTCCATTTCTATTTTTTGGAACAGCTTCAGAAGAATAGGAATAGTTATTAATTCTTCTTTGTTTGGTAGAATTCCCCTGGGAAGCCATCTGGCCCTGGGCTCTTGTTTGCTGGGAGATTTTTTTTTTTTTTTTTAAGATTTTATTTATTTGACAGAGAGCGAGCACAAGCAGGTGGAGTGGCAGAGGGAGAGGGAGAAGCAGACTCCCCGCTGAGCAGGGAGCCCAATGTGGGGCTCGATCCCAGGACCCTAGGATCATGACCTGAGCTGAAGGCAGTCGCTTAACCAACTGAGCCACCCAGGTGCCCCTGTTGGGAGATTTTTGATGCCTGCTTCAATTTCCTTGCTGATTATGGGTCTGTTCAGGTTTTCTATTTCTTCCTGGTTCACTTTTGGTAGTCTATACATCTCTAGGAATGCATCCATTTCTTCCAGATTGTCTACTGTGTTGGCACATAGCTGCTCATAATATGTTCTTATAGTTGTTTGTATTTCTTTGGTGTTGGTTGTGATCTCTCCTCTTTCATTTATGATTTTATTTATTTGGGTCATTTCTCTTTTCTTTTTGATAAGTCTGGCCAGGGGTTTATCAATCTTATTAATTCTTTCAAAGAACCAGCTCCTAGTTTCGTTGATCTGTTCTACTGTTCTTTTGGTTTCTATTTCATTGATTTCTGCTCTTCTCTTTATTATTTCTCTTCTCCTGCTGGGTTTAGGCTTTATTTGCTGTTCTTTCTCCAGCTCCTTTAGGTGTAGGGTTAGGTTGTGTACTTGAGACCTTTCTCGTTTCTTGAGAAAGGCTTGTATTGCTATATACTTCCCTCTTAGGACCACCTCTGCTGCATCCCAAAGGTTTTGAACAGTTGTTTTCATTTGTTTCCATGAATTTTTTAAATTCTTTTTAAATTTCCCAGTTGACCCATTCATTCTTTAGTAGGATGCTCTCTAGCCTCCATGTATTTGAGTTCTTTCCAACTTTCTTCTTGTGATTGAGTTCGAGTTTCAAAGCATTGTGGTCCGAAAATATGCAGGGAATGATCCCAATCTTTTGGTACCGGTTGAGACCTAATTTGTGACCCAGGATGTGATCTATTCTGGAGAATGTTCCATGGGCACTAGAGAAGAATGTGCATTGTTGCTTTGGGGTGGAATGTTCTGAATATATCTGTTAAGTCCAACTGGTCCAGTGTGTCATTTAAAGCCCTTATTTCCTTGCTGATCTTTTTAGATGATCTGTCCATTTCAGTGAGGGGGGTGTTAAAGTCCCCTACTATTATTGTATTGTTGTCAATGTGTTTCTTTGATTTTGTTATTAATTGGCTGCTCCCATGTTAGGGGCATAAATATTTACAACTGTTAGATCTTCTTATTGGATACACCCTTTATGATACAGTGTCCTTCCTCATCTCTCTCTCTCTCTTTTTTTTAAGATTTTATTTGACAGAGAGAGACCTAGCGAGAGAGGGAACACAAGCAGAAGGAGTGTGAGAGGGAGAAGCAAGCTTCCTGCTGAGCAGGGAGCCCGATGCGGGGCTCGATCCCAGGATCCTGGGATCATGACCTGAGCCGAAGGCAGATGCTTAACGACTGAGCCCCCCAGACGCCCCCCTTCCTCATCTCTTATTACAGTCTTTGGTTTAAAATCTAATTTATCTGATATAAGGATTGCCACCCCAGCTTTCTTTTGATGTCCATTAGCATGATAAATGGTTTTCCACCCCCTTGCTTTAAGTCTGGAGGTGTCTTTGGGTCTAAAATGAGTCTCTTGCAGACAGCGTATCGATGGGTCTTGTTTTTTTATCCAATTTGATGCCCTGCGTCTTTTGCTTGGGGCATTTAGCCCATTTACAATCAGGGTAACTATTGAAAGATATGAATTTAGTGCCATTGTATTGCCTGTAAGGTGACTGTTACTGTATATTGTCTCTGTTCCTTTCTGGTCTATGTAACTTTTGTGCTCTCTTTGTGCTTAGAGGACCCCTTTCAATATTTCTTGTAGGCCTGGTTTGGTGATCGCAAATTCTTTTAGTTTCTGTTTGTCCAGGAAGCTTTTATTTACTCCTTCTATTTTCAATGACACCCTAGCTGGATAAAATATTCTTGGCTGCATATTTTTCTCATTTAGTACCCAACAATGTTATGTTTTTATGGAATGGCCAAAACTCTACATACTTCAGATTTCCTTGAACTCCTATTCTGCACTATTTAGGTAGAGGGAAACAGTTTCAGCTTCTAGTGGCTTCAAAATATCAAAATTTTCTAACATTTGAACTTTACTTCCATGTCTGATGTCTGTTTTATTTACTATTTTTTTGAACACAACAAGAAAAAATTAGAGGCTAAGTAGTATTAACAACAACAAAAACAATTAGCAATCTTGAAAACTGTCAAAGCCATTTTACATAGTGACAGTCCACAGATACTATTTCTCTGCAGAAACATAAAACTTATGCAACAAATTATATAAAATGTTTCCATCTATCTAGGGAAGAATCTTAACCATAAGGGCGAGATTTTTGTAATTTCCTTTACTTATTTCTGGACTATCCAGATAGATATTCTTATTTTTGTCCTAAGGCCCATGTTGCCACCACTAACTCAAAAATGAAAAATATAAGCTAGAATGGGCCTCTAACGATCCACGTTTCCTATAAATGTATGTTTCCTACTCTACTCTTGCACTGACAACCTACAGTAATAACCAACGAGCCAAACAGTTGAAAAACTTAGAAGTACTAGACATTTTCCCAATAACCAGAAGAATCAAAATTCTAACATACTTCAAATAATTTGAAATCAACCCAGCATGGGGGCACCTGGGTGGCTCAGTCGTTAAGTGTCTGCCTTCGGCTCAGGTCGTGATCCCAGGGTCCTGGGATCGAGCCCTGCATTGGGCTCTCTGCTCAGCGCGAAGCCTGCGTCTCCCTCTCCCACTCCCCCTGCTTGTGTTCCCTCTCTCGCTGTGTCTCTGTCAAATAAACAAATAAAATCTTTAAAAAAAAAAAAAAGAAATCAACCGAGCATGTACAAAACAACCGTCACTAGCCACTTCTTTCAACATCATCCAAAGTCAGGTGTTTCACATCAACAGATTCTCCAGCTACTTTAAGTTTACCCGAGTGATCACCAAAATTATTTTCCATTCTATTGAATATAATGTAACTTTTTTTAAATGCTGAGTTACTGTTGCACATATCAACTGCTGTTCTGCAATACAATGATACTGTTCCAGACTCTGGAGGTGTCCTTTATCTGCTTTTTTGCCAGACTGTGAGTTCGTACCTTGACAGCATATCCCCCCTTCCCCCTAAATTTGCTATTTTTAATCAGGAGGAAGAGGCAAATAAGTAATCAAGAATTAGAAAGCCATAAAATAGAATGCTGAGATACTTTGAAATGCTCTCCCGACATGAAAACGTGGGATCTGGTATATCAAATGTTATGACACCAATCTCAGCTGTTGAGGGCCCACTTCACTTATTTCTTGTTCTTGATTGGGGGAATAAAGAGACACACATACAGGTGGAGTGAGGAGAGGGAACAAAGTGGTAAGAAAAAAAGAATGTTTTTGAAACATTTAGACCTGAATTCAAATCTTGGTTTTGCCACTTTCCAGTTGTGACCTTGAGGATGTTACCTAAGGATCTCTGACCCTAGGTTCCCTCAACAGTAAAATGGAGATAATATTTATTCTGCAAGGCTGATATGAGAGTTAAGAGAAGTATGTGAAGTACCTCGGGGCAGAATACTCACACTCATGCAAACACTCAAATATTCTACCCTAATTATGTGAAGATAAACTTTGAATTATAACCACTTTTTAAAATTAAGTTAACCTAATAAATAAATAAATAAATAAAATTAAGTTGATCTGACTTTTAAATCCGCTAAAAGAAATACTGTCATCCTTTACATCTATCCCACAATCCAAACCTGCCTTTAGCTGTCTGTGTCTGCTCTTATTAAGTATCCTCAGAAAAAAATAAATTTTGCAACTTTAAAAAATAAAGCTCTGAATATTAAAACATACACATTAATTGTATTCCTTGCAGAACCTCATATTAATAGCATTTAGCAAGAATTTTCTAAATAGTTGTTTGAATAATATACTACATTCAAACATTTGCTATTTTAGTATTTTAAGTCACAAGTCTTTTAATCAGTTCCTCACTCAACATTGCTAATCTCCTGAAAAGAATCATACTCAATAAATCATCCTATGTAATAGTTCATCCAGTTATCACTCTCCAAATACCTGATGTCCAAGTAAACTTAATTAGTATCTTCATTAAAAAACACTGCATAAATCTAACACAAAGATGTAGAGTATGAGACATAACTAGAGACATGAGCAGCTATATGGGAAAAGGGCACCTTCTTATAAATATAAAATTGAACACTCAGCCATAAATGTCATACTGCATTAGCCATAAAATGTACTATTCTGAAAAAGACTTTCTATGGTAAGAATAACAAACTAAATGTTTAATTATTCACATGCTAGGATACTATTCAAGCTTCCTTCTACTACAAAAAAAATAAGACTCAATTCACTGGCAAATAAAAGGGTGCAGGAGGAAAGAAACCAATACAAGTAGAGCATATAAACCCTGAGCCAGGTACTTTATACATATTGTCTCATGAAATCCTCCATACAATCTAGTGAATCAAGTATTATATCACATGTTAAAAATGCTGCCAGTGAGGCTCAAAGGAGTAAAGCACCTTGCTCAAAAATCTCTCCAATCCCAATGTTCATGTTCTCTCCAAAATGCAGACCACATTTCAACATACTTAAATTAATATGCCAATACACACTCCCCCCTTTCTCAAAATCCTAACAAAACTTTTATGAATAATAAATAAATAATAGTGAAGTTAGTTCCACATATGCCAATATGGAAAGACCACAAACAAGTGAAAAGAAAGTAAAGCAAAGTGTAATGATCTATCTGCTTAACAAGAATAAACAGAAAATTACATATGGGTATATAGATAAAGACTTTTCTGAACAGAATCACCAGAAGAGTTTTAAAGGCTATAAAATTTTTTTACCAAAAATCATTATACCCAAGTCTCAACCCTAGAAATCTGTAGCAGCTGCTTAACCAGTAATAAATAAACCAAGCAGTCTAAGGAGTTATCAGTAAGAAATCAAACTAGCTCATGATGGCATAAGTTTACCTGTAAAGACCAGAGTTCAGATCTTCTGGGGTAATGAAAATATTTTGCAAAGTACAGGCACACATATATATACTTTATCATACTTATGAGTGGAATGCTAACCCAAAACTTTTTGCATCAAACAGCAGATTTACAGAAGATACCAACTTTGGTCTCTAAAAAAATTCCAATCCTAATTTAATGAAATTTTCTTTTTTTAAACAGTGGAAGCTGCTCTTACAGAAAAACAACAGAAATAATGCCATTAGACACTTAATTAAACTAAACACAAACATCACATTTTTCTAAGTAAATCACAGTTAAAAATATCCCCCAAATAAGTACAAAATATTGCAAATAAATCTTTAAAACACTATTTGCTCACTCAGTAAATACCTGCATTACACAATAGGTGCCAAGCACCATGGGATTAGGAGGTAAGCAAAACAGCCTTGCAAATTCAATATGGGATGGGAAAGATAAAGTACATATAATCACAAAATGGTATCACAAATTAGAATTGTTGAACTCATTTAGATTGGTGAGCCCAAACTCTGATAAACTAACATTTAAATAAACTAACATTTAAATAAACTTTAATCACTATACTGTACACCTGAAATTAATATTGTACTATATGCTAACTGGAATTTAAATAAAAACTTTAAAAAATATAAATAAACAAACTTTAAGGCTGAAAAACCCAGCCAGAGAAAAGTCAAGGCAGCCTGGAGTAGTGGTTAGATGTGGGCTCCAAAGTTAGTCACTGGATTTGAACCTAGGCTCCACTATTTAATGGGTATCTGAATTTGATCACGTTATTAACCTAAGTCTGTTTCTTCTTTTTCTTTTTTTTTTATAAGATTTGTTTATTTGAGAGAGAGAGAGCAGGGGGGAGGGACAGAGAGAGAGGAATCTCCCAAGCAGACTCCACACTAAGCACAGAGCCCAATGCAGGGCTCGATCTCATGACCCTGAGATCACTACCTGAGCTGAAACCAAGAGTCAGTCACTTAACTGACTGAGTGAGCCACCCAAGTGCCTCTGTTTCTTCATTAAAAAAAAAAAAAGGGTTAATAATGCTTTCATCATAAAGTTGTGAAACTTAAAAAAAAATAATGTATTACACCTTGATAAGTCTAGAATAAGTACTAGCTATTCTGTTACTGTCATTAGCAGCATTTGCAAAGGCCCAGAAAGGGAAAGAGCTAGTGAGTGATAGCTAGGGAAAAAGAAGACATACAAATGGCTAAAATGTAGTGAATAATAGAGGAGAGGTAAGTAAGGAGCAAGACATGAAGACTCTATTAACTGTGCTATGTAATTCAGAAGTCTGCGGCCACACATGGTTAGTCCAAATTGAGATGTGTTTTAAGTATAAAATACACTCCAGATTTTGAAGACTTAGTATTTTAAAAAAAGGAAATATATCTCAACTTTTTATGTCTATTTACATGTTGAAATAACATTTAGGACATCCTGGGTTCAATAAAACATATTATTAAAATTACAATACCCAAAAGGTAGAACAATGCAGTGTCCATCATCCGATGAATGGATAAACAAAATGTGGCAAATACATACAATAGAATATTACTCAGCCTTAAAAAGGAAGGAAATTCTGACATCTGCTACAACATGGATGAAACATGAGGACATTATATTAAGTGAAATCAGTCATAAAAGGACAAATACTTATGATTCCACTTTTATGAGATTCGTAGATTAGTCAAATTCAGAGAGAGGAAGTAGAATGCTTGTTGCCAGGGGCTGGTGGGAGGGGAATGGGGTTATTGTTTAATAGGTACAGTACCTCAGTTTTGCAAGATGAAAAAAATTCTAGAGATGGATGGTGGTAACGGTTGCACAACAATGCAAATATATTTAATGCCACTGAATTGTACACTTAAGAATGGTTAAGATGGTAAATTTTGTGTGTATTTTACAATTAAAAATTTTCACTTTTAAGTGAATATGAAAAAATTTAAATTCCGTACGCCTTGCATTAAATTTCTATTATATAGCACTGTATTTAAGCCATGATAAAATTTTCCAGTGAGAAGGGTTTCGAGCACCCATGTGACAGGATCTAGAACAGTAAGCTCTAATGCCCTAAGGCAGAAGTCAGCAAACTTTCTGTAAAGGGCTGAAGAATAAGTATTTTCAGTTCTGTGGGCCATATGGTTATTCTGAAAGCAGTCATAGATAATAACGTAAGTGAATGGACATGGTGGATTTGGCCCACTATCATTGGCTGACCCCTGCGTTAAGGCATTGTAATCAATGACTCCTACCAGCTGAGACTGCTAAATTTTCAGGAATTCTGTGAGCCAGTTTAATATTGGTAGCTTAATATCTGCCATGGTTAAGTGTACACCATGAAAATCAGCAAACACTACAAAACAGTGCCGTTTTTCCTGAAGAAGTGGTTGACAAACATTTACCAACACACCACCGACTATATTTACTTCTTTCCAATGCATTTAATTAGTTGTCAGGGCACTTGGGTGGCTCAGTCAGTTAAGCATCCCACTCTTGATTACGGCTCAGGTCCTGATCTCAGGGTCCGGAGATCCAGCCCTGCAACAGGCTCTGCGCTCAGCGTGGAGTCTGCTTGAGATTGTCTCCCCTTTCCTCTCCCCCCTTCTGTCCCCTCTCCCCACTCACGTGCATGCTCCTTCTCTCAAATAAATAAAATCTTAAAAAAATAAAAAATAAAATTATAGTAGTCGTGAGCCATCTTTGAGAAAAATGGATAGTCATTCAACAGTCATTCTGTGTTCTGTGGTTCAGATGAAGATGACCAGCTAAGAACGGCTGTTCTAGAAGAATTATGTTCCAGCAACCAGAAACAAAAGTGAACATCTGAAGCACTCAAGAGCTATGGAGAATGATAACCTAAGGGGAGAGCAATTTAAGACAAGCTGTGAGAAGGGCAGGAAGCCATGAGATAATGTATATACTGCACCCAATGAAGGTTTAATAAGTGGCAGTTATTATTAAATACATATTACTGTGCGTAATGGTTTAGATTCACCTGTAAACAAATATTTACTGAACCCATACTGTGTGCTATGCTTTGGTAACACAATGGTGAACAAAGATCATCTTTAACAGAAGAAATAAGCATTAATCAAATAACCACATAAACATTGAATTTAAATTGTGATGAATTATGACCAAAAAACAGAGTGCTGTGAGAAAATACAACAGGGAATCCCAATCTAGTCTAGACAATCAGGGATACTTTTCTGAGAAAGTGACCTTTTCACTGATTTAAGGTATGGGTGGAAACAGGCAGAGTAGGAGCCATTCCAGGTAGCGCGAACAAATTGCAAAGAAGTCCTGAGGCAGGAAAAAAAAATGTAACAACAGGTCAAGGAACTAAAAAGTCAATATGGCAAGAGTAAGTGACCAAGGAGGAAAGAACACATCAGAATGGAGAGGTAGGCAGGAGCTGTAAGCACGTATGTAAGTCTAAGATCTGTGGGGAGCTATTAGTTTTAAGTAGAGGATAACATGATCTGATTAACATTTTTCAGAGACTGCTGTAGGAATGAATGTTGGAGGGGGGGGAGTGAGGTGGGGAGACTCACCAGCAAACTCCTATAGTTTTCAGGCAAGAGACAATGGCAACTTAATGGAATCAATCCTCAATCTTAGAAGTACCTACTTAATCTATTAAATACTCGAGCAATTTTTGGTCTTAGGACACCACTCTTATAAATTTGAAGCCCGAGTTTTTGTTTATGAACATATTTATATCTACTGATGTTTGCTATATTAAAAATTAAAACTGAGGCATCTTTAAAAAAATTCATTTAAAAATAAACTCATACATGTTAATATAAATAACATTCTTATGAAAAGTAACTATGTTTCCCCAGTGTGAAAAGTAGCATTGTTTTAAATTTTTGCAAATCACTTTAGTCTAATAGAAGACAGCTGGATTTTCACATCTGTTGCGATATCCCACATCTTACAGCGTCCAAGAAAGTGTGCTATTGATTTTTGAAAGAATTAGAGTGAAAAACACAACAGAATTATTGTGAAAATAGTTTTGATCTCACGGTCCTCCTAGAAGGGGTTTGGGGACCAACCCCCGACCACACTGAGTCATGTAATCACAATGAGATGCACTTCACAGTAACTAGGATGGCAATAATCAAAGACAGACAATAACAAGTGTTCCAGGGAATGCAGAGTAATTGGAATCCTCTTGCACTGCTAATGGGAATATAAAATGGCGCAGTCACTTTGGAAAATAGTTTGGCAGTTCCTCAAAAAGTTAAAACACAGAGCTACCACATGACCCAACATTTCCACTCACAGGTACACACTCAAAAGAAATACAAAAGCATACGTCCACACAAAAATTTTTGAGTTATTCACAGAGACATTATTCAGACTGGTCAAAAAGAAACAACCCAAATGATTAATAGCTGATGAATGGAGAAATAAAATGAGAAATACATCCATTCAATGGGATATTATTCAGCAATAAAAGAACTGATCCATACTACAACAACACAGATGAACCTTTAAAACATTACACTAAGTGAAAGAACCCAGTCACAGGTTTTCAAAATCTTTACACTTTCAGCACATTTCAAATCAATCCAACTGGGGCACCTGGGTGGCTCAGTTGTTAGGCGTCTGCCTTGGCTCGGGTCATGATCCCAGGGTCCTGGGATCGAGACCCACCCATATCAGGCTCCCTGCTCAGCGGGGAGTCTGCTTCTCCCTCTCCCACTCCCCCTGCTTGTGTTCCCGTCTCTCTCTGTCAAATAAATAAATAAAATCTTAAAAAAAAAAAAAAATCAATCCAACCACATTTTAAGTATTTAATAGTTCAGATGTGGCTGGTAGTACCAAAGTGGACAGTGCTTTTCTAGATCTATCATAAAGTATAATGTTAAATGGTGTTTGTGTTAACGATCCTGACACAGCAATTTCCCTTAGCAAGAAAAGGCTCAAATCTATGCAATACAGTATTTATGTTATGTCTAAGTATATTAATACTTCTCTAAAAGTTTCAAGCAATGAAAATGTTTTCTGAAATTAGAATATATGTTGCCTGAATATTTCAGGTAACTGTAATCCAAATCTTACACTATAACCTAGAGAGCTATAAAATCCCAGAACAAGCTAATTAGATGTTACCTGGAAGCTCCCTTCCATTCTCTGCACTAATTTTAATGAATGACTTGACACACTACACCCCCACCCCCACCCCACTTTGGACTTCATCTCCCTTGTTGACACTTGGAAGTCCTCAAACTGTTTCCCATAGTAGATAATGAATAATTAATAGGAAAAAAAAGTCTCCTACACAGGGACCCTGTGCCAATACACACAACTTATCTATTCTTTTAATCTACTTACTTATATTACGAAAACCCCTATTTACAAAACCACCTCGAAACACACATGGTTAAGTTTATATTCTAACTACCCTTAACTAGAAATTTAAACATTACTCAATTGACTGCTCAATGAAAAGTAAATTTCACTTTAACTTCAAAAAAAGTGTTATTATTATCAACCCCAAACAAGTAACACTAATACCAACTGGATTAAGGTATCCTGTTTGTGCCTATTAGTCATATACACTCAAACAGAACCTGAGAATAAAATAAGAAAATTAGTTACCACCTTACAACATATTTTAGAACTGACCCAGAAAGTTTAATATAATTTATTCATATAAATACTATTTCAGTATATAAGAGAATTTACATTATACAGAAACACTTACTGAAAGAGATTCTAAACTGCAGAATATGGAACTTGCCTGATAGAAAGCCTAAGCCTTCAATATTTTCTTTTTCTAAGTCTTTTGCCTACCATACCCTCTTTATCTCTAAAATTAGATAAAAATTTTCAGGACCAAATATTTTCCAATTTTTTACTGAGCATTTTTACGGAACATGGAATCTTAATGTCATTAAATATATTTTAATGACAAATTTTACTTGGTAACAAATAGTTTAAGTCTATCAAACCCTTTAAGAAAAATTTACGTTACAAAATGACATACTTTCTTGTGCTTCAAGTAGAATTTACAAATCATCTGAAAACTGCTTTTCTTATACTCACACATTTTTCCTGTATGTGTTTCCCTTAAGAGACCCCACAGATAGTTAACTTGTCTTCAGGTTCTTGGTGCAGTGTTACATGTTTTTTTAATCATGTTTTCTGCTTCAATAGAAAGCATTTTTCAGAATAAAAATTCAACTGCCATCAGAATAAGCTGCTTTGGAAAAGCTTTAATTTAACCAATTTACTTTGGTTACAGAAGAGTAAGATTAAAACTTCCACAGACTTTAAAATTCTAATGTCACCATCACAAAAAGTAAAAAACAAACCCTCACAGACAGAACACCATAAAATGACTTAAGTGAATTTTTCTATTTATAAAATATTGACTCTTTCTTCCTAATCTTTTACAATAAAGTGCTGAAAAGCAGGTAGGAAAGTAGAGACCTGAACTAGGAATCCTAGAAAGAAGACCCAAGGGCTTCAAAAGCTAATATGGCTACACATACACTAGAAGAGCTAAAATGAAAAAGACTGACACTATCAAATGCTAGCAGGGATATGGAGCAACAGGAACTCCCAAGCACCTCTGCTGGAACCGTAGGACGTTAGAACTCTTCAAAAACATAGTTTCTTATAAAACTAAGCCTATAGCTATCCTATCACCCAGTCATTCCACTTCCAAGTATTTAACAGAAGAAACACATCTGTCCAACAAAAAAAATTTGTACAAGAGGGTTCATAGCAACCAACTGCAAGAAGACCAGGTGGCCCTCAACAGGAGAGTGCATTAATTATGGCATAGTCATACAGTGGAAAACACAGCAATAAGAAGAAATTACTGGTATACACAAGAAAGAATCTCAAAAACATTACGCTGAGTGAAAAAACCTTACCGAAGAGAGTACATACTATATAACCCCACTTATGTGAAGTTCTAGAACAGGCAAAACTAATGGTGAAAAAAAATCAAATCAATGGTGGATGGAGGGGAGTGGGACTGAACGAACTAGGAAAGGCCAAGAGAGAACTTTCTAGTCAACTATAAAGTTCTACATCTTGATAAAGCTTTTGGATCATACAGGTGCATGTATTTGTGAAAAACATTTAATGGTATTTGCAACTTACTCTGAAATGCCTCCAAAAAACAAAAGGAACCAATACGTGATTAGTTGTGTGATAGAGCAAATACAGCAAAATGTCAATTGTAGATCATGCACATGTGAATATTCACTGTACCATTCTTTCAACTTTCCTGTATGTTGGAAAACATAAAAATGTTAAAGGAAATTTTTATATAATTGAGGACATCCCCCCTACCACCAAAAGGTGATTCAGTAAGTGGTGAAAGTTTCTCACTTGATGGTACACTCTATTTAATGCTTCACAAAACACACCACCTTTCAGAACTATATAAACCAATACTCCATTTACTGTTCCTGAGGAAACTCACATGTACATCTCAGGAACTGTTTCCTCATAGACTTCACATTATTTTAGATCGTCAGAGATCAATTCAACAATTATGAAAAATATCCTGGGATGTACATTCAACAATAAGCTAACGCAAATTTGAATTCTTCAAGATTTTTAATTTAACAGCCAAGTTTGTATACCTGAACAGATTTTAAGTAGTAAGTTATTTGGTAATATTCTCCATTAACTCCAATTTTGTTCTCTTTTATTCGATTGCAACTGCTAATATCTGCAAAACGTGGCTACCATCCCTCTAAAATCAAACAAAAACCTTCCCAATGACTGGCACCTAAGGAAGGGATGAGAGATAAATACACTGAAAAGGAAACAGCAAGTCATCAATGAAAAGTCATCCACCTTTCTCCTTAAGCCTAGTATTATTAACATGTGGCTGAAAACAATTTCTACGTCATGGTTAATTTTTTCTTGAAGACTGGAAGGCAGGACAAAATTCAGCAATCAAAACGCAAAACTAAATGTACACGTGCTCCTCGCCCCAAAATCTACCTTAATCCGCAGGCAGGTAAAACAATGAGCACCCCCCCTTCTTTTTTTTAATTCATGAGACAAAACCGCAGAGGAGGCTAAAGCGAACCCTCGCCCCAGCCCAGCCTCCACCCCGCCCGGAGCGCGGCGGTGGTCCCTTTCCTTTGTGAGGAGCCGGAGGGAGGCGGCGAGGGGCGGGGAGCTGGGGGAGGAGGCTGGTGGTCGGCCGACGCGGGAGCAGGAGGAGGGCGCGGAGGGAAGCGGCGTCCGCGCGTCCCACAAACAGGCCGCGGGGCCCCGCCACAAGCCTCTGCGGTGTCCCAAGGAGCACACCCAGGAACTTGGGTGTGATCTAATTCGAAAAGAGACCCGCGAGAAGTGCCCAGGGCACCTCGGGGGACGATCCCCTCCCAGACCCTTCCAAAACCGTCTCCTCCTGCCGCGGGCGGAGGTCCTGCCGCCACCCCCACCCCGGGCCCCAGGCCAGGGCGGCCCTCACCTGCTGGACGGAGCTATTCTCGGGCACAGCGAACTCCTCCTTCTCCTTCGGGGTCTTCACGGTGACTTTCATGATCTTGGGCTCCGCAGAGGCAGCGGCCGCGGGGGCGCCGGCACCTTCGGCCGCGGCGGCGCTGTCCTGGGAGCTCGGAGGGCCGCCGCTTTCACCACTCTCGGCCATGGCGGCGGCGGCGGTGACTCAGGCGCGCAGGAGGGAGCGGGCGAGCGAGGGGGAGCCAGCAGACGGCAGAGCCGGCCGGCCCGGGCAGCGGAGAATGCGGGGCACGCCGCCTCAGTGACAACGGGTGCAAGGCCGCCCTGGCAGGCGAGAGGCCGCGGAGCTCGGTGTGGGCTCCGGCGCAGGTCCGCGTCGGGCGTTCGGCAGCCGCCGTGTGTTCAGACGCCGCTCGGTCGCAGCGACATCCGCAGCCGCCGCCGCTCTTCCTCCTCCCCGCCCCTCCCCCCACGTCCCTGGGCCGGCGCCGCGCGGGGCACGCCGGGTAACTCGGCTGGCTGCGTCGCCGAGTCATGCCCGGCCGGCCCCGCTGCCACCTCCGGCTGCCTTTTTTTCCCTCTCCCGCTCCATTCCTCAGAGGGTAGGCGCAGCCAGAGTGGAGGACTAAAAGCAAAACGGGGTGGGAGAAATCAGTTCATTTCCTTTCATCCCCCAACCAAACAATAAATTAGGGGGTTCTGGGAGGCGCTGTAACGGCGCGATGTGATGACCTCACGGCTAGCGAAATTACTAGAAAGGGGGCTCGACCACTGGGCGCTGCAGCCGCGGATGCGCCTGCGCGCTGGTGGTCCGGATCGCGTCCCCCGACCCCTGCAGACCCCGCGTTGGCGGTGCGCAGTCCCTCCGTGCCCTCACGCCCGCCTCGCCTGGCCGCTGCGCGCACCCAGGACCCCAACGGGAGGGCAGTGAAAATGCTGGCGAGTTGTGCTATCGTTTTAACATCCTTCCATTTGCCTACTTGTAGGATTTTTAATGCTTGATCTTACTGCCCGGTGCGCGGGAGTTGGAAGCTGAGTTAATGGAGGAACGATCTTCGTCATAACGAAAGGAAAATGGGCCGCAGCCACCCTGCGCAATCCCGCGGAGTCATTGCTCCATGGCCACGGCGTCCCGCCCTCGGGCCAGCCCAGTTTGGTCTGGCGATCAGGCCACCTCTGTTGACCGTGGCCTCTCCTTCCACTCTGACAGCCCTGCGCGAGCGCCCTGAATTCTCTGAACACTGGCCCTCAAGATATGTGGGGCAGAAGCAGGGTGCCCAAGGACAGCCCACCCTTCTGGGGTAGTTTAATGTAGCTGAGGTGTTCATTTTATAGTCTATCAAATTAATTTATTGCTGCAGTTCAGACTTCAGTAGTTGTTCAAAAGTCATTTTCAGTAGAGTATGGGTACAAATAAGAAATGTTAATTATTTTTCCCCTGACAATCCTGAATTTGAAATGATGTCATCATTTGCCTTTAAAGATGACTTGCAAGGAATGTAGAACCCAGGACATTAACTTTATTAAATAGTATTGCGCAAATGGAAACTTTGACAGCCCACTATGACCCAAATATGCAAAGACACATTCTGTATTTCTGTTTTTAAGCAATCCAGCCCTGTTGTGGCAAAAAATACTGTCTCATGAAGACTACTTTTTATTTATTTTTTTTTATTTTTTTTTTAAAGATTTTATTTATTTATTTGAGAGAGAGAGAATGAGACAGAGAGAGCCCATGAGAGGGGGGAGGGTCAGAGGGAGAAGCAGACTCCCTGCTGAGCAGGGAGCCCGATGTGGGACTCGATCCAGGGACTCCAGGATCATGACCTGAGCCGAAGGCAGTTGCTTAACCAACTGAGCCACCCAGGCGCCCTGTCTCATGAAGACTACTTTTTAGCAGAACCCCTTGGGAATCTGGGTGTTGAGAGTTCTGAAAGAATAAATTGCAATACAGACATCATTTGACATCAGCTAGATTTCTGGCAGCATTGCTCAATAAGGTGAAGAGATTACACAAGGCTCTCTGCTGAAGGATGCACACTGCTAAAGGGTGACTACTTGCATGTGTTTAGATGTGAGGTAATCACTACTCAAAGTAGAAAGTTCCACCATTGGACAACCAATCATTATCTCTAACCCGGTTCTTATGAAATTGCTCTGTAATTATCTGTGTCTAATTTCTTTTAAAAAAATTATGTATGTGCACAGTTTATGGAATAATAATAACTTATCTCTAAGAATATATAGTATATATGCCACTTTTTAGAAATAATCCTACCTTTTAAGGAACTGTTGGTAGTGGGGATCTAGATAAGGATCAACAAATTTCCAGGGAAGACTAGATGGTAAATATGTTAGGCTTTGCAGGGCATACATTCTCTATCTCAGATAATCAGCTCTGCCCTTGCAGCACAAAGCAATTCATAGACAACCAGTAGACATAGTAGTCTATGAATTAGTGGCTGTGTTCCAAAACCACTTAAAAAACAGGCCTAGGATCTGATTGGAACCCCAGGGTCTACATGTCTACTTGAGGCATTTTCTTCTAAATGATTTTTTTCATTAAATGGTCAGTTGGAGAAAAATTACAGGAGCATATATTTCATTCATTCTACAAACATCAATTGAGCATGACCAATGTCCAAGTACTATGTTGAGAATACAAGACAAATAAAGACTCAGTCCCTGTCCTCAGAAAACCTAGAGGCTAGTTGGATGGGGAGTAGGAGAAGTGAGGGAGATAGCAGTGACAAGCTGGTAAATGTTTAATGACCAAGTCTCCAGAAAACAAGCTTTGATTTATAGTGTTTGCCAGTTTCCTTGATGTAAATATTTGCAAAATAGCCAATCTCAAGCTACCAATTTGAGGTCAACTTGCTCACAAGTTTCCTGAAATTTTACCAGTCAGTTCTCACAAGCCAATATGAGCCAGATATCCAAACTTCAAGTACAATGATAAAAGGTTATTGTTCACATGGTAGAAGAATTCTTCCTCGACAAAATGAGGCAATTAATTCAACCAACATGAATTTATTGAGCACATTTTAATGCTGTGTCCAAGAACTTACATAACTTCAACACAAGGTAGTACACATGTCATGTCAAATAAGTGGTATAAATAACATGCATTCATCATGTTACTCCCCTATTCAAAATCCATCAGAAGTTCCGTGCTGCCTGGAAAATAAAGCCCAAGCTTCTTAACTAGGAATTCAAGGCCTTCTACTAACTCCTAGTCTGGCTTTCAAGTTTCATTCCCATTAACCTATAGATAGACTCCACTGCGGTCATACATATTTATCACCATCTGTAGAAGCACTTGTACATTATATTCTCCTCACCTCTGGTCATTCCTTCAAGTCATCACATCCCCTCCCCCCACATTGTGCCCATTATTGCTTCCTCCTCTCTAACACCTACCTTGAACAGCTACACCTACGGAATCAATTTTTTTCTCTGATCCTCTATCATAATTATTAGAACAATTTACTTAACAATTCATCACTTGTAATATAGCTTCTATTATCTAAAACTATTCTTCTGCCAGCAGTCTAGCTCACATCCTTATTAACTGTGGTCTAGATAACAGCAATAACGTCCTACAGAGGTTCTTCTGCCTCGGGGTAATGTCTCCATCCTCAAAACTGTCTCCTCTTGGTGCCATCTTATCCTTCTATAACTAAGCTTTGGTTATGACGCCTAAAAAATTTTCATGAGCTCTCATCAAAGAACAATACTGTGGGTTATCTGAGTTGTTCTATCATCTATCAAGAACTGTGAACAGTCTGAGATTTTTTTCCCTGTTACAAACTAACAGTTTTGTAAATGCTGGCAGAAGATACAAGACTCCTAGGTCGGAAACAAAGTACTTTGTTACTAACAGCAACAGCAGTAGACAATGTATCAGGATTTTCTTGCACCAGTTCCCCAAGCCCTAACTTCCGCAGAATGATGCAGAGAGGGCCAGTGACACCTGTGCATGCAGTGGGTTGCATTCTTAGAGAGAAACCCCAAGCAGGGGGGAACTTGGATCTTTTAAGTGGGCAGTAAACCTGCAGCCCTTTGCTCTGTGGGGAGATACGATATCCTCAAAGACTGTTCACTATACAAATATCCTTGAAAAAGGAGTCCAGAACAAAGGCAGTGTATTAGTTTTCTATTGCAGCTGTGACAAATAACCACAAATTCAGTGGCTTAAAACAACAGAGATTTATTATTTTACAGTTCTGGTGGTCAGAAGTCCAAAGCGGATCTTTCTTTTTCTTTTTCTCCCCAGTTTTATTGAGATACAACTGACATATAACATTGTATAAATTTAAGGTGTACAACACAATTTGATATATGCATATATTGCAAAATGATATCACAATAAGATTAACATCCATCATCTCACATAGTTACATTTTTTCTTTGTGATTCGAACTTTTAAGATATACTCCCTTAGTAACATTCAAATATTCAATATAATATTGTTAACTATAGTCATGATGCTGTATTACATCCCCAGAGTTTATTTATCTTATACCTGAAAGTTTGTACCTTTTTGTTTTCATTTTTTGTTGTTGTTTTATTTAAATTCAAGTTAGTTAACATATTGTGTATTATTAATTTCAGGGTAGAATTTAGTGATTCATCAGTCGCATATAACACCCACTTCTCATTACATCAAGCGCCCTCCTTAATGCCCTTCACCCAATTACCCCATTCCCCACCCTCCCACCCCCGTCCCCTCCAAAATGGATCTTAAAGGGCAAAAATCAGAGGCTGTGTTCCTTCTGGAGCCTCTAGAGGAGAATCTGTTCCTTGCCTTTTTCAGCCTGTAGAGACTGCCCACATTCCTTGGCTTGGGGCCAAGTCATTCCAACCTCTGCTTCCATTGTCAATCTCTGACCTTCCTGCCCCCCCCCCCACTTATAAGGACCCTTGTGAGGACATGGGACCCTCCCAGATAATCCAGGATAATCTCCCTATCTCAGGACCCTTAATCACAGCTGCAGAATCCCTTTTGTATTTTAAGTGACAGAATCACAGGTTCTGTGGACTAGGATGTGGACCTCCTGGGAGAGCCATTATTCTGCCCACCGCATGCAGTCAGCGCCTATATTCCCAAGATGTGCAGAATTAGGAGAGACCCATGAAGAATTGTCTCCCAGGAATATCTACCCATTGTTTCTACACTTTGGCTTCTGGCAAACTTTCCCATTAGTATGCCACTCTGTTCATCATTCTGATTAAACTGCCCATCAGAGGCTGGGGCAAAATCCATTCAATTTCTTTCATATAGCCTTTAATAAGGCTAATATCAACAGCATTCTAAGTAGCAGGATGAGGCCAACCGTTAGTATTAGTAATTGTACTCCTCAGGGGTTCAGACTCAATCAGCTGAACGAATCCCACAAAGCAACAAGGTCTACTTTGGCAGCCTCCTAGGGATTTTTCTGTATTGACTTTTCCCCTTGGCCCAAGGCATTAATCTAGGTACAGCAGGATGCATTAGTAATTGTACATCCTTTGCCATGGCCCACAAGGAGGGAATCTAGGGCAATTATATCAATGATAACAACCCTGAGCAGTGAGTTGAAGCTTATTTGAATGCCTTCCAGGGCCAATGTCATACATTGATCTCTTCAGCTAAAGTCAGGACAAATTTTGCTTCACCCCTTCTAATTGGGTGGTTCTCATCATATGAATAACTGCACACAGGTTGCATATATACAGCAAGTAAGTTATCCCTCAGAGAAACTCCTCCAAGTGATCAAGGGCAGCATCATTATGGAGAGTTCTCCCTCTTATCTGAGGGCTCTGGGATCTACTAATGGTATTTTCTTTTTTTTTTTTTTTAAGATTTTATTTATTTGACAGAGAGAGACACAGCGAGAGAGGGAACACAAGCAGGGGAAGTGGGAGAGGGAGAAGCAGGCTTCCCGCTGAGCAGGGAGCCCGATGCAGGGCTCGATCCCAGGACCCTGGGATCATGACCTGAGCCGAAGGCAGACGCTTAATGACTGAGCCACCCAGGTGCCCCTACTAATGGTATTTTCTTAAACACTTGAAGCTCTCTTATGACCACCCCCAAGGTGCAAGCCACTGTTGTTTTCAAGAGGAAGCAAGTTAACTCCTGACTTCCACATAAGAAGCGCAGTCCTGGGAGCTCACATGGTACAACTGGAAAGCAAATGTTGTTTGTAATTCTTGGAACACCCCCCCCCCCAAGTGTGGCCTACATCAGTTGGGGGGCACAGGTTGACAGTGTCTTCATTGTGGCCTCTCAGCTGGTTGGTAGGCCTTTGGGTTCCTTGATCTGTTGGAATTGAGCCTAGTCCTTATTTATGGAGTCTAGTCAAAACTGTCCTGTTTGTCCAGGTGGCATTCATCCAGTCCACGGGACTAGTGAAGGCTCCAGGAATGGGAGTGGGAAAGATATCCAGAGGTGTTGACAGATGTTTTGCATGAAAGGTGCAAGAGCTGGGCCATCCCCTGCCATTTTCAATTGGCCTCTTATTAAATCTGTGGAGAATGGTGATCAGTGGTGGTCAGAGCTATCTGGTGGGCTACAGCAGACCCAACAGTCAGTTAAATTTAGTGTTAGTTCAGGGGAACCTCACCTGAGTGCTTTCCTTTATGAAGAAAGGTCCAGGGGTAGTTTGAAAGTATGGAGGATTATTGTCTCTCCCTCTCCTGTGCCTCCCAAGGTCCAAGACCTTCCTTTCCCTGGTGTTGGGATTGCTTACTTCCACCACCAAACCCCAGTGTGTTTTCCCTTTCACCTTTTCGCCAACCATCTCCCACTTACACCTTGTGTCCAGAGGGTAAGATGCAAAAGGGTTGAGGACATTTTTCTAAAACTTATGGAGACCCATTATGTCCTCCATGTAGGCCCTCACAGGCCATTATAAGGAAACTCAGAGAGACTGTGCTCAGCTATGTAGTTATTATCCTTATGCACTAGGCCCATGTCAGTCCAACAGGAAAATCCAAGTAGCTGACCTAGAATTAAGTTTAAGTCCCTTAGGCCCCCTTCTGACTGTGCTGCCATGAAGAGGGTGTACCAAGCAGGAAAGTCTGCAATTGCCATTCGGGGAAAGAAAGAAGCAATATGCCCAGGAATGTCCTGGGTAGATTGCTGGATTTTCAAAGTAGGTGTGTAAACTCCCCACCCCACCCATTTGTCCTTATCATAATCCAGGAAGTGGCTAAGAGGGGATGATTCCTTTCTGGGGATGGCTACATCCAGTGACCAAAATATCCCAACTTATTAGTATATGAACTAGGAGGAGTTGAGGGATATCGAGTGAGAAATCTTTTTGAGTTGATTTCTGAAGTGAACCGTCCCAACACTCAACACTACCAGATGCCTGTGGGTAGCAGAAAACATGGGAAGTCCATTAAGTACGTTGGCCATTAGCCCATTGTTGAGTGGCTTTTGCAATAAAAAGTACACCATTGTCAGACTGCAAATGGTCCAGAAAGCCTAACATGTGACACAGATTAACTTCAAAAGGGCCACATGGTGTGACTAGAGTCAGTCAATTGGACTGGAGCAGTAACACCAAAGCTAAAACAGTGTCAACAGCAGGGAGGCACCACCAATAGCCTTGAGAGTGGATCAAAAATCTAATGTAATCCAGGAGTAGGTGGTGGCCATAAGCCATGCAGGGTGGCTTTGTTTGCTGTGAAACAAATGTGTCACCTTTGGTCAGGAGTCCAAGTCTGGCAGGCAGTGGTAGGGTAGTTTCTCTTTGCATGAGACACATTAATTCCTGTACTCTGTGCCCACTCTATGGTTGGTGTGGACTGTGTCCAGCACAGTGACAGACACAGATGGCAGTGGTGATGGTCAGGGCAGCACAAAGCTCCGTCAGCAGCTGGACTCTAGTCGGCCTCCTCAGAATGGCCCCTTCCAGGGACATCTCCACAAGAGACCCACGTGGTTGGCTCCACAGCTGTGATTTGTTTCCATAGTTCATGTCGCCAAAGAAGAGGGATATTTTCCATCTGCCAGTCTGTAGTTTTCCAAGTTCAGACCAAAGAGCCAGACCGTTGGCAACAGCCGAAAAGTCAACACAAATATAACAAGAGCACTATTGGGCAGAGATAAAGAGAGTGGCCTTGAATTCTGCCCACTGAGAACCAAAAGTTCTACATGATGACACTGAGCTTGAACAGCTGTTACAGTTCTGAAACCTACCAGGCTTCCATGTAGCCAACCCATCAGTGAATCAAACCCAGGCATTTAGGGGAAACTGTGAATCGAGAGCTCCATTAAGCCAATGATTTTGCTTCTGGCAGAAAAGTCAGAGGGAGGAAAAGGCGAGGATAAAGCTTCTCCTGGGGGGATAGCTCCCAGTTGTTTGTATAAAGCCAAGATGCCACTGGGGCCAGGAGTATTCTTGGATACACCATTTCCATTTGATAAGCGAGGCTTATTGAGCCCTTCTCACTTGGACAGTCATTCAGTCCAAGTTGACCCACCCCAAAATATGAGTATCATGCTGCGAGGTGCAAGCCCTTTATCTGTCAGGCCTTCAGTTGCAACAAGAGCTCAGCAGCAAGCCAATAGCTGCTCTTCAAAAGGGGTGTATGCAGTAGCTGGGTCCCAAAACCCCAAACTGGCACCTCTGACAAGAGGAAGCTCTGATTGGCAAGATCATCAGTCCCACAGACTTGTAGCTCAAACTGTGGCACCTCAAAGGTACTAGCATTTCCCTACATGCTAGCTCTCCGCAATCAGGAGAATCTCATCTGGCACTTTCAGGAGAGGAAACACAAGTACCCAACACATTGATTCCTCATAGACATTCAGATGTAAAAATAACAATAACACTTTGAACTGGCTGGAGGGCCCCACCAACAGGGTCATGATAGTCGTCCCCCCCCCCTCCGCCCCCGCCCCATGAAGCCTGCCCAAATCCTGTTAGCTGAGTCCAGGTGCCGGGTCCCCATGGAAGGGTTAGAACGGTGACTTGGGTGTGTGTATCCAACATAGCCATACAGGGGTGAGCTCCTCTCCTTCCCAAAGTTGCCCAGCATACTTGCTGGGTGCATAGACCTTTGATTCCCCTCGGTGACAGGGCATCCTTGGCCCTCCCCTAATCATCTTTCCATTAAAGCGGCCAAGGCTGACACAGAGGAGGAGGGAGGGACCAAGAGGCATGAAGGAGGGTGACTGCGTGCTGGAAGTGAAGCGCCTGGACTTTGTTGGAAGTGGTGCAGTGGTTGACTGCAGCTTAACCAAACAGACTTCCAGTGTTATCCATGCAGCCCAAGCCCTGTCTTAAGCAGCAGAGTCATCATTCGCTCACCCGATTCCAGCTTCAGGAACTGTGGCAGGCCACAGCCACCTTTCCCAGCTGTGGCTGGGGTTTGTGCCCTTTGGCGGATGGCCTTTTCTGAGAAGTCCTCCTTAATCTGAGGCATCTGCTGCCCGTTATCGAAATAACATCTCTTAAATTCAACGTCAATACTAGGGGAAAGTTTTCCATGATGCAAGGGCAGACTGTAAGAATTTATCTATATTTCTTTGGGTCTGTTTCTCAATCTTCAGTGGGTTACCTCATCAGCATCATAAACCCAATGTGGGGTGGAGAAAACACAGCTAAATTCTTTCCCACAAGAATTAGTTGGCCTCAGAAGAAGCTGAGAGGGCCAAAGCGGCTTCTAACAGTTTGGATGCCTTGTAAACAAACACACACACAAAACAGCAAGAAAAACTCTGAGACCCTTTACTGTCATCTCTGGATGGATCTAAGATTAGCATGATAGACTTAAGGGAAAAACAGCTTAGCGGTTGCCATTCTTCTTTTTTTTTTTTTTAAGTTTATTTATTCACTTAGTAATCTCTACGCCCAACACAGGCCTCCAACTCACAACCCCAAGATCAAGAGTCACCTGCTCTTCCAACTGAACTAGCCAGCGCCTCAGCTGGTGCCATTCTTAAGAAGTATTGTGCACCCACTCCCTCATCTCCCAAGCCAATCAGCCAAAGTTCTAAAAATTTGTCGGGTTTCTGCCCATAGCAGTAGTGAATTTCCCTTTCATGTTCAATGTACTGCACGTCTCTGTCACTGCTTTCTGAAAGAGGGCAAAACTTAGTACTAGTTGTCACGATGGGGTGAAGCTGAGGGTGATCTAGTATCAGCCTCTCCTGGCCAACTTGCAAGCTGACAAGTCAGTGTGCTGCCGTTTTGTGGGCAGTCGTGCACAGAAGACACAAGGGTCCCAGGTCAGAGGCAAAGGACTTCATTCCTTACAGCGGTAGCTGTAGACAGAGGATCAGCGCTGTCTGGTCCAGGATATAAGCCAAATCTGAGCCTGTGCTTCTAACCACTCTACTATACTACCTTGAATAAGCTGAGAAAGTCCAACCTGGATGAGAAGTCTCAGTGTGAACATGGAAGTTGTTTTCAAATAGGTGATGAGTAGTCATGTGGTTCCTGAGCACAGAGTGAGGACCAATGAGTGGGAATGATAAGGAGGTAGACTGAGTACATCCTAAAGGAAGAGCCTTTAATAATTAGAGGTCCTTAACAATTGACCAAATTGACTTGTGAATGTTTATGTAAAAGGAAATACCAACAGAAAGTATTACAGATTTTACAGAGGATTCATGCAGTGGCTGGGCCTGGTAACTGATCTCCAATACACAGCTCACTTTAAAATTCATTGGAGAGAGGCACCTGGGTGGCTCAGTCTTAAGGTTAAGCAGCTGTCTTTGGCTCAGATCATGACCTGGGATGGAGCCTGCTCCCTGATCAGCGAGGAGTCTGCATCTCCCTCTCTCTCTGCACCTCCCCACTGCTCATGCTCTGTCTCGCTCTCTCAAATAAATACAATCTTTAAAAAGAATTCAGTGGAGAAAACACAGCTAAAAATTTTCAGCACAAATACTGTTTTCCAACTTCCAAAGAGACTGAGTTGTGCCCTGTGTAATATCTACTCTGAATTTTTTTTAAAGTATAAAGAATGCATCTTAAAGGGAGCTTAAGTGTAATTAGATCTTTACTGTAAATACGGGCTGAATTTGATAATTAAATGAAAACTTTATAGGATAGGTAGATTGGGTCTAGACCTATTTTTGTAGGACTTTAGACTCTGTAAAATAACTTACGTAACAACTAGCTGTTGTTTTTAGAATGTTGTACCTTTAAATTCACTGTTGTGAGAGCTAGCATAAGAGCGAGGGAGAGAGAGGGAGAGAAACAGAAAGAGAAGCAAGCAAGCAGGGAGCGGAATGTGCTTTGGGAGCTGCTGGCCATTGGGGGAAAAACAAATATTTCAAAAGGGGTAGCTTCTCTTCAAAGTGGAAACTAGATCTATTAGTACTAAGCACACATGAGAAAAGAAAGAGATCGCATCCCAGTAAAAGGGAAGGAAACATAGGCATCACTGACATGTAAAAGTGTTTTTGTCCTTTGGAGTTGGATTATTAAATCTATTTTACCACGTTATTCAACACTGCGTTTATTCCAAAGGGCTCCAAAGGATAAATCCAAACCCTTCTGAATCATATCATCAGCATTTAAAACCTAAGACTTTACAGAGACTAAGGTAATGCTCAGCTAAATGGCTACCGTCAGGTACACCATCAACACAGCCAAAACACATCATCTGGGTTTTCTGAATTCTTATTAGACAGACACTCACTTGCTCGCTGAAGGGTACTGCATCCCACAGTCATCTGCATCTCACTTCAGAAAAGTTAGAGAGTTTTCCATTTAGTCGAAAGACTGGATAAGTAATACTTCTGAGTCTCTGATTAATATAAGAGCAATAAAACCGTAGGAACCTTTATTAAATAGCTCGAGGGAGCCAGGACAAAGAGAAAAAACTTTATATTAAATATTGAAGACATTAGCCCCAAATAGCCTGATATTCAAAATAGGGAAACTGCCTCCATGATTTCACCTCCAAGGACCAGAGGATGGATTTATTCTCTCCTGGGTGAGCAGTTGGAGGTAGAAATCAACTGATGAGCAAACAAAACTGAAGAAGGGGGTGTTATTTCAATGATTTTTCTTTTTCCTGTTAGCAACGCTATCAGAAAGTGGCAGGAGCTTGGTCCAATGCATGCCACGTTGTTCTATTTTGTTTTCCACCCTTCGATTGCTTATTTTCTGAGTTTTAATTCAGTTAAGTTCTCTTGTTTGAGCTGCTTTCTTGTTTAAGGCTCAGGAGGCACTAGACTGTCTTGATAGAGCTGTTTTCCAAACATATTAGGGATTCTCTAAAGAAAAGAAAGTTAATGAAGAAAGTTTGTATTCAGAACCCAGAGTCCTTAAGCAGAGGCCTGCTGCTAAAGTTCTGGGTGGAGGTGCAGGTTCTGATTTGTAGCATTATCAGTTGCCAATATCCATGCTGTAAATATTCCCACCTTGGCCAATCTCAAACTATCAGTGTGATTGGAATATTACTGATTTCGGAGTTGGGAAGAGATTCGCACAATCAACTCTCAGGAGCCGGTGAGAGTCATGGCCAACACATGACTG
Organism: Halichoerus grypus; assembly: GCF_964656455.1. NCBI lineage: Eukaryota > Metazoa > Chordata > Mammalia > Carnivora > Phocidae > Halichoerus > Halichoerus grypus. Next base: position 24,314,444 of record NC_135725.1, read on the forward strand.
TGATCTTAAGTCACAGATTACTGCTCAACATACAGTATTCCCATTTTAGTCATGTATGCTTTTTAAAGGGCACTTTTAAAACTTATGTGGTGTTCAAAAATTCCCTGGTAATATTTTTTTAAATCACAAAAATGAGCAATGGATATTTAGAAACTTCAAGAGCCCCAATCATATTTATAAATCAGAGAGAGAGAGAGAGAGAGAAGCCTAGTTTCTTCCTTGAAGGATTTAAATAGTTGTTTGTATTTAAGGGGCTGGGATCTAGGATCCTTTTCATTTTCTAACATACCATGAACTGCCTTGTGGAGAGTATTAAAACAAGAGATATTTGCAAACAGTGTCCCCTTTTTACTAATTAATTTTGTGATACATAATAGTACATATAGAAAGTGCATTATATATATATATATACACATATACATTTTAAACATATTTATATAGAGATATAATTATATCCAAAATCAGTAAATAGAATATTCTCAGCACCCCAGAAGACCCCATTAACTGTGTGGCTTCCTATCATAATCCTCTCCCATCTGCTAGAGATAATAAAATGACTTTCAGGATAATCATTTATTTGATTTTGTGTTTTTATCACCTAAAATAATACGCAATGAAGTTAATTTTGCCTACTTTCAAATTTCCTTTGCATAAACTCGTACTATTTGTTTTTTTTCTGTCTTCCTTCTTTCACTTAGTATTACATTTGTAAGATCGACCCATCATATGGGGCTTGTTAATCTATCTTAGATGGACTTTTTCCCCCCCATTTTTCTCCTATTACAAACAATGCTAGTGTCAATATCCTTATACATATAAAACATAAGGTTCTCCAAGGTATATATCCTTATGGGTGGAACTGTTGGGTTATGGGGTCTGTGAGTCCTTAGCTTTGCCAAATAATGCCAAAACATTTTCCAAAGTGGTCATGACAATTTACACTCCTACCAGCTCTGTATGAGAACTTAAATTGACCCCAAATTTCACCAACCATGGGTATTATCAGACCTTTACACTTCTACCATTTTGGTAGTGGAATGAATGGTTTCTCTTTGTGGTTGCAATTTAAATTCAGTTGGACACATTTTCATATTTTTATTGGCCATTTGGATTTCTCTTTATGTAAAGAGCCTAATATTCTTTTGCCTATATTTTTCTGTTTCGTTTTAACAATCTGCTGGGTACATAATTGTGATTTCAATTTTTATTTCCCTTATTAATAAAGCTGATCACCTTTTTATATGTTTACTGGCCATTTGGATTTCCTCTTCTGTGAAGTGCCTGTTCAAGCCTTTTGCCTATTTTGGAATTCTGGTCTTTTGTCGGTTATATATATTGCAAATAGCTTTCCCCACTCTGTTGATTGCTTTTTTAGTCTTCATAGTACCTGTTCATGAAAAGAGGTACTTTTAAGATAGTTAATCTTTTCCTTTATGACTAGTATTTTTATACTTTTTCAGGCCCTGAGGTCATGAAAATATTCTCCTATGTTATTATATTAGTTCCTAGGGCTGCCATAACAAATTACCACAAGCTGGGAGGCTTTAAATAACAGAAATTCATTTTCCCACAGTTCCGGAGGCCAGAAGTCTGAAATTAAGGTGGTGGTAGCGTTGGTTCCTTCTGGAGGCTTTGAAAAGAGAATCTGTTTCATGCTTCTATCCCGGCAAGCGCTCTGCTTGCTTTCAGCAACTCTTGGCATCTTTTGGCTTATAGTTGCAGAACTCCAGTCTCTGCCTCATGTTCACATGGCCTTCTCATATACAGACACTCATGGTTGGATTTAGGGTCCACCTTAATCTGGGATAATCTCATCTCATGATCCTTATCTTAACTACATCTGCAAAGACTCTTTATACCAAAGGGACACATTCTGAGGTTCCAGATGAACATCTTATTCAAGCCACTACAGTTACATCCTAAAAGTTTAGGGTTTTGCCATTCACATATAGCTCTTCAATCTATCCATAATTAATGTATTCCTGTGTATGGTATGAGGTAAAGGGTTTTTTTAAAGATTTATTTATTTATTATTTTAGAGGGCAGAGAGGGGTAGAAGGAGAGGGAGAGAATCTCAAGCAGACTCCCCGCTGAGCATGGAGCCTAACACAGGGCTCAATCTCATGACCCTGAGATTATGACCTGAGCCAAAATCAAGAGTCAGAAGCTTAAATGACTAAACCACCCATGCACCCTTGAGGTAAAAGTTCTTTGTCCAATTGTTCCAGGACCATATATTGAAAAGACAGTCCTTTCCTGTAGGAAATGATCTGCAGGACCATTCTCAGAAACCAAGTACTGATACAGCTATACTCTAAGCTCTTTATTCAATCTATTTCTGAGGCAATTTCACAGTCATAGTTACTGTGATGTTATAAAAATTCTTGGTAGCTGGTAGAACAAATCCTTAAATAATGTTTTATCTTCAAGGATGTCTTAAGAGGCTTTCCTTGGCCCTCTCCTTCAGCCAGCCAAGTACCACAAAACAAAACAAATATTCTGTTGAGAATAACTGAGGTTATTTTAAGTCTATAAATCCACTTGGAGATAATTAAGATCTTTAAAATATAGGACTTCGATTCCAGGAACATAGATACATGTATTTATTTAGATCTTTATTGCCTCCTAATAAGCTTTTATACTTTTCTTTTCAGCAGTCTTGCACACCTTTTTTTGGATTAGTGTTATATATTTTTATGTTATCTTAAATGGTATCTCTTAATTTTTTTATTTAAAATTATTTAATGAGATATATAGGAATAAAACACAATTGTGTGTGTGTGTGTATGTTTGGCTAAAGATGAATTTTAGTTGTTCTCTTTGCCTATCTAGATTTTTTTTTAATGGAATATATACAGCAGGAATTTTTAAATCTACTTTTTTGAGATCTCATTTACACACTATAAAACACACTCAATTTTAAGTGCATGGTTCTGTGAATCTCAATACGTGTACACCTGTGTAACCACTACCACAACCAAGATATAGAACATTTCCATCACCCTGGAAAATTCCCTGAGCCCTTTCCCAATTAATCCTTACCCCCCGACCATGGCCCCAGGAAACTATTCATCTGTTGACTGTCATTATAGATAGTCTTTTTTAGAGTTTCATATAAATTAAATCAATATGTAATCTTTCATATCTGGCTTGCTTTATTCAGGAAAATTACTTTAGCAAATTACATACAACAATACATTAAAAAGATCATTCACCACAATCAGATGGGATTTATTCCTGGGATGCAAGGATGGTTCCATATACACAAATCAATAAAATCATGATCATCTCAGTAGATGCCACAAAGCATTTGACAAGATTCAACATCCATTTATGATTAAAAAAAAACTCCCAACAAAATGGGACTATAGAGAATATACCTCAACATAATAAAGGCCATATATGAAAACCCACAGTTAATATCATCCTCAATGATGAAAAACTAAGAGCTTTCCCTCTAATGTCAGGAACAAAACAAGGATGTCCACTCTTACCACTTTTATTCAACATAGTACTAGAAGTTCTAGCCACAGCAATCAAATAAGAAAAATAAATAAAATACATCCATATTGGTAAGAAGAAGTTAAACTGTCACCATTTGCAGATGACATGATACTATACATAGAAAATCCTAAAGATTCCACCAAAAAAACCCCTAGAAGTAATAAACCAATTCAGTAAAGTGGCAGGATACAAAAAGAAATTAGTAGTTTCTATACACTAACAAGGAAGTTGCAGAAAGAGAAATTTTAAAAAATAACACCACCATTTATAATTGCACCAAAAAGAATGAAATACCTAGGATTAAACTTAACCAAAAAGGTAAAAGACCTGTTCTCTGAAAATTATAAAACACTGATGAAATAAATTGAAGATGACACACAAAAAAATGGAAAGATAGTCCATGTTCATCGATTGGAAGAATTAATATTGTAAAAATGTCCATTACCCAAAGCAATCTACAGATTCAATGCAATTCCTATCAAAATACCAACAGCATTTTTTGCAAAACTAGAACAAATAATACTAAAATTTGTGTGGAACCACAGAAGACCTTGAATAGCCAAAGCAATCCTGAGAAAGAAGAACAAAGCTGGGGGTATCACAATTCTAGATTTCAAGATATACTACAAAGCTGTGTGTAATCAAAACAGTATGGTGCTGGCACAAAAATAGACATATAAATCAGTTGAACAGGATAGAGACCACAGAAATAAACTCACATTTATATGGCCAATTAATATATGACAAAGGAGGCAACAATATACAATGGGGAAAAGACAGTTCTTTCAATTAATGGTGCTGGGAAAACTGGACAGCTATATGTAAAAGAATGAAACTGGACCCCTTTCCAACACCATACACAAAAATAAACTCAAAATGTATTAACGACCTAAATGTGAAACTTAAAACCATAAAAATCCTAGAAGTGAACACAGGCAGTAATTTCTCTGACATTAGCTATAGCAATATTTTTCTAGATATGTCTTCTAAGGCAAGGGAAACAAAAGCAAAAATTGGGACTACATCAAAATAAAAAGCTTCTGCACAGTGGAAGAAACCATCAACAAAACAAAAAGATAACCTACTGAGGGGGAGAAGATAACTGCAAATGATATATCCAATAAGGAGTTAATAGACAAAATATATACATTAAAAAACTCATACAACTCAACACCAAAAAAACAATCTGATTAAAAAACGGGCAGAGGACCTGAATAGACATTTTTCCAAAGACAGACAGATGGCCTGCAGATACATGAAAAGATGCTCAACATCACTCAGCATCAGGGAAATACAAATCAAAACTACAATGAAGTATCACCACACATCTGTCAGAATGGCTAAAATTAACAACCAGGAAACAACAGATGTTGGTGAGGATGAGGAGAAAGGGGAACCCTCTTATACTGTCGATGGGAATGCAAGCTGGTTCAGCCACTCTGGAAAACAGTATGGAGGTTCCTCAAAAAGTTAAAAATAGAGCTACCCTACAATCTAGCAATTGCACATTTACCTTTAGATCTTAAAAGGATTTCAGATATTACCTAAGAAAATTTTCATTTTACAGATAAAGAAATTAAAGTGAATTTTCAGGTGAAATTGAAGTTTTGTGAACTTAAAATACTTAGGAAGTATTTTGAAAGTTGCCAATAGAAATGACTACTCTAATATGTATATCAGAAAAAGCAAAGGTAATGTGGTGGTTATCAAATTTTAACATGTGTAAGCTTCTCCTGGGGGAGTTTGTTAGAATTTTAGATACCCAGGCCTGCCTCCAGAAATATTGATTCACCATAGCCGGAGTGAAGACCAAAACTACATGTTTTTAACAAATACCACCAGGTAAGTTTAATACAGATGATTTGCAGACCAGTTTGAGAAATAGTTATAGTGGAATGGAACTGCATTCAGAATTCTAGTTCCTGGCCCCATGATTTGGTCACTGGGTGACTTTGTGTAAATCACCCTTTAATTAAAAACAAATAATATTCTGCTTCCACCCATGAAAGCAGGTTCCCTTTTATTCTTCTAGTGATCCATTTCATAGAGAGTATAAATTATCCATAGGAAATAATGTTGCCTTCCGTCCTCTCAGTGGGGGAGTCTAGATGAAGCTCTCTAGCCAAGGATAAAAGAGAAGAGACATTCTTGCCATTCCAGGCAGACACAGTACCCTGATGAAGAAGTAATTGGTTCCATCATCTTGGGGTGGGGGAGATGCCTCTGAGGAAGTCAGGGAGGAACAGTTTATTTACTGAGTTATAGCATATTTAACACATACTAAGGTATGTGGCCTTCTTAATTCAAGCTGCCCAGAAGAGGACTACAGGGCCCTCTATTTTAGGCTAACTGGATGCACTCCTGGCTCTTAATGAGAGTTACTATATTTGTGGCTTGACTCTCCCTGTGCAGTTAAGCCACTCAACTTTTATATTTCTAAGATGGCATGTTTTTCTGAACTGCAATGTAACCAATTTGCATCACCTTATCGAAGCATATAGCCTTCTCATGCATACAGGGTCTTGTATGCCACAGAGGTCGGTTTGAATTTTATTTTCTGTGCATTGCGAAGTCAATGAGGGGTTTTAGACAAAGGAATGACATAGTCTGATCTACAGTTTTGAAAAGTTGACCTGGTTGTACGTGAATGAATAGTGTGGGCATATGAACAGAAGCAGGAAGACAATTAGGGGGCTTCTGCACGAATCCAACAGAGATGATGATGACTGGAAATAGGGTGTTGGCAATGAGGCTGGAGAGATATGGGTACATTTGAGATAGATTTGGAAGAAAACTTGACAGCACTTGCTAAGAGATGGCATGTTGAAAGGCAAAGATCAATGACAACATAAGCATGTGGATGGATATTCGTATCATTTGTGGAGAGAGGAAAAATTGGAGGGGTGATAAAATAATTTTGAGATGTCTCTTAAAATATCCAAGTAAGGATAAGTATAGTTGACCCTTAGCACAGGTTTGAACTGCGTGGGTCCACACATATGTGGATTTTTTCAATACAGTACCGTTCTGTAAATGTATTTTTTCTTCATGATTTTAATAGCATTTTCTCTGGCTTATTGTAAGAATACACTATATAATACACATAACATACAAAATATGTGTTAATTGACTATTTATGTTAACAGTAAGGTTTCCCGTCAACAGCAGGTTATCAGTAGTTAAGTTTCTGGGGAGTCAAAATCATGTGCAAATTTTCGACTGTGCATGAGGTCAATGCTCCTAACCCAGGAGTTGTGCAAGGGTCAACTGTAATTGAATGTGTTATCTGTAGCCAACCTATCTTTGAGAAGCCAGGTATGGAAATATGAGTTTGAGAGGCATGAACATATTGCTAGTATTTAAAGCACAGTAATGGATGAACTCACTAAGCAGCATGAGGAAGGTAGACAATGCAGAACGAAGTCATGGAGCACCATAGTATTAAGAAGTCAGACAAGGAAGATCTTGCAGAGGAGACCATAAGGCGTAGCAAGCAAGATAGGAAGAAAATGAGAATTTGATGATGCAGATGCTTTGCTGATGTATTCTTTCTAGGACCGCCATAACAAATTACCACAAACTTGTTGGCTTAAAATAACAAATTTATTCTCTCATAGTTCTGGAGTCTAGAAGTCTGAAATCAAAGTGTTGGCAGGGTCATGCCTCCACTGAATGCTCTTGGGAAGAATCCTTCTTGGCCTCTTCCAGCTTCTGGTTGCCCCTGGCAATCTTTGGCATTCCTTGGCTGATACCTGCATCATCACTCCAATATTTTCCTCTGTTGTAACATGGCCTTCTTCCCTATGTGTATGTGTCCAAACCCCCCTCTCTTTTCTCTTACAAAGAGAACGGTCACTGGATTAGGGCCCACTCTAATATAGTATGACCTCATCTTAACTTGATTTCATCTGCAAAGACCCTGAGTCCAAATAAGGTCACGTTCACAGGTATCAGGGGTTAGGACCTGAACAGATCTTTTGAGGGGAAGGTGCACAATTGAACCCATTATGGCTGGATACTGTCAATTTGTGATCAGTATCTGCTCTCACTTTCTTCAAAAGGAAAAGGTAGAAACTGTCAGTCTCTTAAAGCCTGGGGTCATTCTCCATATTCTGTTGATCAAAGAACACTCTTGAACTACCCAGATTCAAGGGACAGGGACACAAAACCCCTCACCTTTCTGTCATGTCATTGCAACCTCAGCTCCAAGTCCAGGATGTCAGCATCTAAATCAGGCCCAGGTGTAGTTCTTCTCAATTCCAATCTCCAGAGAATTGAGAGGCAAGTTATCTATCCCCTGCCCACAAACAGGATAACCACAAGAGACACTTCTACTCAGAAAGGAGGAAATTATGAGACACTCAACAGTTACTGGTCTACTTAGCAAATCTGAACTCTAGTGAGGCGTATGTTGCCAATCCCTTGATTAGAGCCTAATTCGGCTCTGTTCTTGGCTCCTCTCTGAGTCACCCTTATTTTTTCTTTAAAAATAGCCCTTATTTATATCTGGGTAGCTTCCTCAGACTGCTTCCTGCCAGTAGAAGTTTGATGATCCAAAGGTGTCTCTTTTGTTTTGTATTGTTCTTATCCCTTTCAGTTCAAGCTGGTACAGTGCCTTTAAATTTTTTGTGTATTTCTTGTAATCAGCTTCATTAGACAAAAAACATATCCATACCTGTTTTGGAGAAAAAACTTCTCTACTCTGTGCTGTCCATAAGGCTGTAGCACAGTGCCCTTAGGATTCTTTGTAGCTCTGCCAGGCACTCCCTAAGTCTTTGAAGTCTTAACCAAGGGTCTTAAACAAGTACACCTTTGAGATCTTTATCCTGAAATCTTTATTGTTATCCCTCTGATTTTATCTTTGCCCTAAAGCCATTTATTATTTTGAAAATCTTTGGCAGGGAAAGTCTGAGTTTAAGTTTATTTTTGAACCCAACAATTCCTGGCTCCTTTATATTTTCTTCAAATTCTGCTCAAGAACTTGTTCCTTTAGTTCATCAATTTCTTCCTGTATTGTAGCACAGGCCATTACAAAACACCAATTGTAACTCTATATTGTCTGAAAAACCTTCCCAGCCAGACTTACCTTCATGAGATTTTCTATTTTCTATGCTACTACAGGCAATAATGTTGCCAATCTCTTGTCATTTCAAAACAAGAAGCCCTTTTCCAGCTTTCAATAACATTTGTCTCCCTGTCTTTTAAGCTCTCACCAAAAGTCTCAAGTCCCTTCCACACTCATTAAGAAGACCCTTAGGATCTTTCCACCTTTTGCCAACACCAATATCATATGCACCGAGTTTTATTACATTACCATTCTTCCAAGTAACATATTTTGCCTTGGTTATTTATTGGTGCATAACAAACTATTCTCAAACTTAGTACCTTAAGACAACAATTTGTTCTCTCTCACTGTGTTATGGGCTGTCTGGGCAGTTCTCACTTGTATCTCTCATGCAGCTGCAGTCAGAACGCAGCTCAGGCTGGGGTCATAACGAAGCCCTGACTGGGAGAGATGTCCAAAATGACTAGCTCACATGGCCTACCATTGCTGCTGGCCATTGGCTAGGCTGTGGTCATCAACCAGAGTGCCTATAGGTGGTCTTCCATGTAACTTGAATTTTTTTATAGCATAGAGGCCTCAAAATAGTTACACATGGTATTTGGCTTTCCACATAGGGAGCACTCCAAGAGGGTAGAAGTGGAAGTTGCCGGTGCCTTAAGGCCCAGGCTTAAAAACAGGTATAGTGTTATTTTTGCTGTATTCTATTGGCTATAACAGTCACAGAATACACCCAGATGCAAGAGGAGGAATCATAAATGCCACTTCTTGATAGAAGATAGGTCAAATAATTCCTGGCCAAATTAAAGGAAGGGGCAGTTTAGAGTATTTGTGTGTGATTTTCACACACACAGGCATGCGCACACACACACATGCACACACACACACTTTCCCTGAATCTGTTTTTCTCTTTTGCCATTTAGCCCAGTGGTTTTCAACCTGCATGGCTGCCATTTTTAAATCATCTGGAGAACTGATTTACTATAATATTCCATGATAACTTTGTTTGCTATCTTATAAGCATAAAAGGCTGATATTCCGGGGGCGCCTGGGTGGCTCAGTTGGTTAAGTGACTGCCTTCGGCTCAGGTCATGATCCCGGAGTCCCGGGATCGAGTCCCGCATCAGGCTCCCTGCTCAGCGAGGAGCCTGCTTCTCCCTCTGACCCTCCCCCCTCTCATGTACTCTCTCTCTCTCTCATTCTCGCTCTCTCAAATAAATAATCTTTAAAAAAAAAAAAAAGGCTGATATTCAGAAATGAGAAAAAGAACCCATTATTCTGACCAAAAAATAATACTTTGCTAATAAGTCTAGATGTTAATAGTATGACTAGCATTTTCCTTTATAAAAACCAAAAAAGGTATCTTAATGTATATATTATTTCTTAGTATATACAGTGTTACTGATTGGGTAACTAGACATAAATGTTATGTCCGGTAAGATTAAAATCACTGGCTCAAAATGAACTACAGTGTTGAAAAAGAGTAACTAAAATTCTAATTGCCAGCTGTTTTCTTCCAGCAATAGTTGGCTTAACGATAGCAACTTGAAACAGTTATTTAAAAATGTCAGCCCAGTCTGCAATAAAACTTTGTATAATAAAGTGGTGGGTATAGATCCATTAAAGAAGAAAATAGAACAAATAGAATTTTTAGTTCCTTCTTTTCCATATGACACACCAGCTTGTTCAGACAAACTCTCCAGTTTATAAAAGCTAAAATGTGGAAGGACTTCTTAAAAGCATTGAAGGCCTGACAAAGGAGGAGGTCACCAAGTCAATCACTCAAAGAAAAGGAGGAAAAGAGATAAGCAGAAATACAGAAGGTTTGTCAGACTGGGATTTTTAAAAAGTGCAAAATGCTATTCAGAAGAGAGGTATTTAAAATATAAGGACAAAACAAACTAGTGATAGTCACTTTGTAAAAATAAAATCACCAGGAAGATAGGAAAAAACTCAAATTTGTATGTACCTCAAAAGAACTGACAAACATAAAGAAAAGTAGACAAATCCATAATCACAGTCAGATTTAACATATCTCTCAGTAACTGATAGGACAGAGGGTAGAATCATTGAGGATACATTAGATTTCAAGAAACTTGATCTAACTGGGCATATACAGAATATGGCACACAACAACTATAGAATACACATTCTTTTTAAGCCTACACATAACACTTACTAGGTAGGTCACATACTGGTGCCTACAGCAAATCTTAACAAATATCAAAGCATGTTCACTTATCCCATTTACTATGTGCAGCTGTATGTCAATTATATCTCAACAGAGTTATGTTTTAAAAAACTAATTTTATACATGATGGTACAATCAGTGCTCACTATATATACTGAGGTATGGAGAAGAAAATTATCGCCTCCTTAACAAATTCACAACGAGGAGCATACTATATTTAATATTTATAAAATAATTCACATCTTAATTTGTAATATGAATATCAAAAAAGTTAATATTGAAAATGTCACCAGAACAATATGACATGATTAATGGAAGTAAAACTTCTAAAATTTTTGAAATGGGAAGTAAAACAAGGGAAACATCAAGCTGGTTGGTTAAATTTTACAAGTTTTCTTGCAGCCATACAGTCATATGATTCACAATGCTACCTTCTCTGCACCAGTTCTATTGGAATGAAGGGTTCTGGATTGAAAGACAAAACAAAACTTCCACATCCAGGAGATGTCTCTTAAAAATCAACATAATTCAACTGAACATGTCAATAAATTGGGTCAGTTAATACAACCTACTCCCATAACAGCAAATTACTTAACAAGTAGTAGAGTTTTTCCTTTTTCTTAATTTCAAAAAACAGTACATTAGATAAGATCTGGGGGGAAAAACAACCCATAATTCCCCATAATCCCTCTATCCCAACACAGTTTTATTTCAGAATTACTACTTTCCAGTTTGTCCATGTGCACATATATTTTCACATAGCTACAACCAGTTTACAAGTTTTTATTTTGTTTTTATATTTAAATGCTGGTCAACATAGTCCATGTTTTTAGTCATCTTAATTATACTTTTTTAAAGGCTGCATAATTATTCCCACTGATGTGTTATATTATTTAGTCATTCAAATTGGATCTTGGGTGAGACACTGAAGTTAGACATTTGGGTTACTCCATGGTTCCCTACTATACATACTGTTATACCTGTCTAGATCTTTTAAAACTTATTCTTCTCTCAAATTATTTTCTAAGGGTAAGTTATCCAATATCAGTATTAGTGGGTATAAATATTTTTCTGGCTCTTGAAACATTACCATAGTGCTTTTCCTAAAGGCAAAACCTAAAGTATAAGGCTGCTAACAGTATATATAATGGCATCCACTTCTTAGCAACCCCACTAGCTGTGGGCGCTCATGTTAGGTAACATTTTGAATTCAATTAAAAATTTACCCCAGGGGGCACCTGGGTGGCTCAGTCAGTTAAGCGTCTGCCTTCGGCTCAGGTCATGATCTCAGGGTCCTGGGATGGAGCCCCGCATCGGGCTCCCTGCTCTGCGGAAGCCTGCTTCTCCCTCTCCCCCTCCCCCTGCTTGGGTTCCCTCTCCCGCTCTGTCTCTCTCTGTCAAATAAATAAATAAAATCTTTTAAAAAAAATTTACCCCAGGAAAACTCAATGACAGATTTTAGAGAATCTTAGACTATCTTTCACTTACCATCTTACATGTTGCTTCAGTAATTTTTCATTCCCATGGTGTATAAAAGCTAAGTCATTGAAGTTTACTAATGTCTGTGTCATTAAATTGTGTTTCTTTTTTTTTTTTTTTGAAGATTTTATTTATTTATTTGACAGAGAGAGAGAGAGATCACAAGTAGGCAGACAGGCAGGCAAAGGGAGAGGGACAAGCAGACTCCCTGCTGAGCACGGAGCCCCATGCGGGCCTGGATCCCAGGACACTGGGATCATGACCTGAGCTGAAGGCAGCCGCTTAACTGACTGAGCCACCCAGGCGCCCCAAATTGTGTTTCTTTTTTAAATCCTTCAATTCTGCTCAAACACTCTTAAATTGTTATATGGAAAGGGTTATATAATTCCACTAACAGAGAGCAGCTTAGCTTATAATTAAAAATCACAGAGGTTGATAAGGCAACCAAATTGTGTGATGGCAAGAAAATACCTAACTGGTGGACTCACAAGACCATTCCTCACCCTCACCCCCAATCTCTTTGTTATCTTGACTGGCTCCTTTGTGTTCATGAACACTGCAAAGGTCTCCTTGGTCCCACATAAAAACAAACCAATCCTCATTCAATCCTGTGGCCTCTTCAAGGTACCTTCGGGCCCCTTTAATTGCTAAAAGTGTTAAAGAGTTTAACTTTTTCCTCAATGCCTTGCTCTGTGCCACTGAAGAACTATTTTGAAGGTCATTAATATGTCCTTTAGCTGTCCTATAGTTTTTCCTTGGGCTTATAAACAGACCTCTCAACAACATTCATGACCACACCACCCACTTATCTGACCACTACCATTCCCAAAGTCTGTCCTCAGCAATACTTCTCTTCAAAAACTTTTGCCTTTGAGTGTGTCAACTATTCATACAACTCAATTGTACACATTACAATTCATACTGTTAACACCAGTCAAAGGACTATATTCCTAACTTGTTGGACTCTACTTTTAGATGCTCTGTGGGCAAATCCAGTTTAAGAAGTCAAAGCCAATTCTGTCCATCACGCTACATTCATTCCTCCATCAGTCCACCCTGCTAATGGCACTATCATTCTCACTCTCATTTCAGCATGAGATCTTGTTTTCATCTCTGATGTCCTTGTTCATCTTGTTTTCATCTCTGACGCCCTTGTTCATTTTCTCACTCCACACAAGTTTGCTAGATTCTACTCTGGGAATGTTTTTTACTCCATTTTCTGAATCCTACTGCCACCTCTCTAGTTCAGATCCTCTTTATTCCATATTTCTATTACTGGAGCTTCTTTGACACTCTCTTCCAAATTACTTCTTCTATAATTTGCTATTACATCACTGCCATCTCAATCTTCTTAAAGGGCAACAGGGATTACATCACTCCTTGTTCATAAACTTTCCCATGCCTACCAGATTATGTAGAGACTTCTTAATCTGAAATTTAAGATGAATGATAGCTATCCCCAAACCACCTCTCTGGCTATCTCATTACTGTCCTATACTCTAAGCAAAATGAAGGCAATCTCTTTCCTCAACACATTCTTTATCTTTCTGTTCCTTGAACACTCCATTGTTTTTCCTTTTTCCATCTTTTTTATTTTCCTTTTTCGTTACATGACCTATACACTTAAAAGCTGCCTGTCCTTCAGGAAGCAGTTACAAAATACTATTTTTTCTATAAGTAACATTTGGCTTTCCTCCTTATGGAATCCACTGTATTCTATCTTGAATTTTAGTTACTATGTGCTATGTTTTTTTATTCCTATTAGACTGAAAATAATTTGAAGGAAGAGATTGCATCTTAGTTTTTTTAACCCAGTACTTTCACTAGCTGTTCTCATTTGATATCCAATTTCACACTGTTCAATCATTTATTGAATATTCACTATGAGTCAAGGTCATACAACTAATAATAGAAGTGGGACTTCAACAGAGTTCTAGTTCCTCTGGCTTTACTAACATACAAATACAGAAAATGTAAAAAATCCCACAGATCTTGAAAATATTTGCTGAATTTAATTAACCAGCTATATTGTCATAATCATATTTTAAGTAAGACCTTATTAATGGAGTTTGAAATAATTAAAATAAATTGCCTAAGATACCCCTTTAAAATGGTAAGATGCATTTTCTTCTGTACTCCAATAGCAATTTGAATATAACAGTATTATTTATTAGAATATTTTATGAGTATTTCTTTACATTTCTGTTTTCTTCCAATTGACTGTGGATATATTTGCATCTCTAGTACTTAGCACAACACCTGGCACATGATAAGCTATCAATAATTTCAATGAACATTCAGGAAATGGAAAAGAATCTAAATAATAATATATATTAGAAGAGAATGTCCAAGAAATCAATGTAATAGAAAAGAAACTCCAGGGCCGCCTGGGTGGCTCAGCTGTTAAGCGTCTGCCTTCGGCTCGGGTCATGATCCCAGGGTCCTGCTCAGCAGGAAGCCTGCCTCTCCCTCTCCCACTCCCCCTGCTTGCGCTCTCTCTTGCTGTGTCTCTCTCTGTCAAATAAATAAAATCTTAAAAAAAAAGAAAAAGGAACTCCAATTGATCACTGATTGTCTTTTCTCTTTCTTACTAGATAAAGCTTTCCCTGATGAAACTAAAGTATCAGCCTAGAAGTGATAGATTAAGCCATGAAGTAGATATATCAGTCAAGGAAAAAGAATTCAGGGAGAAAAACAGAGCAATGCATACAGTACTCCAAAGAATACCCACCTCAAAAGAGGATGATCAATGAAGTTTTCTATGTGCCCAGGTGATTTTAAATCAATATACACCAGTAGAAAATGGCATATCTGTTCAGCATCTACTATGTGCCAGGCACTGTGCTAGAGGTTAGATAATGTACTAAATGGATAATACGCAGGCATCCAAAGCAGATGATACAGTGTGCTTTGATAATTCAGTTCATAAACTACTTGGGTAATTCAGTTATAATTGAAATTATTCAAGTTCTGTCTAGCTTGTTCATATAGGACAACATTAGAAATTTGATTTTGTTCATCAGAGTTGAAAAATATGGCATCATGGAATATGACCATATAAATTTAATGAAATATTTAGGTTCTAATGGTACCTATTCTTAATCAAAGTTAAAATTAGGAAAAAACTATCTAAAAAAGCTTTACCATTTTATTAAATAATTATTCAGTATCCATTCTGTGCCACACAAAGGACTAAGTGCTGGGAATATAGGGAAAAATAAGAAGTCACAATTCTTTGCAAGGTTCATGTAACCTCATGGAAGAACCCAGACATAAAAGCAATGATGACATTAAGTATTTTTTTTCTTTCAAACACTTACATGAAGTGGAATTTTTCATTTAATGCTGGTTTTAGAGGCCAAGGTCAGTATTTATGTATTCATTTTTGTTGTAGAACCAAAAAACCCTCTGTATTTTAATGAATCATATTTGTATTTCACTGACTACACTAAAAACAAAATCAATCCCATAAACTACTATTTATTTTAGCGATTGATGAAACCCATGAAAAATCTCTCATTCATTCCTCCCCCACTTCAATAGTTTTTCTTTTCTCAGTGTGTCATGCTTCTGTCCACAAGACAGACTGTTCTTTAAACAAGTATTTCAGCACAGATTTTGCTCCTTCTGCCTGGAATGCCTCTCAACAAATTTACAGCAAAGGTATCTACCCTCTAAAAACTATCTCATACAAGTTTTCTCAATTTCCAAACAATATGCTATCACACTAATATGTATGGTAATTACTTTTGCTGTTGTCTTTACACCCCCCCCCATGTCCCCTGAGCATAAGCTACTTGAGGGTATCCACCATTTTTCACTTATTTTGCAGGTCCTATAGGGTTTAGCATGCAGAAAGTGCTGAGTAAATATTCACTGAACTTAAACAATCCAATTAACTAATAATACTTTCACATTGTTTCTGAAAATTTAAAAAATCAAACATATTAATGGAAGAGTAAATTAATTTTATTGACTGATGAAAAACTAAAGTGATAAGAAGTATGGATAGTAAACAATAATCATTGAGTTCTGCTGGAATTCTATTTTTCTTCTTTTCACTTTAAGCCAAAAGGACATAAAATTATAGACTGTTAGTGAGCTAATCATTTTAAAGTTTCTTCAACAAAAACTGCATAGTTTAGCAGTTGCACAGCATTAAATATATACATTTTTGCAAAACCCTGAAAGTTTTAATTTTTGTGTTGACCTCAAAGGCTAATGGAATCACCTACACTGGTCGGATTCAGAGTTTCTTTTCCCTTTTCTGCCACCCTGTAAAGAAAAATAGGGCAAATTATTTAGGAAGTATCATTTTGGGGGCATTTTCATTTTAAGAATAAATGAGACCAAAGGCATTTTGAGTATGAGGAACAAGCAATTTTTTTGAGTTTGTTGTAAATTTGAATGTGCATACCACTGAATTATTTTTACAAGGTTATTTTTTTACAAATGGTTAAAGCAGGTTGTATGAAGCAGTTACTTCTACTTGAGTTAGTTTAGACTCAGTAAGATCACCAATATTTTATTTTTTAGAGCTCATTTGGACTGTCCCAGGTTTTTAAAAATATGTAATTTTTGATCAATACTAAAATAAACAATTTGCTTCATATAATCAGCAAATTTGCTAATTCAGTTCATTACCTTTTAGAATAATTCAATTTCTAATCCAAGTTAGTCTTGTTCATATTAGACAGCATTAGAAATCTGATTTTGTTCATCAGTGGGTTGAAAAGCAGGTTATACTTTTCATATTGCGCAGTGACATATATGAATCTGTATTTAATTTGCTCCAAATGAAACTCGACCTATGAAATTTTATTTGACCCAAGGAAAGAGGTAGGAGTTTAAAAGAAGTATTTTACATAACTTTTAACATAACATTTTCTGCCTGACTCTAATTTAAAAAGCAAATACTCATTGTAGAAATACAGAAAGTACCAAGGTACAAAAAAGAAAATTAAAATCATCCTTAACTATTCAATCCCCCATTTTAACCATAAGTAATGGTTTGATGTATTTTCCTTACAATAATTTTATAGTTTTCTCCTCCATTTTTATAAATTATGGCAATGATACCCAAACTTAGTTGATCAATAGAATCACCTAAAGTGGTAATATTTTTCAAATTCTGATGTCTAGACTTTGTCCCGGATCTATTTATTCATAATTACCAGAAGTGGGCTGAACAACCTGTAATTCATAAAGTTCCCAAGTGATTCTTGGTCACTTTCGTGGTCAGCCAAGTTTGGGAACTAGAACTTGTCTGTGGAAGTGCATTTCTTAAACTGGTGGTTCTATCAGGGGCACATGGAATCCAGACCCATTTACTAGTGTTGGCAGCTACTCTTTGTTGCTTTCATCCTTGTTCTGCTCATAACTTCCCTCTTGGTGGTCACATACATTTATTTCTACATCAACCTTTTTTATAAAAAAAAAATCAAGTATAAGAATGCCATTACTCATTCCTGACCAAATAAAAGTTTTGCACAGATTCATTCAGAGAAAAAAAAGTAGAAGAGAGTATATGGGACCTGAGATGTGTAATACCATGTATTAAAAACAAAATTTATTTCCTGTAGCAGGAAAATACAAATACATTTACTAAAAACTTTCCTACAAAGTAGATACCCACTATGCATAAGTACCGGTGTTACACAGCTTAAAACTCTTACCTTGTTTTTCAACAAGATTAAAAACAAAAACAAAACAAAACAAAAAACCCCACACAAAATTCAAGGATCCTTTTTGAAGTCTCCCAGGCAAAGGGAATTCTCCTTCCTAGACTGATGAGAGGTCAAACGTGGGGCTGTTAAAATTTCTATGTTCTCCAGGCCAACAGTGGTGGCTTTCAAACCTTTTCAACTATGACCCCCCACATTAACTAACACATTTTTATATCATGACTTAGACACACATACATACATACAAATATATGTGTGTGTGTGTATATACACATATATACATATACACATATATTGAAACAAAGAACTGATTTTTTTTTTTTTTACTGCTTCGTCCAGAAAAAAATGCTGAATGCCAGCTTGTAAATGCAGAAGAAATAATAGAATTAGAAAAAGTCACTATTTTTGCAACCACCAAAATAATAACTGATACAAATATCATCAATGGAAGCTAAAACCACTGGGTAAAAAGAAAAGGATAGTCACACAATCTCAAAGTATCACTTCACATATTTATTAATTATAAAGGGGAAAAGATATCTTTACAATGCAGATATCTAGAAGAAACTGTTGTACCCAAGTGATCAAATTTATATAATAGGACAAATGTCATTATGTACTGTCCCTCAATATGATTCACTGACACATATGCCACATCATGTACCAAGGATTTTACTTTAGTTATTGCTGTATGTACCAATATTTAGGATAACCCTAACATTTTCTAAAGTGTAAATTATACGACCAATAACAACAAAATTATTAATATGTTTGGCAAACAGATTTTGGACTGAATAAAATAGGCTTTATTTTCACATAGTATCTATTCTAAATGTATTATTTGTGATAAGAACACTTTCAAAATTATAAAAGCATACCTGGTATTTGGCTAGTTCTGCTTGTAATACTTTCACTTTAGATCTTTCTTGTTCTAATGCGGCATGAAGTGAAGTCACCTAAAACCAAATATTCAATTTAAAAAAGGCTGTCTCTTTAGGCAAATACTCTTAATTCTTAACATTTACTCACAATGATGAATTTGATTACTAGATGAACAGACATCAGAGAACCACCTCCTGCCCACCAAGCACACACACAATTTCAGTTAAGCATTTTACTCAGTTATATATTAAAGATGAAGAGGAGCAGCTCACTATTCTAAGAGAAAATGCAGAGTGAGGATGAGAAGGGGAAAAAGTCAAATCCATGAATAGGATAAATTCTATCTGCCCTTTTTATCTCTATATGTATCAAGTAAAGTAAAGTAAAATACAGCCTTATCTTCCCTTAGTCTTCAGGACATAACTCCCTCCCTCAGCACAGTAAACAGAATCTTCATTCATTTGCTGTTACATGATAATAATGGAGTATAATTTGTTTCACTTTATCACAGTGTTGATGGGCTGTATTTTTGTTTAACCAAGTTTCATAATTTAGGACTAAAGAAAAATAGCTTAAGAAAATCAGTCCTGTATATTTCAGTTTTTCTTACCTGTATAGTTAGCTCATTCTTGATACTTTGTGATTCATCAACTTGCAGAAGTATTTCTGCTTTATCTTTCACTGACAAGAAAGGAAAAACAGCAGTATAATCTTTTTAATCACTCAAATACTTGAACAATACTTTAGTGAACCAAGACAGCAGTGCAGTTGGGGCAAAGATTAATGGTCCTTATCCTGAATGAATGTATTTCTTAGTTCTATATAGCTCTTATTCTTTCACTGGTAAATTCTGATCATTATTACTACAGCAGTTTTTCTTGGAAATTTTACATTTTCTGTGGTGTTAAAATATTAATTGTATAGATATCTTGAAAGACAAATTTTTTCCAGCTATTCTAAAGAGGACAAGGACAGAAACAATTTCTCATAGGGATAAAACAAATACCTTGACTAATCTTAAAGCAAGATTTTAAAAACAAGGTAGAATGTTTTTGTTTTGTTTTGTTTTGTTAAATTGTCAGGGCGAGCAGTACCGTAAGGCCCACAAAAATGATTTTGATTTGACTGTTCATACCAATAAAGCACCGTCAAGTAAATGTAGCTCATATGATAACTGATTACATACACCTGTGGTCTTTTAGAACTATTCCTTTGTCTAGAGGTTTTCCCTCTTTGGGGAAGCAAGAGATTTATCTACATTTCGGCCCCAAGGTTTCCTAAGCTTTAAAAATCTTCACATGGCTAACAACTTCTTTAACCCATAGTAATGGTTATAATACATGAAAAACTAACTCCTCGACTTTGAAAACAAACTAGGAGAGACTGAAGAGGTAAAACTGTAATAAATTTAGTGAAGGAGGAAAAGATCAAATATATGAGTCCTGTTATCACCACAGCTCTACCAATGTAACACTAATTCAGATTTATCTGCCATAGTTTAATGCAGTGAAGTGAGACACCGCATCAAGAATCAAATCACAGTCTCTCCAGATTCAACTTGGTAACTTTTACACCCCGCTCCCCAGAATTAGGCATAGTCACTTAGAACTAGTGATTTTTAAGAATTATGTAACATTTCAATTATAGTCAGTTTTCCAATAACATGCTTGTTTTGAAAACACATATTTGTTTCATTGAGATTGCTGTATTATGAAACAACTTGAACATAACATGAATTTTGCATTTGCTTGAGCATAATTTCACAAATACAGAAAACAGCACCCATGCACACACCTCAAATATCAACCAGCTATTTCTGTCCACTGTTAAGAACCACACCAACTTTCCATCCTTCCACTGCTTCATAGTAACACACAATCTGCGGACCCTCTGAGGCCTCTTTCCTCAAGCAAACTTAAGGCAGTCTTTCAGGTGAAGTGCCATACTTATTATAGTATTTGTGTTTAACCACTTTAACATGTGTAAAACTGTGTTACTGTTTTTATTAGGCTCCCAACTTTTTTTAAATGTGTCTCTGATGAAGTTTTTTTTTGAGTGTTGCACCCTCCTAATCCCATTTCCCCATAAACCTTGTGGTTTTAATTGTGTGCTTTTGCAGATTGGTAATTTTTAAGAATATGTGTTGCGTTATAATGGAGCTGACTGTATTCACACTCATATTATAAATGCTAGCATATGTGTGCTCTAACGTACTGTATTTTTTATGTAATGGTTCTATATAAAATTCTTCTACTTGGATTTTTTTTTAAACTTAAATTCAATTAGCCAACATGTAGTACATCACTAGTTTTTGATGTAGTGTTCAATGAGTAATTTGTTGCGTATAACCCCCAAGTGCTCATCCATTATGTGCCCTCCTTAATGCCCATCACTGAGCTACTTGTTATTTTTTTTAAAGTAATCTCTACACCCAATATGGGGCTTGAACTCATGACCCTGAGATCAAGAGTCGCATGCTTTACCAACTGAGCCAGCCTGGCATCCCTACTTGGATTTTTTTATAGTATACAGTATGGACACTGATGTTATTTACTGGTAGCCATTTTAAATGTATTTTTGAGAGAAAGCTTTTATCAGTTAACTTTCTCACTTTTCACAAATGTTTCCCTAAATAGGAATATTACTGTTTTTACATATTTAAAAATCATGCATCCAATGTCCAATGATACCCCTAATTTCTTCAATTAGAAATATAGCTTGTAAACAATTATTTTTTTTCATAATTTTGTTCATTAAACGATCCACATGGAACTCTAACATCCACAGATCTATTAAATGATCCACATGATCCACATGGAACTCTATTACATGCACAGATCTAAATTAATCTCAGAATATTCTTTCCCCATTATTCTTTAACTTCTTCAAATAATGCCTTTCCCCATTATTCTTTAACTTCTATTTCATCATAGTTAAGCTGTATAAGTTAGATTATAAAAAATAGTAAAGTTATCAAACAGTAAGTTTGAATCTATTTCAACACCATATATTCTGTTCAACTGAACATGATTCCTGGTTTTTACTCATATGTTTTGATAACTGTTTTTTAATATAGTTTACAATTTTGATTGGACAATTCCACTCCCAGTACCTTCAATTTTTGGTATCTTGTTTATTCTGATTCAAGGTGAGTTTCACAATTTCTTGAACACTATACAGTACACACAAGAGATCTATTTGGGATATCACTGACACTTATTAACAGGGAAAACTGTTTATTAAATTTAATTTTGTCTATTCAGAAGATTTTCTCTTATTCAGGTCTTTCTATGTGACTTTTATGATTTATAATTTCCTTTGCATGAGCTTCATATTAAAAAAACTAACACACTTCCTTTTCTGTTATGAATGAAAAATTTTCATAGAACTTTCAAGGTAAATATCACTAGGTATACATAATCAGGAACGCTACTGATGTTGTGGAGGGGCTTCATATAACATTTACTTTACTAATGTAATTATCTCTAATCATTTTTGATTGATTTCCTTGGCTTCCTGCTGGTGAAATATTGCCAAAGTTTAGAGTGGGCCGCAAAAGTATAAAGAGTTGGGGAGGGGCGCCTGGGTGGCTCAGTTGGTTAAGGGTCCAACTCTTGGTTTTGGCTCAGGTCATGATCTCAGAGTTGTGAGATCGAGCCCCATGTTAGGTCTGTGCTCAGCACGGAATCTGCTTGTCCCTCTCCCTCTGCTCTTCCCCCTGCTCATGTGTGCACACACATTTTCTCTCTCTCGTTCTCGCTCTAAAATCAATAAATGAATTAAAAAAAAAAAAAGACTGGGGGGAAGGGGAGAAGGAAAACCTAAAATGATGATAGGCATTCTCCTCTAATAATTGAAAAGAGAATCTTAAGCAAGGTCTATTCTTGGTTTCCTGCTGAATGTAGTCCAATACTTTATAAGAATTGAAATTTCAAGCTTTCTCTTACCTGAATAGTTGGAAACTTGTGTTATACTAAGGTGCTGTAAGAGTAACTTGTAATAATAAAATTATCGGCAACAATTCAATCTGAATCACTCTGGGAAAATTTTTTATTTTATTGAGTTAATCATATATCTTGAAAAATTATCTTCAAATATTTTTTAAGGTTACTTTTAATTCTAAAAACACACAGATCACTTACTTTCACCTTCCTGAAGCATTTTCAATAACTGTGCATTTCTTGCCTTTACTTCTTTATACTTTGCCTAATAGTCAAAGAAAAAAGATTTAATTTAAAGTAAATGGTGTAATTAATGATTTACTCTGAACTTATGGAGCTACGAATTCTAGGCTTGCTGAAAGACAGAAATTACTTTTGAAAGAAGTAGGATGGAGGAAAATGTATTCAGTACTATCTCCTCCTAAATTAATTCCATGGTACAATACTAGAAATTCATATTATAGGTGGTGGAAAATAAAGAAGAGATAAAACTGGAGAAAATTCAGGATAATACCAAATTTTCTTGAAGTTCTTTCTCTTTTTTTCCTTAAAACCCTATACAATTCAAAATAATTAGATGAAAACAAAGGAAGATGAGTCACAGCTCTAGACCAAAACTGTCCAGTTCTATACTAGAACTTTCTGCATGTGTTCTCTATCTGCCATTGTCCAATGTGTGGCTACTAACTACTGAAAGGGCCTAGGTACACACACACAGGAGTTACAGAACTATACAGCACAGTGCTATGTCTGCTCATTTAAGGCTTTATTAATCTCTCATTATTTCATTAACTATATGTTGTTAAAGTAACTTTTAGCTGATATGAATTAGTAATTCACTGGAATATCTTTCAATTCTTTTTCAATTTCTTTTTCCAAATGATTTAGCTTCTCATAATACATAGATGACACAATTATACACTTATGAACAAGAGGAAATACGTTCCCACATTAACATCTTTATTCCAAGGAATTTTCTCCCTACAATACCTTATTTAACATATCTTAAACAGACTTAATTATTTATAAATATTTAATATATTAATACATTATAGAAAACAATACATTTAATACATTGTGGAAAAACAAAAGATCAGGGAAAGAAAGCAGATCAGTATAAGAAACCTGTAATTTATTCTCTTAACACGTAGGCACAGAAGTACAGAAGTTACTGATTCAAAAATCTTTCTAGTAAAACATTTTTAATGTATTTTAAATCAAGGCAAATAGAAATGGCTTTTACTAAACACTCTATCCAGTAAATTGCTGATAATAAACCAGTAATGATATTCAGTGATATTGCAGACAATACCCTGAACAGAAGTAAACACCACAGTAAATATAAAGGAAGCAGAACTTTTGAGAAGCTTAGGAATGAATGAGGGAGGTAAGTCAGATGGACACATAAAAATATGAAGGGGAAAAACATACATAGTTAGCTACAAGTATATTCACTATGAATATATATCCACTATGAATATGAAACTGTATCTAAGAAATTCTCTCCCAGGGCCTCAATCAATGTTAATATCTTGCCAAACTCTATCTCCAGCTCAAGTCTTTTGTCCAAGGTACAGATCAGTGTACAGACACCTCTTGCAGCAGCCTTCGGGTCTAAAGTCAGCTTACAAAGCAAGAATCACAAATAAGCAAAATCACCTATGAAAAATCTTTTTGTTGCCCATAAAGATAGCATATATAGTTTTGTATATACAACCCTGAATAGGAAATTTATCTATAAAAACAAAATGTGTAACATACTAATGCCATGCAATTTATAAGAGCATAAATGAAATATACAGCACCCTTATTAGTATTTTTAATTTCATGAAAAAGAGAGAACTTAAGTTAACTAAGTTAAATGATACATATATTGTGAGTTCAGCTGCATCCTGAACATCTATGCCTACATCCATAGCCATTTCAAACTTAGCATACACAAAATGGGCTTTTACTAAACACTCTATCCAGTAAATTGCTGATAATAAACCAGTAATGAATATATACAGTCCTCTCTGCCCAAACCTATTCAAAATGTGCTCTTCCTCTCACACTCCATACCTCTTCATTGTTTTACTACACTGTCTTCACTCCAGGCCTCATGTATGTGTGTGTGTGTGTGTATATATACACACATACACATATATATATTTTATATACATCTTATAAATATATTTAGGTCGAGTTTTTTGGTAAGAATTGAAGTATATATATACTTAGCACCAATCCAGTGGTTCTAATTGCAGTTCTTTTTTTTCTGCCCATAATTTATGAAGCTTTGAGTTTATTTATTTAATTCTATTTTTTTTCATCATAAGTGTACTCTTTAATCCCCATCACCTATTTCCCCCATCCTTCCACCCACCTCCCCTCTGGTAACCATCAGTTTGTTCTCTATAATAATCTGTTTCTTGGTTTGTCTCTCATTTTTCCCCTTTTGTTTTGTTTCTTAAATTCCACATATGAGTGAGATCATATGGTGTTTGTCTTTCTCTAACTGGCTTATTTCACTTAGCATTATATTCTCTAGATCCATCCATGTTGTTGCAAATGGCAAGATTTCATTCTTTTTATAGCTGAATAATATTCCATCACACACACACACACACACACACGCACACACACACACACACATGCCACAACTTCTTTATCTTTGTTGTGCCCAACAAAAGAAAAGGAAAATATAAATCACAAAGAAAAAGCTAAGGGAGATGGGTGGATGCAGTCCAAAAAAAGGTTTTAGCTGGGATGATTCCTAAAGGCATGTGTAAAGGAGAAAGGAAAATACAAGAACCATCAGGGCTGGAACTTGATTTATCATTTTTTTCACTATTACATTATGTGGAGCCCAGAAAAGTACCTGGCACATTATAGGCACTCAATAAATAACTGTTGAGTGAATAAACATTAGTCGAAAAAGAATGACACTTGAGATGAGTAAGAGATTTTTTGAAAAGCCTAAGGAATCCTTGCAAGTAAAAGAGTAACATGTAGCTCTTGGCTTAAAAAAAATTGTATAAATAACAAGTGTTGACGAGGATGTGGAGAAACTGGATCCTTTGTACACTGATCATGGGAATGTAAAATGGTGCAGGTGCTATGGAAAACAATCTGGCAGTTTCTCCAGAAGTTAAACATAGAATTACTATAGGATCCAGCAATTCCACTTTTAGGTATATACCCAAAAGAACTGAAAGCAGGGACTCAGATACTTGTACACTAATGTTCATGGCAGCATTGTTCACAATAGTGAAATGGTGGAAACAATGGCAAGTGTCCATAAACAGAATAAACAAAATGTAGTATATATATATACACAATGGACTATTATTCAGCCATAAAAAGAATGAAATTCTGATACATGCAAAAACATGGATGAAACTTGAAAACATTACGCTAAGTGAATTAAGCTAGACACACAAAGACAAATATGATTCCACTTATATGAAGTATCTAGAATAAAGCAAATTCATTGGGATTAGAGGTTACGGGGGCTGCAAGAAAAGGGAAATGGGAAGTTATTTAATGGGTACAGAATTTGGGATGACGAAAAAGTTCTGGAAATAGATAGTGTTGATAACTACACAACACTGTGAAGATAATTAATGCCAATAAATTATATACTTAAAAATGGTTAAAATGGCAAATTTAATGTTATATGTATTTTCACATGATTAAAAATCATATTGTCATTATTGTCATTCAGATTTTATATCATTAAATGAGTTTAAAAACCTAAACAGCAGAAATATTATTTTGAATTAATCAAATATTATATATATTAACATAAAAGAAAAACAGAAAAGTGCAATTTTATAGAATTAGCAGTAAATAATTACAAACCTCCCATTGAGTGATCACATTTTTCAGCTTCTGGATTTCAGCATCTTTCCTTTCAAGTTCCAACTTTAGTCTTTCAATTCTTCCATCTTTCAGAACTACTTCCTGTGGGAGAAAAACACTATTTTAGAACTAAGATAGTTCTGGGGTGCCTGGCTGGCTCAGTCAGTAGAGCATGTGACTCTTGATCTCAGGGTTTTGAGCTCATTGAGCCTCACTTTGGGTATAGAGATTACTTAAAAATAAAATCTTAAAAAAAAGAAAAAGGAAAGAAAAAACTAAGATAGGCTTACCGATTCTGGTTTGCAATATTCCTTTGTGAAAAGTTTAACAGGAAAAAAAATCCCGATTTTCCTGATTTCAATTCATTTTCTAAAGCAACCTTAAACTGCTGACTACATTTCTACTTCTACTCAAATATATAATTGTAATTATTACAGTGAAAGCAAATAAGATATTTATGATTAATCTCAAGCTACAAACATAACAGAATAATATCAGAGCTTTGAAATATTTCTATACTGGAATAAACATATTAAAAGTGCTCTGTTACAAGTTGTTATTAGTCTATCTTTAAAACCCAAAAGAATTTAAAACTTACGAGAAATAATAAATAGTAATGAATTTTTATAATTATTTTATAATTTATAATTATTTTATAACTATACAAAATAAATAAATAACGAAGAACAAAACCCCAAAATTAAGAGCTTTTCTCTATATCAGCAATTAGCAGGTAGAAAATATAACTAGGGGGCGCCTGGGTGGCTCAGTCGTTAAGTGTCTGCCTTCGGCTCAGGTCATGATCCCAGAGTCCTGGGATCGAGCCCCGCATCGGGCTCCCTGCTCTGCAGGAAGCCTGCTTCTCCCTCTCCCATTCCCCCTGCTTGTATTCCCTCTCTCACTGTGTCTCTCTCTGTCAAATAAATAAATAAAATCTTTAAAAAAAAAAAAGAAAAGAAAATATAACTAGAAAAACCATTTCCCCTAGTCGCTATAAAAAAATCCCTAAAAATAAAATTCAGAAATGTTTAGGATCTATAAAGAAAATTATAAAATATTGAAAAGGACATGGAACAAAGTATGTTTGTAGATGGGAAAAATAAATATTACTTTGTAAATTCAATAAAATTTCAACTGAAATTCCAGTCAAAACTTCATCTGGGAGAACACAGGATAGAAACAAAAAGTTAATGCAATGAAGAAGAATTTGCCTACCAAATAACTGTACACCACACAGCAAAATAACAATAGTGTGGTCAGGGCACCTGGGTTGACAGAACAGTGTACCAGAAAAGAAAGTCCAGAAAGATATATATTTTTTTTAAAGATTTTATTCATTTATTTGACAGAGAGAGAGACACAGCGAGAGAGGAAACACAAGCAGGGGGGGTGGGAGAGGGAGAAGCAGGCTTCCCGCTGAGCAGGGAGCCTGATGCGGGACTCGATCCCAGGACCCCGGGATCATGACCTGAGCCGAAGGCAGACGCTTAACAACTGAGCCACCCAGGCGCCCCCAGAAAGATATTTAAGATATAAGAATTTATAGTAATATATTTTTAAAAAGTATTTTTAAGAAGTGAGAAAAGGCTGAATTACAGAATAAATGTAGGTTACAGGATAAGTGGCTAACTGGGGAAAAAAATCAAGTTAAATAAATCCCTGCCATCTTGCACCACATACCCAGACAAATTTAAATGTAAAAAAATCATCCCAAAGTCAAGTAAGAGTATAAATTGGTTCTATTTATCTAATGAGTGATGTGGCAACATGAACTAACTCTAAAGATTCTCTCTGATCACCTAACTACTAGGTGCTGCATGGACTATGGTGAAGAGAGCTGAAACGACTCTCGCTCTCATGGGACTTGTCTGGGAGAGGAGGCAGATACCAACATAAATGCTGCAATTAGAAAGCGAGGTTTAAGCTATGAAGAAAAGAAGCATAATGCTATGAAGGGAATAATGTGGAATATTCCCTTGTGGATTCGGGAAGCTCTCTCTGAGGTAGTGACACTTAAGATGAACTTTGAGCGATGGGAAGGAACTGGCTAAGCAAAAAGTGGAGATAAGAGATTTCCAAGTAAAAAGAACAGTATGTTTAAAGGCCCCAAGGCAGGAAGGAGCGAGCCTAGAGAATGTGAAGGAAAAAGAGGCCAGTATGGTTGGAGTTTAGTGAGGGGGTAGATAGTATAAGACAAGAGGCGTGATCTTGGAGGGCCTTGTGAAGCCGTGAAGGAATTTGAGCAGGACTATCAGCTTTCTACTCATGTTACATTTATGTTTTTAAGGGATCACTTTGGCTGCTGTGGAAAATGCATTAGACTTGATAAAAGAGGTGGAAAAACCCTTTAATTGCTACTGCAAGCCCACGTCAGTGAAGATCATGCCTGAGATTAGAAGCAGTTTAGATGGAGAGAAGTGTACCATATGAGAAATTATTTGGGAGCAGAATCTACAGTATTTTATTAGCAGTTGAATGTGGCAGGTGAGGATGATGAGCACTTCAAGATTCTAGTTTAAGGAATAAGGGGGGTGGATCCAGATTAGAAACATATATAATATTAGGCCCAAGAATTTCACTTCTAGGAATTTACCTTAAATAGAGAAGTGAGGTGGGGGGATATCTCCACTGCAGATCTATTACAAAAAACTAGATATCAATTTAAATGCCCAACAATAGGATATAGGCTAAATATATGGCAAATTTATAAAACTGAAAACTCTGAAATCACTAAAAATGATACAGAACCATAAAATATATTCACATGGTCTCAATCTCACTATATGCAAAGAAAAAATTCTGGAAGGATATACACTAAAAATTTACTAACTCTTAGGAGATTTATTTTTGTGAGATTATGGAAATTTCACCTTATTGTTTAAAAATTTCCTTTTATAAAAATTATTTTATACTGAGTATAGAATCATTGAATAATATAAAATACTATTCTAATTTTGAAAAAATGGAAACACTTAAGCATTAAAA
The DNA here is from genome assembly GCF_964656455.1 of Halichoerus grypus. Lineage (NCBI taxonomy): Eukaryota > Metazoa > Chordata > Mammalia > Carnivora > Phocidae > Halichoerus > Halichoerus grypus. The sequence continues at coordinate 24,344,015 of NC_135725.1, forward strand.
TAAAATCTAGATGAATAAGAATATCTATCATCTTTGAGTAGGAAAGCCCTCTGAACATAATACCAAACTAAAAGGAAAAGACTGGTTACATTTAACTTGATGAAAAAATCTCCAAAAATACTAAAACAAAATCAAAAGATAATGAGACCCTTATGGTTTTCCTCCCTCTCTGTTTTTATCTTATTTTATTTAAACTGGAAAAAATAGTCATAACCATATGACAGGCATATAACCAATAAACATGAGAAAGTATACAATCTCAGTATTAAACAAAGAAATGTTATATCAAACTGGTACATTTAAAATATTTTTTTCTCAGTGTGGGGTAACTGAAAGCAATTTAGTTATTAAAAAACTCAATTATTTAATGTATAAGAATTATTACTTAATAACCCAAAATGCTCACATCTTTAACTAAAAAGTGGTCCATTTAACAGTTTCTACATTATAAGAGGGGAAAAAAAATACATATCCAAAGAAAAGTAGAACCAAAACAAACTATCAATAGTTTTCTCCAGGTGAATAAAATTAAGGTCATTTTTTCCCACTACAGCTACAAACTGGGGATAATATCTACCAACTTCATAGTTAACTGTGCAAATTAAATGAAATAACCATTTTAAGTACTTAATATAGTATCTGGCAAATATATAGTAAAGCCCTCAAATATTAATTTTTGCCATTATCATTTCTCCACTTATCAGTAGTTTTCAAATTTCTTTAACAAAGATGACTTTTTGGGATGCCTGGGTGACTCAGTCGGTTAAGTGTCTGCCTTCAGTTCAGGTCACGATCCCAGGGTCCTGGGATCAAGTCCCGCATCGGGCTCCCTGCTCAGCGGGGAGCCTGCTTCTCCCTGTGCCTGCCACTCCCCCCTACTTGTGCTCTCTTTGACAAATAAATAAAATCTTTAAAAAAAAAAAAAGATGACTAAAAAGGGGCGCCTGGGTGGCTCAGTTGGTTAAGCATCTGACTTTGGGTTTCGGCTCAGGTCATGATCTCAGGGTCCTGGGATCGAGCCCCGGGACAGGCTCTGCGGGCAGTGGGGAGTCTGCTGGAGATTTTCTCTTTCCCTCTCCTTCTTTCCCTCCCCACCACTCACATACTCTCTCTAAAATAAATAAATCTTTAAAAAAAGACAACAAAGATCACTTTTTAAAAACAGAAAACCATAGTTCTAATGTGCATTCATTTTTATAAAGCCCTATATTTCAATTAATAAATTGAAAAAATATCTTCTAAGTAGAAAATATTATATACTAAAATGAGGATACAAGGATGTACAAGATAAAGTCCATGACCACAAAGGATTTGTAATCTGTTAAGAATGATAATAAAAACGTGCATGAAATGTGCCATGAGAAAAACAAAATGCTGTGGGGTTAAAAAAAGAAGGAAAGATCACATCCAGATCTTCTGTGTTTGGTGTTTGGGCTGGGGCAGTGAGAGAAAGCTTCAGGGAGAAGATGACAAGTGACATGAACCTTGAGCAAAGATGGGGGAGATCGAGCATTCTGTGATAGGTGTGCTTTACTCTAGCCAGGAGAAAATCTGGGAAAGAATATGGCTAAAGTTAATTAGGTTGAAACTACACAACAGAACAATGCTTTTATACTTATTTGACAGTGATCCACATTAAGGAATGTTTTAGATCATGACCCAGAATACACACATGTCAGTGTATGTATATGTACTTATGTGTGTATTCTGTGTATGTGTACATATACACACAGAAACAAATTTTATAAAATATGAATAGATAGATGTCATATACTCGACATTTTTCTTTTCTTTTTTTTCTATTATCTATTGTATTTTTCTACTACCTATCTATAAACCTACTAAATTGATTTCTGGACTGGTTAAATGAGGTAGAACTCTCAGTTTGAAAAGCAGAGCCTGAGGACCTTACGTATCAGGTCAAGGATGTTGTACTTGATTCAATGGACATTGAGGTTTAAGGACTTGGTGTGGCATGATGGAAGTCATGCTTTTTTAAAAGTCATTTGATAGCAGTGTATAAGGGAAATTACTCCTAGCATTAGAAGGCAGGAGGCAAAAAGAGTTGTTAAAAATTACTGAAATAATACCAGTAAGAGATAATGAGGACCTAAATTAGAAAAGTGCTCGTGAAAATGGAAGAGAAGAGAGATTTGAAAAATATTTCAATAAAAACTCCCAGACCTTGAAAAACAGAAAAGTGAAAAAGGAAGTTTGGAGTCTGGATATCTGGATAAAATGACAGAACCAAAAACAGAAATCATGGAAGTCAAGCAACATGCTTGGTTTGGAGTAAATGATGGGCATGAGTTTGGGCATAGTGAAAATAGGTATCAACAGAGCAAAAGAGCAAGATATACAGAGGCAATTAATAAAACAGAGCTGTGAAGTCCATAAGATCAGCAGTGGATGATCTACCCAATGCTGGTGAAGTTGTGGACAATTTAGTAAGCTCATACCCTGCTTCTAGAAGACAATGTTGATACTAAGATGTTTACATCCTTTGATTCAATTACTATCTTTTAAGAATTTTTTCAAGGAGCACCTGGGTGGCTGAGTCAGTTAAGTGTCCGACACTTGATTTTGGCTGAGATCATGATCCTGGGTCGTGGGATTGAGCCCCATGTCAGGCTCTGCACTCAGCGAGGAGTTTGCTTGACATTCTCTCTCCCCTCTTCCTCTGCCCCTCCCCCCCACTTGTGTGTACTCTCTCTCTCTCTCCCTCCTCAAATAAATAAACAAATCTTTAAAAATATTTTATTTCAAGAAGGGACGCCTGACTGGCTCAGTCGGTGGAGCATGTAACTCCTGATCTCAGGGTTATGGGTTCAAGCCCTATGTTGGGTAGAGATCACTTAAAAAAATAAAATCTTAAAAAAAAAAAGAATTTGTTTCAAGAAAATATTTCATAAAAAATTAAACATAGGAAGATGTTCAATGAATATCAAGTGACCAATTCCAAACAACCTAAATATTCAACAATAGGGCAATGAATGACCAAGTGAATTACACTGTACTGATTTGACAATATAATGCATGGTTTACAAAAGGGGCTACAAAACTATATAACTTATTGTTACAATTATTTTTAAAATACTTATGCATGTGGCATTTTCCTAGAAAAGTGGTATTCAAAAATGAAACCACATGTAAAGAATGGGTGAATTAGGGTTGATTTATTTTTCACCTTTAAAAATTCCTGAGTATATTAATGTACAGTAAAAGAGGATTTAACCATGGCAAAAAGAAGAGCTTTCTTTCTTTGAGAAAGGAGTACAATGGAGAGAGGAAGGAGATAAAGACAGAGAGAAGTATTTTTCTAAATGGTCTCAATCTTTTTCTTTTCCCCATTACACTCTACACTATGAGAAAATCCTAATTTTTTAATTATGAAAAATTTTGCATATGCAATAGAAATATATAATGACACACATAAGGTAAAAATAACCCAATAGGTAGATTAAGAATTTGAACATTACCAAAATTTTGGCATTCCCCCATGTGCCCCTTCCCAATCATATCTCTTTCCCTTCCCACCTGAGGATATCCCGTTTTACGAATTTTGTATTGTCATTCTCTTCCTTTGTTAGTCTTTTACTGCATATACATGTATCACTAAATAATACATTAAATTTATTTTTTTTGAAATATATATAAATGGCATCAAACTATTATTTGGTGACTTGCTTTTTTCATCAACATTATGTTTTTGACATCCATTCATGTTGTTATGTATACTGTAGCTCATTTGTTTCTCCTGTAGATTTTGTTATTATGAACAACTGAGTTTTGAACATTCTTCTTGAACATGTGTCCAGGGTTTAATCTAGGGTAGAATTCTAGAACATATGGTCTGCTTATTATCTTCAACTTGAAAAGTTAATACTGGTTGCTAGGGTCTGGGGGAAAGGGGAACAAGGGAGAGGCTGGTAAAATGGTCCTAACTTTCAGCTATAAGATGAATAAGGTCGGAGAATCTAATGTATACCATGGTGACTATAGTTGATAATACTGCATTGCATAACTGGTGTTTTAAGAGACTAGAACTTAAATGTTCTAAAAAAAAAAAAGATAAATATGTGAGATGGTAAATGTGTTAATTAACTAGATGGGAGGAAACATTTCACAATGTTTATGTATATCAAATCATCATGACATGCATTTTATTTTTTATGATGTGCATTTTAAAGCTGAAAAAAAAACTGTTGCATCTTTACCACAAAAATAAATAAAAAGTTAATACCAAACAGTTTTCCAAAATGGTTATATCGATTTACACTATACCACTAGCAGTATGCTACTGTTGTTCTATACCCTTAATAATACTGAGAACTGTCTAATTCCTAACACTAGTCTTCAACTTCATTCATAGGCACTGCAGTGAAATTATCATCACATAAAACTTGGTCCTCTGCTCAAAAACCTTCAAAAATTCTTTACTGTCTACTGACTAAACCATAAACCAGGCCTTTAAATCCTCCACAATCTTTTCCAACCTAACTTACCAAACTTATACTATACTCCTCAAAGGTCCTTCTGTTTTAATTAGGCTTGTTTATACTTCACTGCCTCCATACTTATGGCATTCTAGTTTCTCCTCCCTCACCTCTGCATATTCAAATTCTACTGTTCTTTATATTCCAATTCAAAAGCCATTTTCTCCTTAGAAAGCCATCTCTGATCTCCATTCCTGTGAATTACCATGGCACTTTACCAATATATCCTTTTTGGGACACACCATTTTCTACCTTGTACAAAAATAATTATATATTGAGTACCTTGCACAACATACTCTGATAAAAATTTTAAATCTTAACTGCTAATTAATTGCAACTCCTAATAACAGTACATGAGAGGCAGGTAATTTCATCCCAATGTAGCTTATCAGCTTACATAAGCTGTATTTTGTGTTATTAGGTTTGGTTGATTTCAAAGACACTTGTTCTATACTGCACTGTTGCTTTGGTCTTACTAGATCATTAACATTACTTAACCATTTAACTGAACTTTTATATGCCAAAATTTGTTCTACGAAGGGTTTGAGACACCTATTTACTGAAATACACGAATATAATTCTTTCTATCCAAAAATGATCTGAGATGGCTTAAAAAAAAAAAAAGATATGGACCACAAAGGGGAGAATCATAGTCAACGAAAAAAGAGGAAGTGCATATGTTAACCATAAATGTTAACATGGTCGCACGGGCTATACAAAAAGTTAAGGCAAGACTTGAAAACATTAAATTTAATTCAATGTTAGAAAGGAAGAAGCTCACAAGTACTTCTTGTACAGGCAAGGATTTCCTGCCACTAAGTTGAAAATAGATTTCCATGTGGAATTATGTTAGTGTTATTTATAAACCCATCATACTGCTGCATTAGAATAAAAATGGTCTGACTTCTTTTGTGTCCTATATAACACAACATAGTAGGTGTTTAATTTGTTGAGTGACTGAATTTACCAATCTTAATGAAACAAAGAGGTAATATCCACAGAAGAATAAAAGGATGGGAAACGGGCTTTTAGATTTTGGAACAGCCACTGTAGGAATCTGTCAAAGTCAAATTGTACTGAATTGCTGAATCGTTACATTGTACACCTGAAACTAATGTAACACTGTATGTTTATTATAGTTTAATTAAAAAAAAAAAGGAGAGAGAGAGATGAACCAAAGGACTGTTATGTAGAAATGAAGATCTGGCAAAAGTTACATTGCACTGATTTTCAGAACAGAACATTAGCATTGTCTTAAAATATGTATATATTTTCCAGCAACACCTGGCAGCCCAGGAATTAAATCAGAATAGAGAAAGTAGGCAATACTGTGAAAGCCAGTGCTGTGCACCTACAAGGGAAGAAGAGAAAATCAAGGAGGTAAAGGGAAAGCATTTGTGGGAACACTACTGAAATTACTTACTACAAGTTTCAGGCGGAGAACAATTATTGATGGGTTAGAGGTCAATATAAGGTAAAGACCGGGTGAGAGTTTAAGAATAAGTTAGACCAAAAAAAAAAAAAAAAAGAAAGAAAGAAAGGAGTAAATAAAACAGAAGACTAGCAGTTGTGGTGAGAAAAATAAATGCAGACTTACAGGTCTCTATATGATGAGATCTTTTCTTTCTTTTTTATTTTTTGAGTAATATCTTTAAAATGTGAATACCATTCTTAGCTTGTGGGCAATAGTTTGCAACCCCTAGTCTACAGGTTAAAATTCCAACTTCTTGGTTCCTCTTAAAAAGACCTTCAAAATCTAAACCCAAGCTATTTCCCTGGCCCTGTTACCCCAGCCTCACACACTCTGTGCATCTCAGTGCAAAACCTTCTATTTCCTGAATATTCAGTCTAAGGCTTGTGCAGCTCTGGGCCTCTGCTCTTACACTTCCCATAGGGCCCCTCCATTTCTCTGCTTACGGTTTATTCATCATCCAACATCCATCCCAAATGTCAATTCCTCAGACACCTTTCACAATTCACCCAAGGAGGGAGCTAGCACCTTCTCTATTCAAAACCTCATTTGTATTCATCTCTCTCAAGCCTTCGTCATGCTGAATGATATTCTATAGGTCTGTCTCCTCTTATCCCCACTGCTCTGAGTACAAGTGAAGGACAGCCTCACCCATCTCAGTATTCCCACTCCCCTATACTGGTGACTAACAGTACCTAGCACACAGCACACAATCAATAAATATTCAATGAATGGAGTACCTCATACTTGCTAATATAAGTATCTATGCGTGATAATGACTAAGATATCCTAAAACTGTAGTGTCATATCATCATAATTGGATTCCACTGTTTAAGTTTTTTTAAAAAAGGAAAATTGCATTTTAATTTCACTGTGATTTTAAGAGAATTTTCTATTTTACATGCCTGGTTGTGTTCATGAGCTGCGCAATTATCTGTTCCATTATATTCTGTAAGCTGTTCTCTTCTTTTTTCTCTAATAAGAATTTTATGAACATCATCTTCCAGTCTATTGAAGAATCCTCCATCATGTGATAAAGTCTGAGAACTCAATTCCTGTCAAAAATGAATTACGATTTACTATCATTCAACACAAAAGTGTATGCATTTAATAAACCTAGTCAGCCACCAGAAGGCTGGAGAATGAAAGAAAAATGGTAACTAAGAGACAATGAACCAAGTGATTCTTCTGTATCTCCAGAAGATAAACAGTAGAGACACATTCTTAGAAGTCCTTTTCTTGATTTTTTTTTTTTTTTGAGTTGGGTACTGCTTGATTTAAAAAAAAAAATTTATCCATATACCATATAAGTCACCCATTTAATATGCACATTTCCATGGTTTTTAATATATACAGAGTTGTGCAACCATACTACAATCAATTTAATAAGTTTCATCACCCCCAAAACAAACCCTGCACTTTTAGCAGTCATTCTCCATTTCTTCCTAACACCTCCCCTCTCAACACAACACTGCACAACACTAATCTACATTCTGTCTGTATAGATCTGCCTTTTCTGGATATCTGATATAAATGAAGTCATATTATATGTGGTCTTTTGTGACTGGCTTCTTTCACTTAGCACAATGCTTTCAAAGTTCACCTATATTATAGCATATATCAGTACTTCATTTCTGATTACCAAATAGTATCTCACTGATGGATACATGATATTTTATTTCTCTGTTCATTGGTTGATGGACATTTGGGTGGTTTCTACTTTGGGGCTATTATGAATAATGCTACTATAAACATTCAAGAACAAGTTTTTGTGTGGCTATGTTTTCAATTCTCTTGGGTATATAAGTAGAACTGCTGGAACATATGATAACTCTATGTTTAATTTTTTGAGGAATTGCCAGATAGTTTTCCAAAGTGGCTGCACCATTTTACAATCCCATCAGTAGCATATGAGGGTTCTAATTTCTTCACATTCTCACCAACACTTGCCATTATCTGTCATTATTCATCATAGCCACCTAAGTGAGTGTGAAGTGGTATCTCACTATGGCTTTCAGCTGCATTTCCCTGATGGTTAATGGTGCTAAGCATCTTTTCATGTGCTTATTGGATATTTTTTTATCTTTTTGGGAAAATGTCTACTGAGATCTTTGGCCCACTTTTTAACTGGATTGTTTTTTACTTTTGAGTTGTAAGAATTCTTTATATATTCTAGATATAAGTCTCTTATCAAATATATGATTTAGAAACATTTTCTTCCATTCTGCGGGTTGTCCTTTGTTTTTTTTTTAAGATTTTATCTATTTATTTGAGAGAGAAAGCACGTGTGAGCATGAGTGGGGGAGGGGCGGGGGAAGGGACAAACAGACTCCCTGTTGAGCAGGAAGCCTGATGTGGGGCTTGACCCCAGGACTCTGGGATCACGACCTGAGCCAAAGGCAGACGTTTAACCAACTGAGTCACCCAGGTGCTCTGTCCTTTCACATTGTTGATAGTGTTCTTTGTATTACAAAATTTCTTAATTTTGACAATGTTCAATTTATGCAAGAAACCACTACCTAACTCAAAGTTGTGAAAATTTACTCCTATAATTGCTTCTAAGAGCTTTACCATTTTAGCTCTTACATTTAGGTCTATAATCCATTTTGAGTAATTTTTTTGTGTATGGGGTGAACCAGGGGTCCAAACTCATTCTTCTGCATGTGGATATCCAGCATTATTTGTTGAGAAGATTATTCCTTCCCCACCAAATTGTCTTGGCACTGTTGTACAAAATCAATTGACCATAAATTTAAGAGTTTCTTTCTGGATTCGATTCTGTTCTGTCAACCTGTATGTCTACCCTTATGCCATACCACACTGCCTTGATTACTGTAGCTCTGTATTACTCCATCTTGTACATTACATTGAAAAAAAACACATATATATTTTCTAAAGATTTTATTTATTTATTTGACAGAGAGAGAGATAGCAACAGCAGGAACACAAGCAGGGGGAGTCGGGGAGGGAGAAGCAGGCTTCCCGCTGAGCAGGGAGCCCGATGCAGGGCTCGATCCCAGGACCCTGGGATCATGACCTGAGACGAAGGCAGACGCTTAACGACTGAGCCACCCAGGTGCCCCTGAAAACATGTTTTTTACATAAATTCTACACATCCATGATAAAGAGACAAGATTTTATCACAATCTACTCAATTACATTAAATTAGAAATTTTACATGTTCTCCAATTAAAGCAGCATTTCTTCTCCAACTTCTTGTAATAAAGACAGAGACTGAAGGGGCGCCTGGGTGGTGCAGTCAGTTAAGTGTCTGAGTCTTGGTTTCAGCTCAGGTCATGATCTCAGGTTTGTGAGACTGAACCCTGTGTCGGGCTCCGTGCTCAGTACAGAGTCTGCTTGAGATTCTCTCTCCCTCTGCCACTCCTCCCATTCTCTCTCTCAAATAAATCTTTAAAAAAAAAAGAGAGAGACTGAAGAAAATATTCCTCTCACTCTCATTAGTTTCATATATGTCCAACATTCTTGAGCTATAACGCTCAAACTTTACCCATTTTAATTATATTTGTAAGCAAATGACCCAAAAGTTCAAGTTCCTTTCCCTATATATTATCTTAGAAAGTGTTTGAAAGAAACAAAAATGTGTATCACTGCTTAATAAACAAACGACACTAAAAATATTTGTGCAGCACATTGTGTATTGAAAAGCCCTCACATAAAGCATCACTTTGACTCTCATTAACATCATAAGAGGCTGACAGAGCAAGAATTATTTTGCCACAAAGTAATCAAGGCCTCACTAAAGTTAAGTAACTTGCCCATGAGTTATTCTATTGCTAAGTGCTACACATATAACTCTAAGTCTACTGCTTCATTAAATATGTCCAATATATTCTGGTAAGATTTCACTTTAAATAATAAATACAACAATGCTTAAAAGAGTGCTAAGATTCTATGGAAGGAATAACATGATGGCAACTAACTGGTCTCTGGATTTCACTTCTCTAAAGAGTGCAGTTCCAGCCAGTGTCCTCTGTTTCTCTATGGCTACTACCATTACCAGCATGCCTATCCCAAAAGTACTCTGTCCTTGAGTATTTTTCAGTGAGGCAGAAAATTTCTTTATAGAGTAAGAACAGAATTTTTCAAAAGACAGTTTGATAAGAAACTAGGAAGAAAAGAAGCAAAAATAAGTCACCCACAACTCCAAACCCCCCAAAAAGACAAAAAAGGGGCAAATGTAAGAACACATATTCTTTAATAAGTTGAGCCAATTCAATTTCGATACAACTCAAATACTGAACACCTATTATGTGCCAAGCATATAATGAGAGAGACAGTATGGGTGTTTGTATAAGTACAGCCTTATAGATCACTGGAACATAATTGAGAGTTTAGACATAAGCCTTCACATTTATGGTCAGTTTTTTTTTTTTTTCAAAGACTGTATTTATTTATTTGAGAAAGAGAGAGCATGGGCAGGGAGGAGGGGCAGAGGGAGAGGGAGAAGCAGGCTCCCCACTGAGTGGGGAGCCCAACATGGGGCTCAATCCCAGGACCCTGGGACCATGACCTGAGCCAAAGGCAGACGCTTAACTGACTAAGCCACCCAGGCGCCCCTGGTCAGTTTACTTTTTACAAAGGAATAAGGTACTTCATTAAGGAAACAAGAGTGTTTTCAACAAGTGGTGCTGGGACAACTGGATACACACATTCCAAAAAGTGAATTTGGCCCCTTTTTTCACACCATACACAAAAATTAACTCAAAAATGAATCAAAGAGAGGATCCTGAGAAGAGAAAGAGGCACCAGGAATCTGTCTCCTCCTCTAGACAACAACTGTACTGGCAGAATCTATCTGATGTAACTGTTTTAGAACTCTGGACTCTGTTAAAGGCTTGCAACTTCCAGGGCAAGATGTGGATGGTAAACTGAGGTTCATTTCGGTTAATTTTAGCTTTTAGCACAGTAGCAGCTACTCATCCCCCAACCTCAGCCACGAGGCAGGCAGCTATGTGAATGTTTGTGGAGCAGCTTGCACAGTTTATGGGAATTAGGGTGGGCAAAAAGGACCCTGTCCTCCAAATAATGGGCATCTGCTCTGGTAACTGATTGCGCTCTGGTCACAGAAGTGCAGCCAAAGAGACAAAGAGGCAGGCAACCATTGTAGTTGTACCTCCTCAAATTGTTGTAAGCCCTTCTCCCTCCAGCTGAAGTGACTTCCACTGGATTTAAAGGGCTAGTGCCCTTTTTTCCTCCCTTCATTTTTTACTTTTTCACTTTTGGGAGCCAGACATTAAAAACCGGACATTCAAAAATAAATGCCTATAAGGGGAAAATTAGACAGTGACTGTGCATGCCCAAGGAAAAAGGCTCAGAAAAGACCTAAGAAATTAAGTTTACACCTCATGTTCATACTTGGAACAGAGACAGCCTACAACAATAAAAAAAACAAAAATAATAAAAGATACCACTCCCCAAGGAAGGAGGAGACTTTGATCCCCAGAGTTACCACATTATTAGATTCAAATATCTAGCATTTGACAAAAAATCACAATGTATTCAAAGAAACAGGAAGTATGGAACATTGAGAGGCAAAAAATATATCAATATAAACTGTCCCTGAAAAGACTTATAGCAGTTATGTGAGACAAAGACTTTAAAACAACTGTCATAAAGATGCTCAAAGAACTAAAGGAAGTTGTGGAGAAAATCAGGAAAACAATGTGTGAACAAAATGGAAATATCAAGAGACAGAAAACCTAAAAAGATAACAACAACAACAAAAAATCCTGGAGCTGAAAAGTACAGCTAAAATGACAAATTAAAGGCAGAGTTGAGCAAGCAGGAGAAAGAATCAGAGAATTTAAAGACAGGACAATGGAAATTATGTAGATAAAAAATAGAAAAATAAATGAAGAAAAGCAAACAGAGCCTAAGGGACCTATAGGATACCATCAAGCAGACCAATATGCATAGTGTGCGGATCTCAGAAGGAGACAAGAGAAAAGAACATAGAGAATATTTTAAGAAATAGTGGCTGAACTTTCTTACACCATACACAAAAATAAATTCAAAATGGATGAAAGATCTAAACATACAGGAAACAATCCTAGAGGAGAACACAGGCAGCAACCTCTTTGACCTCGGCCACAGCAATTTCTTATTAGACACATATTCAGAGGCAAGGGAAACAAAAGCAAAAATGAAATATTGGGACTTCATTAAGCTAGAAAGCTTCCACACAATGAAGGAAACAATCAACAAAACTAAAAGGCAACTGAAAGAATGGGAGAAGATATTTGCAAATGACATATCATATGAAGGGCTGGTACCCAGAATCTATAAAGAACTCATCAAACTCAACACTCAAAAAATAAATAATCCAGTTAAAAAAATGGGCAGAAAGCATGAACAGACATTTTGCCAAAGAAGACATACAAATGGCTAACAGACACATGCAAAAATGCTCAGTATCACTCATCATCAGGGAAATACAAATCAAAACCATGGTGAGATACCACCTCACACCTGTCAGAACAGCTAAAATTAACAACTCAGGAAACAACAGATGTTGACGAGGATGTGGAGAAAGAGGAACAGTCTTAGACTATTGGTGGGAATGCAAACTGGTACAGCCACTGTGGAAAACAGTATGAAGGTTCCTCAAAAAGTTAAAAATAGAACTACCCTGCAACCCAGCAATTGCACTACAAGGTATTTATCTAAAGAATACAAAAATGCTGATTCGAAGGGGCACATGCACCCCAATATTTATAGCAGCACTATAAACAATAGCCAAATTATGGAAAGACCCCAATTGTCCATCAACTGATAAATCAATACAGAAGATGTGGTATATATATAATGGGATATTACTCAGCCATCAAAAAGAATGAAATCTTGCCATTTGCAAAAACATGGATAGAACCAGAGTATATTATGCTAAGCAAAATAAGTCAGTCAGAGAAAGACAAGTACCATATGATTTCACTCATATATGGAATTTAAGAAACAAAACAGATGAACACAGAAGGGAAGGAAAAATAAAATAAGATAAAAACAGAGTGGCACCTGGGTGGCTCAGGTGGGTAAGCATCCAACTTTTGGTTTTGGCTCAGGTCATAATCTCAGGATCATGGGATTGAGCCCCACATCAAGCTCTACATGCAGTGTGGAGTCTGCTTGAGATTTTCTCTCTCCCTCTCCCTTGCCCCTCCCCCTGCTCACAGTCAATAAATAAATAAAGTCTTTAAAAAAAAAGATAAAAACAGAGAGGGAGGCAAACCATAAAAGACTCTTAACTGGGGCGCCTGGGTGGCTCAGTTGGGTTAAGTGTCTGCCTTTGGCTCAAGTCATGATCTCGGGGTCCAGGGATTGAGACCCACATCAGGCTCCCTGCTCAGTGGGGAGCCTGCTTCTTCTTCTGCCCCTCCCCCTGCTCATGTTCTCTCTCTCAAAGAAATAAATAAAATCTTAGGAAAAAGAAGACTCTTAACTATAGAGAACAAACTGAGGGTTGCTGGAGGTGAGGTGGGTGGAGGGATGGGCTAAATGGGCAATGGGCATTAAGGAGGGCACTTGTGATGAGCACCGGGTATTATATGTAAGTGATGAATAACAAAATTTTGCTCCTGAAGCCAATACTACACTATATGTTAACTAACTTGAATATAAATAAAAATAATGAAATAGAAAAAAAGATTAAAAAATAGTAGCTGAAAACTTCCCAAATTTGATGAAACACGAGTATAAACATCTAAGAAGCGCAAAGAAGCTTCCAAGTTAAGATGAACTCAGAGAGGGGTGCCTGGGTGGCTCAGTCATTAAGTGTCTGCCTTTGGCTCAGGTCATGATCCCAGGACCCACATGGGGCACCCTGCTCAGCGGGAAGCCTGCTTCTCCCTCTCCCCACTCCCCCTGCTTGTGTTCCCTCTCTCGCTGTCTCTCTCTCTCTGTCAAATTAAAAAAAAAAAAATCTTTAAAGATGAACTCCAAGAAAACCATACCAAGACCCATTATAAACAAAACTTCAAGGGGCGCCTGGGTGGCTCAGTCAGTTGGGTGTCAGACTTTTGGTTTCAGCTCAGGTCATGATCTCATGGGCTGTGGGATTTAGCCTGGCATTGGGCTCTGTACTCAGCAGGGAATCTGTTTGAGATTCTCTCCCTCTGCCCCTTCCCAGCTCTCTCTCTAATAAATAAGTAACTCTTAAAAAAAAAAAAAAAAAACACTTTCAAAAGACAAAGACAAAGAAAATCCTAAAAGCAGTGAGAAGAAGTGAATTACCACATATAAGGGATATTTACTAAGACCATTAGCATATTTCTCTTCAGAAACTTTGGAGCCCAGAAGACATGGGCCAATATATTCAAATGCTAAAAGAAAAAAATTTTCAACCAATTATCTTATATGTGGCAAAACTGTCCTTCAAAAATGAAGGAGGGGCACCTTGGTGGCTTGGTCAGTTAAGCGTCTGACTTCAGCTCAGGTCATGATCTCGGGGCCCTGGGATCGAGCCCCGCATCAGGCTCTACACTCAGCGGGGAGTCTGCTTGAGATTCTCTCCTCTCCCTCTGCCCCTCCCCCTGTTTGTGCACTCTCTCTCTCAAATAAATATAATCTTTAGAAAAAATGAAGGAGAAATTGAGACATTCCCAGATAAACAAAAACTGAGGTTGTTTGCGAACACTAGACCTGCTCTGCAGGAAATGCCCAAGGGAGTCCTGGCAAGGTGAAAAAGAAGGACATTAGACAGAAACTCAAAGCCATATAGAGAAATATACATCTACATAAAGGTAAATATACGGGCAATTATAAAAGCTGGTATTACTGTAACAATGATATTTAATCATATTTTTTGTTTTCGACATGATTTAAAAGATTAATACATTTAAAGAAAAAAAAATTAGTGTTAAAAGGTAGCATTACTGTAACTTTTGGCTTGTAACTCCAAATCTTGTTTTCTACATAATTTAGGAGACTAATGCACTGAAAATAATTATTAGTTTATGTTTTGGGGCACACAATGTATAAAGATGTAATTTTGTAACATCCACAAGTGAAAGGGCTAGGGATGGCAGTGTAAAGGAGCAGAGTTTTTATATGTTAACAAAGTTATGCTCCTATAAATTCAAATTAGAGTGTTATAACTTCAGGATATTAAATGTAATCCCCATGGTAATCACAACGAAAATAGCCAAAGAATATACACAAAAAAGGAAACAAGAAAGGGATTTAAACATTTCACTACAAAAAATCAACTATACACAAAAGAAGACAGTAATGCAGGAAATGAGGGATAACAAAGCTATAGGGCATATAAAAAACAAATGGCACACTGATAGAAGTCCCTCATTATCCATAATTACTTTAAATGTAAATGTGATTAAACTCCCTAATCAAAAGACAGATATTGTCAGATTGAATAAAAACACACATCCAACTATATGGTTTCTACAAAAGACTCTCTTGGGATCCAAAGACACAAATACGTTGAAAGTGAGGAGATGGAAAAAGATATTCTGTGCAAATATTAACCAAAAGAGAGCAGGAGTGACTATACTATTAGACAGAACAGACTTTAAAATAAAAAAAGGTTACCAGAGACAAAGGCAGACATTATATATTATAAAGGGTTTAATACAGCAAGAAAATATAACAATTATAAACATTTACATATGTAATGACAGGCCATAAAGATATATTAAGAAAAACTGACAGAATTGGAGAAATAGGCAGTTCTATAGTAGTAATTGAGACTTCAGTACCCCACTCACAATAATGATTAGAATAACCAGACAGAAGATAAGGAAATAAACAACTTAATACAAAAAACCAACTAGATCTATCAAATATATACAGAACACTCTTCTCAAAAACAATATACACATTCTTTTCAAGGGCACATGGGATATTTTCCAGGACAGCCCACATACAGGGCCACAAATGAAGTTTCAATAGATTTTAAAAGATATTATATAAAGTATCTTCTCTGACCACAGTGGGATAGAGTTAGAAATCAATAACATAAAGTGGAAAATTTATAAAATTGCAGAAATTGAACAACACAGTTTTAAACAACGAATGGATCAAGAAAGAAATCACAAGGGAAATTAGAAAAATACTTAGGGATAAATGAAAACCAAAACACACCATACCAAAACTTACAGAATGCAGCAAAAGCAGTGCTAAGGAGAAATTAATAGCTATAAAGGCTTACCTTAAAAAACAAGTAAGATCTCAAATCAACAACTCAACTCTACAACTTAAGGAACTAGAAAAAGAACAAAAAACTAAACCCAAAGGTAGCAGAAGGAAATGATAAAGATTAGAACAGGTACACAAAACAGAGAACAGAAAAATAATAGAGAAAATCAATGAAACCAAAAGTTGGTTCTTCAAAAAGATCAACAAAATTGACAAATCTTTAGCTAGATGGATGAAGAAAACACTCAAATTACTAAAATCACGAATGAAAATGGGGACATTACTACTGGTTCTACAGAAATAGGATTATATATGAACAACTGCATGCCAAATAAATTGGTTAACCTAGATGAAACGGACAAATACCTAGAAACAAAAACCTTCCAAGACTAAATCATGAAAATAGAAAATCTGAATAGACCTATAACTACTAAAGAGATTTAATCAGTAATCAAAACTCTCCCAATGAAGAAAAGCCCTGGACCTGATGGTTTCACTGGTGAATTCTATGAAACATTTAAAGAAGAGCTAGTATCAATGTAGACACTTAACCGACTGAGCCACCCAGGTGCCCCTTTGTTGTTACTGTTATTGAGTTTTAGGTGTTCTCTATATATTCTGAATATTAATCCCTTATCAGATGTATGATTTGCAAATATTTTTTTTCTTTCTGTAGGTTGATTTGGTCATGGTGTGTAATTTTTTTAATTAGCTGTTGAATTGTGTTTGCTAGTATTTTGTTGAGGATTTTTGCATTGATATTCATAAGTGCCATTGGTCTATAGTTTTCATGTAGTGTCATTGTCTAGCTTGGGTAGCAGAGTTATGCTGCCTTAAAAAAGGAGTTAGGAAATGTTTTCTCCTCTTCATTTTTTGGGAAGAGTTTGAGAAGCATTGATACTAGCTCTTCTTTAAAGTATGCAGAGCCCACTTAAGATTCTCTCTCTCCCTCCCTCTGCCCTACCCCTGGCCTGCCTGTGCATGCTCTCTCTCTCTCAATAACAAACAAAAAACAACAACAAAAAAACCCACTACAATGAGTTACCACCTCATATCCATTAGAATGGTGCTGTCCAGAAAACAAGTGCTGGCAAGGATGTGGAGAAATCAGAACCTTTGCACGCTGTTAGCAGGAATGTAAAATGGTACACCACTGTGTAAAACAGTATGCTGTTCCTCAAAAAATTAAAAGTAGAATTACCCATGATCCACAATTCCACTTCTGAGTGTATTCCCAAAAGAATTAGAGGCAGGGTGTCAGATATTTGTACAGCCATGTTCACAGGAGCATCAATCACATGAGCTAAAACATGGAAGCAACCCACGTGACCACTAACAGATGAATGGATAAGCAAAAGTATACAGTGGAATATTATTCAGCCCTAAAAAGGAAATTCTGCAATAATGTATAACATGGGTGAAACTGGAAGACGTTATGCTAAGTGAAATAAGGCAGTCACAAAAAGACAAATACTGTATATGATTCTACTTTATGAGGTACTTAGAGTAGTCAGTCAGAGACAGAGTAGAATGGTGGTTGACATGGGCTGTGGGGACAGAAGAATGGGGAGTTATTATTTAGTAAGTATAGATTTTCATATTTACAAGATAAAAAGAGTTATGGGGATGGATGGTGATGATGGCTGCACAACAATATGGATGTAGTTAATACCACTGAACTATACACTTAAAAAGGTCAAGATGGTAAGTTTTGTTATAGGTATTTTGTGACAATATAAAAATGGATCACAGACTTTAAAGGAATAACTAAAACTAAAAACTTCTAGGATAAATCATTGTGAACCTGGGTTAGGCAAGAGCTATTAAATGAATACCAAAAGCACAATCCATAAAAGAAAAAATGGTAAACTAGACTTCATCAAAATTAGAAACTTTTGTGTTTCAAAAGACAACATTAAGAAAATAAAAAGTCAGGGCACCTGGTAGCTCAGTGGGTTAAGCATCTGCCTTAGGCTCAGGTCATGATCTCAGGGTCCTAGGATCAAGCCCCACATCGGGCTCCCTGCTCAGTGGGGATTCTGCTTCTCCCTCTCCCTTTGCCCCTCACCCCCCGCTTGTGTGAGTGCGTACTCTCTAATAAATAAACCCTTAAAAAGAAAAAGGCAAATCACACCCTGTGAAAGAATATTTACAAATAATATACTTGATAAAGAACTTGTATCCAGAATGTGTAAATAAATCTCACAAAAACAATAAGATGACATACTTTAAAAATGGGCAAAATATGTGAATAGACATTTCACCAAAGAAGACATTAAGACTGGCTGATGAGGGCATGAAAAGATGTTCAAAATCACTAGTCACCAGGGAAATGCAAATTAAAACAACAATGAGATACACTACATACCCATTAGTATGGCTACAATCAAAAGAAGAGACAATATCAAGTGTTGGCAGGGATGTGGAGAAACTGGAACCTTCATACATCATTTGTGGGAATGAAAAATGATACACTCTGGAAAACAGCTTGACCATACAACCCAGCAATTTCACTCCTAAGTATCCACCTAAGAGAAATGAAAACAAGTATCTACACAAAGATATGTATGAAATATTCACAGCAAATTCCATCAACTGTTGAATAAACAACATTTACATAATGAAATGCTATTCAGCAATGAAGTGAGATGAACTATTGACACACACTATAATGTAACATGGATAAATCTCAAAAATGGACTATGGTTATGGTTGCACAGTTCTTTAAATTCATTATAAGTTACTGTATTGAATTATACACTTAACAAAGGGTGAATTTTATGGTATGTAAACTATAACTCAATAAGACTTTCTTTTTTAAACAACACCCATGATAGCACTATTTTACTTAAAAACTAGAACATTACCAGTACCTTGTCCCCTATTGTATGAGTAACTGTTCACATGAATTTAGTGTTTATTATTTCCATATTTTATTGGTTTTATTAGATGTCACTAAACAATATTCATTTTGCATAAGTTTTGGGGGTTTAATTTAAAAAATTTTATTTACAAAGTTGGACATTTTTTATGGTTTTTGTAAAATGCTTGATTTTGTAAAACACTTGATGTCTCTTAACTACATTTAAAATTTCTATCCTTTGAGATAGCAAGAAAACAAAAACAGCCATCTCTTTTTTAACCATATGATAGGAGTTCTTTCTGTGTCTGGATAATGAGTTGTGTTTTGAAAACATGTTCTCTCAATTGTGCCCTTTTTTACATTTTTTAATATTTTTGTGAAAAATAAGTTACTGATTTTGAATAACAATTTACCAACCATCCATTTTATGGTGTTTTTGTTAAGATCTTCCCTACCTAGAGCATCAAAAATATATTCCATATTTTCTAGTTCTATGGGTTGTACAATTGCCTTTCACATAGAAGTATTTAATCTATGTGGAATAGATCTGAATGTGCGATGAAAGATCGAGATCCAATTTGACTTTTTCCCAATATGACTAACAACCGTCCCTTGCTTTTCCACATATAAGACATGATGTTAAGTAATGAGCACACTGTGGAATTAGCACAGGAACAAATCAACCACTGGAACAGAATAGAGAGCTCAAAAAATAGACCACTGCATATATGGAATCTTGATGAATGACAGGTAATACATTAAATATTGGTTCTTCTTTAGGAGCTCTTTGCTTTTTTTTTAGCCTTTGTTCTTCCATACTAGTAATTTGTTGAGTTCTTAGGGGTAAAAAAAAGCTTTTAGGATTTTCATTGGAAATGCAAAAACAATTTGGGAAAAATTGTTACTTCCATTATAATAAAGCTTCTTATCCACTCAAACAGCATGTCTTTCTATGTAGGTCATCTTTGTCTTTCAATAAAATTTTATAATTTGCTCCATTAAGTTTCTGCATAACTTTTGTTAGATCTTTAGGTACCTTATAATTTTTTGTTGCTACTATAAATAGTATCCTTTTAAGAAATAACTTCTCTTTTGTACTTGCATAAAGAAAATCCAATTTTAAGCTTTTATTTTTTTTTGGAATCTTTAAATTGAGTATAGTTGACACACAACTATAGATTCAGGTATACAACACAGTGATTCAACTTCTCTATATGTTACGCTGTGCTCACAAGTGTAGCTACCATCTGTCAACATACATCACTATTACAGTATCACTGACTATATTCCCTATGCTGTGCCTTTTATTCCTGTGACATTCATTCCATAACTAGAAGCCTATATCTCCCACTGCCCTTCACCCATTTTGCCCATCTCTCCACCCCACTTTCCTCTGGCAACCATCAGTTTGTTCTCTGTATTTGCAGGTCTGATTTTGCTTTTTGTTTGTTTCTTTATTCATTTGTTTTATTAAGTTACACATATGAGTGAAATCATATGGTATCTGTCTTTCTCAGTCTGACTTATTTCACTTAACATAATACCCTTAGATCTATGCATGTTAAGAACATATGAAGCATATATACAGTTTGAAGAATAATTATAAAGTGACATGCTTATAAGTTACTATTCAAGGTAATAAAACTCTGCTAGCACCCCAAAATATTCCATGCTTCTCTTTTCTTCTTCATTAGAGGTGTGACTATTTGAACTTTTTGTGATAATCTCTTTGATTTGATTGCCTGTCAACCTATGCATGCATCCCTAAATGAGTTTAATTTTGCTTGTTTTTGAACTTTATATGGAATCATGTTGTTCCTGATAACAGTAATTCATTCACTTTCAATGCTGATTAGTATTCCATTGACTAAATTTGCCACAGTTTGTTATTCATTTCATGGTTGATGGATCATATGGTAGTTCTATTTTTAATTTTTTGAGGAACCTCCATACTGTTTTCCATAGTGGCTGCACCAATTGACATTCCCACCAATGACACATGAGGGTTCCCTTTTCTCCACACCCTCGCCAACATTTGTTCTCTCTTGTCCTTTTGATAATAGCTCTTCTAACAGGTGTGAGGTGATGTCTCACTGTGGTTTTGATTTGCATTTTCCTGGTGATTAGTCATGTTGAACATCTTTTCATGTACCCGTTGGCCATCTGTATGTCTCCTTTGGAAAAATGTCTACCCATATCCTCTGCCCATTTTTTAGTGAATTGTTTGGTTTTTTTGCTATTGAATTGTACAACTTCTTTATATTTTTTGAACATTAACTCCTTATTAGGTATACAACTTGCAAATATTTTTTTTTCATTCAATAGGTTACCTTTTCATTCTGATGATGGTTTCCTTGGGAGTGCAGAAGCTTTTCAGTTTGATGGAGTCCCACTTGTTTATTTTGGCTTTTATTGCCTCTACTTTTGGGGTCAAATCCAAAAAACTCATTGCCAACGGCAATGTAAAGCTTACCACTTATGTTTTCTTATAGGAGCTTTCTTTTTTAATTGTAGCTGACATACAATGCTACATTCATTTCAAGTGTACAATACAGTGATTCAACAATTCTATACGTTTCACAATGCTCACCACAGTAAGTGTAGTCACCATTCAATGTTATATTATTGACTATATCCCCTATGCTGTACTTTTCATCTCTATAACTTATTTGTAACTTCAAGTTTGTACTTCTTAATCCCCTTCAATCTTGCTCATTCCTCTACCACCCTCCCCTCTGGCAACCACTAATTTGTCCTGTTTATGAATCTATTTATGAGTTTTGTTTGCTCATATTTTTAGATTCCACATATAAGTTAAATCATACGGTATTTGTCTTACTCTGCCTGACTTATTTTACTTAGCATAACATCCACTATGTTCATCATGTTATCACACATGGCAAGGTTTCATTTTTTTTTTTTTTTTGCTAACTTTTCTAGGAGTTTTAGGGTTTTACGTCTTATATTCAAGTCTTTAATCAATTTTAAGTTAATTTTTGTGTATTGTATAAGATAGTGGTCCAGTTTTCCCAATACCATTTATTGAAGAGACCGTCCATTCCCAATTGTATATTCTTGCTTCCTTTGTCATAAATTCATTGGCCACATATGTGTGGATTTATTTCTGAGCTTCTCTATTTTGTACCATTGGACTGTCTGTTTTTACACCAATACCATACTGTTTTGATTACTATAGCTATGTAGTACAGCTTGAAATCAGGGAGCATGATATCTCCAGTTTTGTTCTTCTTTTTCTACATTGCTTTGGCTATTCAGGGTCTTTTGTGGTTCCATACAAATTTTAGGATTTTCTGTTCTATTTCTGTGAAAAATCCCACTGGAATCTTGATAGGGATTGAGGTGAATCTATAGATTGCTTTGGGTAGCATGGACATTTTAACAATATTAATTCTTCTAATCCATGAGCATGGGGTATCTTTCCATTTATTTGTGTCTTCCTCAATTTCTTTCATCAATGTCTTATAGTTTTTAGTCTACAAGTCTTTCAACTCCTTGATTAAATTTATTCCTAGGTATTTTATTCTTTTTGATGCAACTGTAAATGGGATTGTTCTCCTTAATTTCTCTGATAGGTTGTTATTATTATTGTATAGAAATGCAACAGATTTTTGTATATTCATTTCATATTCTGCAACTTTAATGAATTAATTTATTACTTCTAATAGTTTTTGGTGGAGTCTTTATTGGGCCTTTTCTATACACAATATCATGTCATCTACAAGTAGTGACAGTTTTACTTCTTCCTTTCTGATTTGGATGTCTTTTATTTCTTTTTCTTGCCTAATTGCTCTGGCTAGGACTTCCAGTACTATGTTGAACGTTTTAAAACTGTAACGAGTTACCTCTTCATAAGCAGTATACCATTATTCCATATTCTCACCAACAACTCAAATCATCAGATGCTTTGGGGGCACCTGGCTGGCTCAGTGGTAGAGCATGTAACTCTTGATCTTGGGGTTGTAAATTCAAGCTCCATGTTGGATGTGGAGATTACTTAAAAATAAAATCCTTAATTACACACACACACATATCATCAGATGCTTGGATTTTTGCTAAACTGGAGGTTAAGTAATATTCTCTTTGTGGTTTTAATTTGCATTTCCATGATTACTAATGAGGTTGAACACCTTTTTATATGTTTTTAAGCCATATAAATATCCTCTTTTGTGAATACTTGCTTTTTCGATTCTTCAATGAGTTCTATTTTAGAAAAAAATCTTTTCCTACTCTGAAGATCATCCTTTCACTTTTCTAATATATTTTGATGGAAAGAAGTCCTTAAAGTATAAATTTAAAGCTAGTGGGTTTTATCTTTCCTACCCTAAAGTTATAAAAAAATATTCCCGTATTAGCACCTACAAGTTTTGTTAACATAGCCTTTGACTTTTAGGTCTTTGATCCACTGTGAGTGAATTTTTATGTATGACATGAAGTAATAATCTAATCTTTTTTCCATAAAAATACTCAATTGCCCAAAACCATGTATTTAAAAAAAGTTCATCCTGGGCGCCTGGGTGGCTCAGTTGGTTAAGCGACTGCCTTCGGCTCAGGTCATGATCCTGGAGTCCCTGGATCGAGTCCCACATCGGGCTCCCTGCTCGGCAGGGAGTCTGCTTCTCCCTCTGACCCTCCCCCCTCTCATGTGCTCTCTCTCATTCTCTCTCTCTCAAATAAATAAATAAAATCTTTAAAAAAAATAAAATAAAATAAAAAAAGTTCATCCTTTACCCAGTAGTATTCCATATCACTCTGTTACAGATCAAGGTTACATTCATGGTTGGGTGGTTGGCCTATTTCTGTGCTATTTTGTTCTAATAGTCTATTTATCTATCATTATGCCTATACCTTACTGTATTAATTATTAATTTTATAAAAAATCTTGATATTTGATTGGGCAAATTCCCCTATCTTTTTCTTCAAGAATGTTTTAGTTATTTTTGGTCCTTTGCACTTCCATATTAATTTTTTAGAAGTGCTTTAGTTTTTAGCTTAAAAACTAAATTGTCAAAATGAAACAAACAGACTCAAATACAGAGAACAAACTGGTGGTTGTAAGGGGCGGGTGGGTAAAACATTAAGGAGATTAAGATGTACAAGCTTACAGTTATAAAATAAATAAGTCATGGGGATTTAAAGTACAGCTTAGGGAACATTCTCAATAATATTTGTAATAACTTTGTATGGTGACAGATGGTAACTATACTTACTGTAGTATTTTGTAATGTATATAAATGTTGAATTGTTATGCTATACACCCGAAACTAATATAATCTTGCAGGTCAACTTCAATTAAGAAAAAACTAAATTGTGGTTTTGGTTGGGATTGCACTGATTTTACAGATTAATTTGAGAAAAAGTGATATCTTTATGATAATAAGTTAAGGTATATTCCTCCACTTAAGTCTACTTGCTTGCAATAAAGTTTTGTAATTTTCCCAATATAGGCCTTACACATTTTTATTAAATTTATTCCTAGGTATTATTATATTACTGTAAAAAGCATTTTGATTTTAATTACACTGTTAGTGGCATACAGAAATACAAATAATTATTGAAACTGTTTCTTCAGCTATAGTGAAAGGAACTAAAGCTAGCATCATAAAAAACCTTTTGTCAGCCTTCCTACCAGGAATGCAAAAATAACTTTCTTTATTTCACAAACCCCTGTACCTCTAACAAGTCTAAAATAGTATATCCACTTTGGAAAACAGCAGTTTCTTACAGTTAAACACACATCAAGAGAATAAAAGGTACAGCATAAGGTATATAGCCAGTGATACCATAAGAGCATTGTATGGTGACAGACAGAAGCTACACTTGTGGTGAACATCTAACATATAACTTGTCAAATCACTGTGTTATGTACCTGAAACTAATGTAACATTGTGTGTCAACTACACTCAAATTTTTAAAAATGAAAAAAAAAATTAGCAAACATAACATCTACCCCATGACATAGCAATTTCATTCTTAGGTTTTTACCTAAGAGAAATTAAATATGTAAGGACTTGTACGTGAATGTGCATAGCAGCATTATTCATAATTTAAAAAGTGGAAACAACCGGGGCACCTGAGTGGCTCAGTCGGTTAAGCTTCTCTCTTTTTTTTAAAGATTTTATTTATTTGTTTGACAGAGAGAGACACAGCAAGAGAGGGAACACAAGCAGAAGACAGAGGGAGAGGGAGGAACAGAATACCCGCTGAGCAGGGAGCCCGACGTGGGGCTTGATCCCAGGACCCTGGGATCATGACCTGAGCCGAAGGCAGATGCTTAACGACTTAGCCACCCAGGCGCCCCTAAGCTTCTGACTCTTGATCTCAGCTCAGGTCTTGATCTCAGGGTTGTGAGTTCAAGCCCTGCACTGGGCTCCACGCTGGGCATGGAGCCTATTTAAAAAAAAAAGAAAAAAAGAAGGTAGAAAACCCCAAATGTCCAAGTAATTAATGTGTAAATAAAATCAAATACAATGGAATACTATTAGTGATAAAAAGGAATGAAGTACTGACAGATGTTACATGAATGAACTTAAAAACATTCTGCTAAGTGTAAGAAATCTCAAAAACCACATTTTGTATGATTCCATTTATACTAAATGTCCAGAATAGGCAAATCTATACAAATGATATAGTGGTTACCTAAGTCGGGGTGTGGGGTTAGGACCAAAGGAGTACAGGGAATAACTGGTAATAAGCATGAGGTTTCCTATGGGGATCACAAAAATATTATAAAATTAATTACAGTAATGGCTGCACAACTCTGTAAATATACTAAAATCAGCTGAATTATACACTTTAATGGATAACTTTATAGTATGTAAACTATACCTAAATAAACCTGGGTTTTTAAAATATTTTATTTTATTTTATTTAAGTAATCTTTACACCCAACATGGGGCTCAAACTCATGACCCCAAGTTCAAGAGTCACATGCTCTACCAACTGAGCCAGCCAGGTGCCCCTAAATAAAGCTGTTTTTAAAAAATGTTTTTTTTTGGGGGGGCGCCTGGGTGGCTCAGTTGGTTAGGCGACTGCCTTCGGCTCAGGTCATGATCCTGGAGTCCCTGGATCGAGTCCCGCATCAGGCTCCCTGCTCGGCAGGGAGTCTGCTTCTCCCTCTGACCCTCCCCCCTCTCATGTGCTCTCTCTTATTCTCTCTCTCTCAAATAAATAAATAAAATCTTTAAAAAAATAAAAATTAAAAAATAAAATAATGTTTTTTTAATTTTATTTTATTATGTTATGTTAATCACCATACATTACATCATTAGTTTTTGATGTAGTGTTCCATGATTCATTGTTTGCGTATAACACCCAGTGCTCCATTCAATATGTGCCCTCTTTAATACCCATCACCGGGCTAACCCATCCTCCCACCCCCTCCCCTCTAGAACCTTCAGTTTGTTTCTCAGAGTCCATAGTCTCTCATGGTTCGTCTCCCCCTCTGATTCCCCCCCTTTCACTTCTCTCTTCCTACTATCTTTTTTTTTTTTAACATATAATGTATTATTTGTTTCAGAGGTACAGGTCTGTGATTCATCAGTCTTACACAATTCACAGTGCTCACCATAGCACATAGCCTCTCCAATGTCTATCACCCAGCCACCCCATCCCTCCCACCCCCCACCACTCCAGCAACCCTCAGTTTGTTTCCTGAGATTAAGAATTCCTCTTCAGTGAGATCATAAAAAATGTTCTAATAGCCTTATTCCTAATGGTCCAAAAAATGGAAACAAACTAAATGTCCATCAACAGGAGAATAAATAAACACATTACGATATATTTATACCACGGAATACAATTTAACAATGAATAGGAAAAAACTACTGATACACACAACATCAATGAACCTGCAACATTCTGGGAGGGAAAGAGCCAGACCAGAGAATAACATACTGTATGCTTTACTTCAAATAAAGAGGCAGAATTAATCTATGATGATAGAAATCACAACAGTGGTTGCCTGTGGGGGGCAGGGGATGACATGAAAAAAGGACTGGCATGGGGTAGAAGGGAACTTTCTGGAGTGATGAAAATGTTCTTTACCTTGTTAGGGATGTGGGTCGTATATTTATGTGTCAAACCTCATCAAATTCCACACTTAAGACGTGTATATTCTATTGTGCGTAAATTATACTTCTTAATAAAAAGCAAACAAACCTAGCTTCCCACTGAGTCCCTATTTCCTAAATGAAGAATACATCATTTATAGAGTAAACTGACAAATATTAATGCTTGATCAACAATTCGTTTCATACTTCCAGGGACTCTAAGACACCTTTAGAAGAACAGCCTCCCAGCTTTATAGTTTTAAGATACATTAATACATGGTAATATGCAAACCTCAAATGCTCTATCTATATGTGCAATTTCTCTTTCACTACACTTGAATGCTCTGAACTTATTTCAAGGGAAAATCTAAATAATGGCATTCTTAAGTGAGCTCTTATATTAAAGATGACATTATATATGGGGTAAGTCTACCTTCTCCCCACTAGGACAGACTCTGGTGGACTCAAGTCTTGAACTTGAGATGTTTATTTACTAAGCCCTTATCATGCAACACATAGGCTACTCTCATGGAACTCACAATCTAGGGAAAAAGACCAAAACTAACACATAGTAACAAATACAGTAATTAAGCACTCTTCCATATACGTCAGAAATGGCAAGTGCCTGTAAGACACGCACTTTTTCCTCTTTTATAAATGGCAAATGTAATTAATCGATAGTGAAATTTTTTGCTGCTGAATAAGGATGCAGTCTCACAATTCTACTTCATGCAATACTCCACTAAGCAGAAGACCCTAACAATGTGCTTGAACTAAGAGAAGAAATAAAATCTATGTGCCTCTGTTATGTTGTAAAAATATATGGGAGAAAGAGACCCAGAAAGGCTAGAGAAGGTTTCAGTGAGAAGAGAGAACATTCATTCATTCATCAACCAACTTCCCCATTTACATTACCTACTACGTGACAGGAATCAGGAAAACTAAATCAACGAGATATGGCCCCAGACCTCCAGGAACTCAAATTCTTTTTTTTTTTTTTAAGATTTTATTTATTCATTTGAGACACAGAGATACCAAGAGAGAGAGAGCATGAGCAGGGAGAGAGGCAGAAGGAGAGGGAGAAGCAGGCTCCCCACCGAGCCAGGAGCCAGATACGGGGCTCGATCCCAGGACCCTGGGATTATGACCTGAGCCGAAGGCAGACGCTTAACCGACTAAGCCACCCAGGCGCCCCGGAACTCAAATTCTAAAGAAGCAAAACAATGATAACAGTGTTGAGTGCTATGAAGTATATACAGAATATTCTGCACATCTAACTGAGACCAGAAAAAAATGACTCTTTAGCCAAGTTCTGAAGCATTAGTTTAGGCAAATAAAGATGGCAGAAGAGTGACATCACCTAGATGGCAACTTAGATTGTTCCTGACTTCGCTCCCTCTCCCAGAAGAACTAACAACTATTCATTCACAAGACACCACTGAAAAAGATGGAAGAGAAGAATACATAGGTAGACAAGGTAGCATGAAAAAACACAGTGTGTTCTGAAAAACTCTAAACACTTTTCCATGGCTTGATGCAGGTCATTCGTGAAATATGAGAAAGATTTTTTCAAAAGTAGTAAGGGAAGGGAAATAGCTGGGAGACTATTGGTTTCATAAACTCTCCTCTACCATTCAATTACTATTATATGCATGTATTCTTGAAGTAAAAATTTAAGTTTAATGAAGAACACACTCTAAAAAAATAATGGATAAAGGAAATCATCATTAATAGCTACAAAAGGCACTGAGTGCAACTCTGAGGGGAAACTTTATAATGGTTGACAACATCTGAACCCATTGATCAAATTTTTAAATAAACTTTTAACTTTAGAATACTCTTAGATTTACAGAAAAGTTTTGGATGACAGTTTCCACATATCGCTCACTCCATTTTCCCTGTTGATAACATCTTATATTATTATAGTATGTTTTACCACTAAAGGACCAACACTGATACAATACTATAACTAGATTCTACATTTCATTCACATTACACTAGTTTTCCCCTAATGTTCTTTTCCTATTCCAAGATTCCATCCAGGATATATATTACATTTATCATTTCTCCTTAGCCTTCTCTGTCCATGACAAATTCTCAGACTTAGTTTTTGATGACCTTGAAAGTTTTGAGTTATTCAGGTCAGGTATTTTGTAGAGTGGCCCTTAATTTGGATTTGTCTGATGTTTTTATCATGGTTTGACCGGGTTTATGTGATTTGGGGTAGGGGGCTGGGAACCACAGAAGTATAGGCCATTCTTATCACATCGTATCAAGGTTATGTGCTATCAACATGATATATCACTAATAATATTAATATTGATCACCTGGTCAAGGTTGTGTTTGCCAGATTTCTACAGTGTAAAACTAATTTCCCTCCCTCTTTCTGTACTCTACTCTTTGGAAGCAAGTTACTAAGCACAACCCATACTCAAGAAGAGTGGAAGGAGTTAAGTTCCCTCTCCTGGAAGGGGAATATCTACATAAATTATTTGGAATTTTCTGTAAAGGAGATTTGTCTGTCTTTTATACATTTATGTGATCATTTATGTTAGTAATAGCCATTTCTTTAAGGAGATCAATTTTATCATAAAAATAACCATTCTATGTCCCCTAATGTGATATGATAGAAAGCATATCACACCATGTAGGGAATATTCTTGCTTCCCTCATCTCCTCAAAGAAAAACTGAACTTTAACCTATCAAGACTCAAAAGCTAATTAACAATTTATAGGAAATCCTATAAGGATGTAACCTCAAGATCCCCTAGTAACCATTCGATCTGTCAGGAGGTGAAGCCTTAGATAGCAACTGAGACTCGTGAGAGAAATGAAGAATCCTAAACCTATATAAATCCCTGGATCCAGTCAACTATAAGGCCAGCTCTTTCCCTATCCTTCCTGGTTTGTTATACCACCCAAATAAGCATCTCTTTCTTGCTTATGTTGGATTGAGTTGGGCATCTCTTACTTACAACATAAGAGGGTTAACAAATATAATAAACACAAATAAGGAAAGGCATGGGAACAAAAATGAGTTCAGGACATTGAGGAGGAGGAAACAGGCTGAGTTGCTTAGGAAAAGCCAGATTTTAGGTGAGATTTTTAAAAACTAGGTAGAATTTATTTGCTTTTAAAATTTAATGGGCTATTATTGCTGTTCTCTTGTATCTTGGTAGTGTTAACTATAGGGTTCAATTTTTAGCATATAATATTTAATTGCACACTGATAATTTATCATAATTTTAGAAATCAACAGAGTCAACCTTACTTTTCAGCTAATATAATGAGGACCTAAATGAATAAGTTATTCATCCAAGCTCATATATCTAAGGTAGACATGCAGGAAGCATTGTGCAAAAAAAGGAACTAGGGTATGCAGCCAGATAAGACCAGGTTTGTTCCCCCGTTCCCTCTCTCACCCAGTTGCTTTTTATTTTTGATGTAATTTTTAAATACACAGTACACAGACATAATAGAAAACTTCAAAATTTACATTGTGAAAAGCAGCCTCTCTCCTATCCCAATAAGCCCTCCTCCCCCCACCCTTTGACAACCACTGTTACAACTTCTTGGGTACTCTTCTAGAGATAGTCTAGTCAAGCATATTGAAGACTTGACCTTTTAGACTTTAAGACATAGGATGATCACTAAAAATTTTAAAGCTATTGAATGGTACTAGAAGGACTGGGGCTGGGAAGGCAAGATAAAAGTGGAGCTAAAGAGGAAGCAGTACCTATGAGATACTCCAACCTGCAGCACCAGTGTTTAAAAAGGCAACACGTGAAAATTAAAAACAACTTTAAGGATCAAATAATGCTCCTTAAAAGGCATGATCAGTTAAGGTTTCTAAGAGGAATATACAAGCACCTATTCTTTATTCATTCTTCTTGTCTAGAATTCTTATGGGATGTTCTTGACTATACTGAAGAATGGATAGGGGACTGGTGTAGCAGTGGCAACCAAGATTTCCTGGTCATTTAAGGAAGAAAAATTAATTGTTCCCATCCTCTACTCCTGCAAATGTCAATTTTATTCTAATCATTTCAAGGTAAGAGAGATTACAAAGAAAGCATGGAGATTAATAACATAATCAAGGTGGATGGAGAAAGAAAAAGGGGAATGATGAAATCAACCTGAGAACAAGTTTAGATGGCAGTTAGAGGAATATACAGGAAGTTCAAGTACTCCTCATCACCTAGCAATAAAGTAAAAAAACAAACAAAAAACTTTTCTCTTTTGAATTTTATCCAGTAAATACCTGATTTAAGAAGGAATGGATGAGATGCATACTGTTCTCAAGAGAGGTTAGGAATTTTAAAGTTCCCACGGGGGAAAAACATCTCTTGGCTTAAGTAACAAATTAGAGATGGAAAAATAAGTCAATTACTGAGCATACATATGTAACAAAGACTTGTATACTTCTAGGAGTAGAAAGCATATCTCATTTTAGACTTGAAATCAGACATTTTTTTCAGATTTATTTTTGAACTCTCTGAAAAAGCTCTTCTAGATTCCTAGAGTAATGGCATAAATGCTACAACACTTAAATATTCAAGTCTCAACAAAGTAACACCTCTAATGAAATGGAACATAACTTTGGTATATTTTTAACAAGTATCAAGGATAATGTGAATTACATGTTCTTTTGACCAATTTCTTAAAGTAGTTATGTAGGAAATAAATTATAATTAGACTGCATTTACAAAAGTAGAAAATGTCTTATTAATTAGGATCATTCAAAGTGAATTTTATTACATATCAAATTATTAACAGAAGACAATCAGAACACAGCTCTAGAACTATAATAAAAGACAAAATATATGCTGTGTCACCTACCTATGCTTGTTTAAATACAACTTGGATTGAATATATTAAATACATGAGATCCTGTCAGTCTGAATTTTTTTTCCTCTTTCAAATCAGGAAAGAAGGAAAAGCATGAAACAGTTTATAAAAATTATTTTTCCCTCCACTAACAGCTGCTGGTCGTCTCTTAGGAACAGGGTGTACCGTTTGTATCTGCTTTCTTATTTGCATAAACCTATCCTCCAAGTAAGTCAATGGATTAAAAAAATGGAATCAGTCCAAAAGTACTTGTTTTCCGCTTCAAACATAAAATGAATACTCAGACTATATTTGTGGTCATTTAAATTTTAATCTAAAAAATGGTAACAGTAGTTTTTAAATAAAAAGAATTTCCACCATCCATTTTAACAAATCAATTTCGTGCTTGTGTGCATAGTTAAGGACTATAGACACAGAGTTATTTATACGTGGTTTCCTAGAGATGATTTCATTTTCCTGACCTGTCAAGCAAATACTTGAAACAACATCAAAACTGGTCAAAAACCATATATGTATTACAACGTGAAAACAAGGAACATCTCTGACCATTCAAAAAATCAACTGATGGAATTACTAACAAGAATATATACATAATATAATAGGGAAACTTTCAAATTAGTAGTCAAAATAACTCCTAACATTTTATTAGTACCTTCTTCAATACTAGAAGATATTTTATAGTAGTACCTCCCAATTCTAAAAGATTTGTAGAATCTGGTACTGGAGTCTTAAAAAAAAAAAAAAAAGTTATCAATAGCCCTAGGAAGTTATGTGTAGGGAGCACTACCCTCTAATGGTGAATGTTAAGAGTAGTATATGATCGATAGCTATAAACTATAGAATCATATCTTATCTCACAACTTCCATAATTCCAAAATATCTTGAGACTCTGTTTCAGGATATCAGGATATTTTTAATAAAGACTGGAGTGTTACACCACTTTTCCCTAAAATTTTAAGCTTACATGTGGTAAATCTTTGGTGTGGGTTAGGATACTAAATGAGGATACTAAAGCCAAATAATATACTTCCTTCACATTTCCTTCATGCAAATGGTATTTTTATTCTACTGTAATATATTTTATATCCTTATAATAGCCAGATCGACAGGACTAAATTCATTCACAACAAATCTATGCGTTGTCCTTTAAATGGCTAGGTCTCAAAAAAGACTTACTGCCAAACAGTGAAGTATTATTCTTAAAATCATCAAGTGTTTTCTAGAATAAAGATGGTTACAATAACACTTACC
This sequence comes from Halichoerus grypus, assembly GCF_964656455.1. NCBI lineage: Eukaryota > Metazoa > Chordata > Mammalia > Carnivora > Phocidae > Halichoerus > Halichoerus grypus. The sequence continues at coordinate 24,377,180 of NC_135725.1, forward strand.
TCAGTCTTTTTACTAATGTGATCTGTAAATGAAAAAAATGATGAAAATTCATTGAAAAAATTAACAATATTAATATTTTATTAGTATTAATAATTATTATACCCAATATGTAAAAATATTTAAAGTAACTGAGAATTTTAAAATTATAATAAGAGTTACAGAAGTCATTTGGGGGTTATCTAAGATATCAGATTTCCCTCTCTAGGTATAAGATGTTAAATTTCAACATATAATTACTAATTTGCTCTGCTTAGGGGCTATATCTTATATCCCAGTAAATGCCACCCATACCACAGCGTATTATTAAATTTTAAACATTTGAATTCTAAATTATTTAGGTCTTTGGTTTCACACAATTTGGGGGGGGACAAAAAGGGAAGCAAATATGTCTAAAATCAAATCACAGGGTACTGTAACTGCAAAATTGTACAGAACACTGCCTTTGTGGAAAAAAATAAAAAGCAGAATAGTAATTTGTGTCCTTTAAAACTCTTAGTTTCTTTTAAAAATATACATCATAGTGATGTGATAATACTATCAGAAATCTTAAAAATTGATGTATATTTATAAAATGAAAAGAAAGAAGGCAATAAGAAATATATCCAGATTAAGCAAATCATTGACTTAGTAACAACACAACATTTCTGGAAAGGGATTACAGAATGAGGAAAAGGAAGACATAAGGGAATCCATACAGATACAAGGTTGAAACTAAAGTACATAGAGGTAGTAAGTGTTATTATTTAAATTAGAGATGACTGGGATATCTAATATTTAACATTGCTTCTTGTGCATAGAAGAAAATTTCTATTCTCAAAGACTAACAATAATTTAATAGAATAGCAATCATATGACTGAGAATTTAAAAGCTGGTCCAGCTCTCTAAAGCATCTGTTGATCAGAATAGGGTCTGTAAGTATAATAAATGTCAAAATCACAAGTTTCAGCTCAAGCTACAAAATCCTAATTATCCCTAATTTCCTTTTTATCCCTAACATCACAGCCATTCTTCTAGTGTCTAGCATACAATGTAATGCCAGAACCTGAGAAAGAATCATGACTGCTTTAATCATGTCTTGAAATAGTCATCTACCTTCCCTTTAACAGTACCATATTGATGTCTTTCTTAATCCATCTAATAAATTTACATAGTACTTATAATCAAACATGAAAAATAAAGAAGTTTTCAAAAGCATTCTTTTCATGTTTCTGCCTAGTTTTTAATGAAATATATTTTATATAAAATCATTCTTGCCAAAATTGAAAACGCTAACATACATCCGTTCTTTTAACCTCAAATAAGAAACTTAGTAAGAGAGGCAGACTATAGGAAAAACCATCCTGATCCTTAAACCAAAGCAATATAATGCTTTAAATTTATTCCTAATTTCACAAATAGGCTTGCTTCTGAAAACGGTAAAGTATTTCATTGTGGTTTTTTTTTTTTTTTTTTAGATTATTGCTGTAGTATTAATCCTCACAGAACAAATGCCCAATGTATTAATTCATATGAATCAAACAGATCACTATCAATGAACAAACAACTGTTCATTTGTCAGCAACTATTCTGACTGGCATAAGCACAACGCTGTCCAAAAAAATTTTCTGTAATTATAGTCATGTTCCATACCTATGCTATCTAATGTGGAAGCTACTAGTCACATGTAGTTACTGAGCATTTGAAATGTGGCTAATGCAACTAACGAATTTTTTTATTTTAGTTCATTTTAATCAGTTTATATTTAAATCGCCACACATGAATAGTGGCTACCATATTTAACAGTATAGACTTAGGGTTTTCACGATTCCCCACGTCAAAAAAAATGTGCTTTATGGTCTGTCTTCAAAAGTTTGGTGAATGGTGTAGTTTCCTTGTCTTCTCTGTTCAATAAAAAAATACAAATGATATTATAAAGTTTTCTGGTAGTAAGTCTCACTCTAAAAATTTGTATTTTAATTTTCTAAGGTGTAGTTCCAGATAATTTGAAGAGGTTGACCAATAATGGGTGAAATCTGAAGATACTATTCCTGGTCTAGTGCAAGTCCATTCACTTTATGTATAAGGACAATAATCATGTTTCAAGATGACTCAAAAACTACAAATACAATTTTTATTTTCAGTGAGTTTTAGAAAATGGACAAATTCCGATACAAAAAGATGTATTTATACTGAAGTTTTATGGGGATTTAATGACTACTTTTAAACTACCCCCCAAATTGTTTCTTTCCAAACAGGTCTACATTTTTCACAATCTCAGTAACACATTAACAAAACAATTTTTACTTATTTTAAAAATTAACAAGGAACTTAAAACTTAAGACTTAAAATAGTCTCTCTAGCATAATAGATTTCGTACATATATTACCTTCAGATTGAAAATCTTTTAGTGATACTGTGAGAGGTTTGTCTTTTCCCTGATGATTCTTTCTTTTATCTTTTTTATTCATAACCTTTGACTGAGTTGAAGCATTTTCAGCATTTTCATACTCCTAAAAAGAATTACCAAAAATAATTAAGCTTGATTTACACTGGTAAAAAATCAGCATACTGTTATAGGTAATATATTAGAATTTTACTTTTTAAAGGTAAACTGCAAATAAAAAGAAATCAATACTTGAAGCTAGCTAGATTGTATAAAAGGATAGCTTTTTTTTTAAGAGAGAAAGCACACACGCAGGTGGGGAGGGGCAAAATGAAAGTGAGAGAGGGGATCTTAAGCAGGCTCCACTCTCAACAAGAGCCCAACAAAGGGCTGGATCTCATGACCCTGAGACCATGACCTGAGCTGAAATCAAGAGTTGGACACTTAACTGACAGAGCCACCTAGGCACCCCAGGATAGCTGTTTTTTATTTATATACTCAATCTCTTGCCTCTTAAACATTAAAATAGAAACAGAAAGCTATACCTTGTGGTTTATAATCTCTCCTAGTTGCCACTTCTTCTTTATTTCAGGACCAAACTTAAGACAATCATCTATAGTCAATTTCCTTTCTCACCACCTCTGCCAAATCTGGCTTCCCCTGTTCTCTGCCACTAAAATTAAGGTCAACCTCCCCCACAGTGCCATATCCAAAGACACTACTTTTTCAAACATCTCTTGGTTTTCTCAATACACTCTGACTACTCTTTAGTCTCCTTCACTGGCTTCTCATTTCCAAACTCTTCTCACCATTATTCCATTCTTAAGCTATTCTTTTGCTTTATACCCATTGTTCCTCAAAGTTTAAAGTTCTACCTATACACTGATGATTTTTGTATGCACAAACAACTCACTGGACTGTTCAGTACACATCGCCAAACTAAGTATGTTCACCCTGCCTTCCTTACTGGATCCTCCAGTGAGGACCTTGTTTAATGCCACCATCACCCACACAACTGTGTAGACTAGAAACCTGCATCACCTCTGTCTGCTCTTCCTGTAGACTTTATATACAAATTAGTCACAAGGTCTTGTTGAGTTTATCTCCTTATATCTGTTCTCTTCTCTTCAGACCTTCTGTCATTTCCTTATCTTCTTTGGCTGGACACTGCAACACCCTCTAATTTTAGCCCCTCAATCCATCTTCTACATGGCTATAGCATGAGTTTCTAAAATGAAAACCTGAAATCAATCTAAAAGTTAAAAATATTCAATAGTTCTCTGCCAACAGATTTATAAAGCCCAATCTCCTTAGCCTGGGGCATGAGATTCTTTATATCCTATCCTTCAGAAAGTATCTCTAGCAACTCCAAATCAAAGACACTATACCCTTTCACATGCACATATCCTGTACATTTGCCACTCCTTCCCTGACAATGCCTACTTTCTCTGGCCTAGACTGTGACCTTTTAATACACCTAGTAAGACTCCTCTTTAAGAATCCTTTTCTAAAACCCATCCCCATCAAAGGCAAAAAAATTCTTCCATATTTCTGAATTCCCACTGCACTGAGAACATTCATCTCTCAATGCTATACATAGTAATTATATGTATGTCTCCCTCCGCTACACTCAAGGACTGGGACCATATCTTTATCTTTCTATTATGCGCCTTGCACATTTTGGCTATTCAAAAAAAGATGTGGCAAATGAGTAATAGAACAGAATAGAAAATGCCACCCCAGGGGTGCCTGGGTGGCTCAGTCAGTTAAGCATCCAACTCTTGATTTTGACTCAGGTCATAATTTCAGGGTTGTGAGATCGAGCCCCACATTGGGCTGTACACTCAGTGGGGAGTGTGCCTGAGATTCTTTCCCTCTGCCCCTCCCCTCCATGCACACTCTCTCTCTAAAATAAATAAATCTTAAAAAAAAAAGAAAAAAAATGCCATCCTAAACTTTAGTTCCTAAAAGAACTCTTACACTAAAATAATTATAGTTATTTTATTAGAATATTGACTTAAAACTCAATGACTACATTAATGCAATCACATCAAACTAACCATCGCATAAAACAGGAGTTCCTCCCTTCTCTGAAAGTCTTTATTGTCTGATAGAACCAATGCTTTTGGGTAGCAGGCCTATGGCCATGCCAAGAAAACTGGCTGGGAGCATGGTATTTTATCAGCACTATCTACTCTACTCCTCCTCTAAATATATAGCTAGTTCTTTTAGCTTTAGAATCTAGACATATATCTCACAACAATAAATCATTATTATATGATAGTATTCTATTTGATAAATTTTATCTCTGAAGTAAGCAAGTCAAGAGATTTTTTTTTATACTTTTCCAGTGTAACTTGAAAGTCTATTTAAATAATTAAATAATAGGAAAGCTAGCTGTGTTCATTTTTCTAATTGCCAGCTTTGTGTTTAAATGGGCAACTAACAATAAGGATCGTAGTTATTCTTGATTATTCAGGATAATCAGAATAGGGACATGGAAAATGAAACTAACACATATAATGTATGAAGTCTTTCTTCCTTTTCCCTTGAACTACAAGTAAAAAGCAAAATCATCTGCTCTAGATTTTAATTCCTCTCTTCCCTTCATCTTAAGTGAAGGAGCTAGTGTACAATGACAGTCTAAAGGCCCTTAAGCATGACCAGGGTCATTTATGATCAAATACAATCACAAGCTGAATACATTTTACAGACCAAAAAAATTTCCAATGCATGTAAAGGACTAAAATATCAAATCCTATAAAAATAATAAATGCTCAATTTAAATATAGAAACTAGAAGCCAACACTACCTTTTACTTAAGTGTTCCTATAGTTTCAAGCTGTACAATGCACTTCAGCAAGCCAATATCACAGTTTAGATAAAATTCAGAGTTCACAAGGCCAAAACATCAGAAATTGCCTCACATTTAGTTAATTGTTATATATCTCCAGCAGAGAGTCCCTGTACTCATACTTACTTAAATTTTTAAATCTACTTATTTCCTGTGTTTATTTAAAATAAGTTAAAATAGGGCACCTGGGTGGCTCAATTGGCTAAGTGACTGCCTTCGGCTCAGGTCATGATCCTGGAGTCCAGGGATCGAGTCCCACATCGGGCTCCCTGCTCGGCGGGGAGTCTGCTTCTCCCTCTGACCCTCCCCTCTCTCATGCTCTCTCTCATTCTCTCTCTCTCTCAAATAAGTAAATAAAATTTTAAAAAAATAAAACAAAATGAGTTAAAATAAATCATCTGCTATTAATTTCATTTCCTCTCTTCCCTTCGTCTTGGGTAGACTAATTTCTTAAGGAAACATTCCAAATCACCAAAGTTCAGTCTGTTGCCTCTCAAAACCTAGTGAGTAATCTTATTATAAAAACTTTTTAACCTGGGTGGCACAGTCAGTTGAGCATCCAACTCTTGGTTTCCGCACGGGTCATGGTCTTGGGGTCATGGGATCGAGCCCCACGTTGGGCTCTGTGCTCAGCACAGAGTTTGCTTGGGACTCTCTCCCTCTGCTCCTCCTCCCCACCCCTGCTCTTTCTCAAATAAATAAATAAATCTTTTTAAAAATTATTTTTTAAATTTTTTATTGTTATGTTAATCACCATACATCATTAGTTTTTGACGTAGTGTTCCATGATTCATTGTTTGTGCATAACACCCAGTGCTCCATGCAGAATGTGCCCTCTTTAATACCCATCACCAGGCTAACCCATCCTCCCACCCCCCTCCCCTCTAGAATGTTTTTCAGAGTCCATCGTCTCTCATGGTTCATCTAAAAAATTATTTTTAAAAAAACCTCATAATAGGGGCACCTGGGTGGCTCAGTCGTTAAGCGTCTGCCTTCAGCTCAGGTCATGATCCCAGGGTCCTGGGATCGAGCCCCGCATCGGGCTCCCTGCTCTCCGGGAAGCCTGCTTCTCCCTCCCCACTCCCCCTGCTTGTGTTTCCTCTCTCACTGTCTCTGTCAAATAAATAAATAAAATCTTTTAAAAAAAAAACCTCATAATAATATTTTGTTACAATGGTGAATTTTTAGGACAAGTTTTAATGGAGAACTTTTATACAAACTTTAGGAAGGTTGGTCCTAACCTCTGACCACTTAAACTTCTAAAATATCTAAATCAATAAATGTGTAAATACCTTTTTGTGTTCTTCATATTCTAATTTACTTAGCAACAATGCCTTCTCAAGATCTGCTTCAAACATTTCAGATGTCAGCTAAAACAAAAAGAAAGTTTCACAATTATGCCACACTAACTAAATAACCATGACAATATATACAGGAAAGGAAAACAAATACATTAAAAAACAATCTGGGGGGCGCCTGGGTGGCTCAGTTGGTTAAGCGACTGCCTTCGGCTCAGGTCATGATCCTGGAGTCCCGGGATCGAGTCCCGCATCGGGCTCCCTGCTCAGCGGGGAGTCTGCTTCTCCCTCTGACTCTCCTCCCTCTCATGCTCTCTGTCTTTCATTCTCTCTCTCTCAAATAAATAAATAAAATCTTTAAAAAAAAATTTAAAAAAAATAAATAAAAAATAAAAAACAATTTGGGTTCTCCAAATATATCTATCCATGCCAAAGTAGAGAACCCTGTATTTTACAGAAGATACCAAAGCAAACTCCCAATTTTGAGGTTTCTATTTCCCTATTCACTGTCAATTATATATTATATGTCACATAATTTTTTTTTAGTAAAAAAAATTTTACAAAGAAATTGACACTGTATTAGAGGTCAATGACGGTATCCAGTTTAAGACACAGAAAATTGTAATAGTGATTACTACTCAAAAATGTAATACTGAAAAATAACTCAATAAACATTATAAAACATACCATTCCCTTAATATAAAGTAATCCACAGGTACAGAAACGTTAAATAAGGTGACCAAATGTTCTGGTATATCTCTGATGTTCAGAATAATTATTTATAGTGCACCTTTTTACCTCCATCCTTTTATTTGGTTGTCTTACCTTTAAGGTCATCTAATACTATAAAAAAAATAATTCTTTAATTTGTGATCTATATCTTTTGGTTCCTCTTTCCTACCACTCAATATCATCTTAACTTCTTCTTACTTACAATCTAGCTCCTACTACCCTCTAATCAAATTACTCTCCAAATTTGGCAGACAGAATTGCTATGGTAGGTGAATGAGACTTTGGTTTCCACCCCTGGAGATAAGGTTATGTCTGCAGCTGAATACAGGAGAACTGCAACATGACAGGAGTAAACTTCCTGGATTTGTGTACATGGATGTGTCAACTTATGTGGACTAGATAATAAAGGCACAAATTTAGTGGACATCTCCAGTGTTTGTCCAGAATCCCTTCCTTTATTCCTGTGAATAGCTATACTTCACCCCAATGTCCTGTGATTCTAGTAGGACAGTCAATCACATAACCCTGTATACCACCCATCCCCAAACCCACACAAACATCCAAGCTACCATCATCAACGTCAGGGTGGTGGCAAGGGATTGAACTCTTTTCTGATGTCCTAGGAATTAAACTTTGAGAACCAACACAAATCAAGTGGGGTTTGATCATCTGACGCAAAAGCCTCTGTAAGTGAGCATACCAGTTATACCGATTCACGCCTCTAAGCACTCCAGAATTCTTAGTTTCCATCTCCCCCAAGGCACACTTGTTTAATTCTTAATTCAAATCTGTGAATCCTTTCAACAAATGACTTTTGCCAATGGTAATTAGAATTATTTCTATTGCTTAATGACAAAACATCTAAATTAAAACAGAAACTGACTCCAAAAAGGACTGATTTCCAAGGGATAACTTAAAAATTAGAAAAATGTTAACACCGGACACCATGAACTAAAGCTTTTATTCCTAACCAAGTTATCCCTTTGAAAGCACCTCATCTAAACCTACACTAAGACAATAAAAAGAAGGGGGAAAAGATTAGGTTTATCACAGAAAAAAAATTAATCTAACTCAGAGAAAAACGCAATTAGAATTAAAATGGTAAGTAAAGGTATATACACTAGAAAATACGGTTAAACCCAGAGTAAATTCTACATATTTCTAAAAAACTAAAACAAACTGAAGAATTAATCCAAATTAGTAATAATCAGGAAAAAGTAAGAACCTTTCAAATATTTATAATACAAAGGGATATTCAAAAACAATTACACAAAAAGTTTACATCAGGCGCCTGGGTGGTGCAGTCAGTTGAGCGTCAGACTCTTGGTGTCGGCTCAGGCTGTGATCTCAGGGTCATGGCATTGGGTCCCGCATCAGACTCCACATTCAGTGCAGAGTCTGCTTGGGACTCTCTCTCCCGCTCCCTCTGCTCCTTCCCCCACCCCTGCACACACTCTCTCTCTAAAATAAATAAATAAATAAATCTTAAAAAAAATAAAGTTTACATTTAATTTCTCCACCTAAACTCAAAGCAAACTGAGTATTAAATATTTATTTATAAGTAAAGTCAAGAAGTCATCCCAACACAGAAAAAGTAACAAAAGTACTTAAGCTTATTCTGATCAAAGCTGGTTCAATTTACCACTAAATTTTTAATCCATATTAATGACATTTTATATTTATAAAAAGGGCATTTAATATTATTTCCAATATGTTATATATTCTGACCAATATTCCAAAAATAAGTTAGGAGAAGAACAGGTTAGAGAATTGGGAGTCTTGGAAGATATAATTATTCTTTTTCTTACTAACTCAAGAACTTAAATATTAAAGTAGCTGATTCTACTAGCATGATAAAAACTGAATGAAATGGAACTTTAAAGTGGAAAAATACGGGTTTTTCCTCCTTAGCATTTGATTCTAAATGCAGCAGCTCAGAGCTTTTAATTTTTAACACAAACTAGTATACAAGGAAATACAAGTAGGCAAAAATGATTTAAGTTTCAATTTAAATCTTTAAAACTTAGAACAAATTTTCCCAAAATGTCCATATGATCAATCAGCCAATAAGATAACAGACAACCTTCTATGTGCTTTGCCTGTAGGGCTTTAAAGCAGCAGCATATATTTGGCTTTTGCCCTCAAAGAATTTCTACTCCAGTTGGGGACAGAACACTAACACATACGAAGTACAGGAAATAGAATAAGACATTGAAAGTGCTACAAAAATGGAGGAAAAAAACATACGTAACAAATAAAATTCAGAGAAACATACAGAAAAGACATTAATTTAAGTTTGTCTTTAAATGGTAGATATAATTTGGAGAGATAGAAAAAGGAACAGAAAAATTTCAGGAGGAAAGAGCCAAGTGAACAAAGATATGATATTAAAAATAGGTGTATTATGGGATACATCAAAGAAAGGGGATACTTGATATGTGAATTCAATACAAGTGAGATGTAGACAAAACCCAGGCTTTGGGAGATCACATTGGTGGATAATTTAAATTCCGATTCCATGTATGCTAACTGACCTTGGGCAAATTACATGACTTCTATAAATTTGAGTTTCTTCATATATAAAAAGGAAATAGAAATACCAACTTACAGGGTAGTTTTAAAGATTTAAAGCTACTAATACTTGTAAAGTGCCTAACCCAGTGCCTACCTGGCACAAGACTCACACACAGTAAATAGGAATTCCCCCTCCTCTACGTTGGAGAATAGTGGAAAATGAGGTTGCTTAGGTAGGGAAGGATTAGATTCCCGGCACTCCCTAAAAATTAGGGACTCAGGACAGATGAAAGAGAATTGCTGATGAAGGTAATTTTAAAGAAATAAACTGGAACATCAGAAAAATGAAGGCTTAGAATCAACGTGTTTGGCTAAACATCTGTAATCTCAGCATATAGAAACCTGAACCAGAACATAAAAGTGCAGAAAATAAAGAAGGCTCTATCTTGGAAAAGAATGACCAAGTTTTGGAACACTGACTGAATATGAAATATGAAAGAAGAATGAATCAAAGATAAGATTTTTGATCCTAAATAACAGGGAGAATGGTAGCACAAGACTAAAACAAGAAGAGAAAAAAAATATGATTCTAAATTCTCTAAACATATCTTACAGCATTAATTAATCATAAGACTACTGTAAGTATAGTTGTCAACCTAATTCATCAGTACATGTACAGGCAGAACTGGGGGGTAGTCTGAGCCTAAAAGACAGGTACCAGGCAAGAAAATGCAAAAACCACCATGATTTTTAAAAAAGTATCTTCTATTAAGTCTGCAAATTGAGAATTCTTCATCATTTATGGGAGGAGGAGAAAAGGAAGACAAAGAGGAAACAGTAAGCACTACAATGCCTACAGGACTGAAGAGGATACTTACATGTGCCCAAGATGGAGTACTTCAGATCCCCTTCCTTCCTTCATTGCCTACTACTCCCCATCTAGTAGTAAAACATTTTTTTTTTCCTAAACAAACCTATAGCTCAAGGGCTTATGATCAGTTAAAGAATATGAAGAACCAATGAAAAACAGGAAGGCCAGCAAATCTTTTGGAACTAGACCTTAAAAAATTAATTTTAAGTCTAAGTACCATAACAATTTTATCCATTTTACATCCAAGCAAAACAAATTCCAAATGAAGAGTTACTCCTCATTTCCCACAGGCATCATGGGAACAGGATTTTGTAACACAACAGAGAACATCATTCTCAAGACATCTAACGCTTGCAGCCAACTGTTTCTTTAGCCACAACTGCAGGAGTGCCCTGTGGTCCTCTAACTCCATGAACGTCAGAGTGTGGACCACTTATCTTTCATTAATCTGGAAAGCAGAATTATTTTTCCAAAAATCTTCTAATAGTCTTATTGAACATTAAAATTTACAATTTTAAAGGCTGTCAATGTTCTACAAAAATTGGATCTATGTATACACACTAATTATCACATTCAGCTTATTTCAGTTAATGTATCTTCACGTCCTCTGAGTGCTGTTTACATTTTTTAAATCTGCATTTTTGTTGTATGCTTTATTATGTCGCCCAAGTAACAAAAATGGTTCAATGATTTACTGAAGGATTAAAAGTAGGAATGAAAACAGAACTGTAAATACTACTACTTATAAAAACAGCATGAATTTTTAAATGAACAGAACTCTAATACAGTGACTATAGAACATAAATCTGTATGTGTCAGGATAAGTATGATATCACATAAGCAGCTGAAAAGGAAAATTATAAGTAGAAAATTAAGATAGTGAGCATTTGAAATTTTGATTTATTGAGTCAATCTATTTGTTCCTAGCTGCCTGCTATGAAACATGGTCAGACCAATGGCCTGAAGACACCATAGTTTTTGTTTCACTTTCAAAGCACAATGACTTGTATGAGTCTTTCCAGAACAAGCACCACATAATGCTTTTTCCAGAACAAAAGTGATGAATTTTGTTGCTAAAGAAAGAGCCAAAAAATACAGAGGACTTATGAATTTGCACTCCTTATAGGGAAACAGGCACAAGTCAAACAATTGCCAAGGGACTTATTATACCAGCCATGAGGTTAAATACAAATATCACAATCACAAACAAACAAGAACAGAACAAGATATTGGCAAAACACGTTTATCAGATGCACTGGAGGATTCAATGTAAAGGAACAATTACCACTGCGCACATGCTAGCCAATATTTCACTTCAGAGCTGGGCAAAACCAGTGATGTGTGGAGTTTGAATCAGTAAGAGGAAGAAATACACAATAAAATTTTATCAGTTTATCACTAAAAATCCATGAGAAGAAATTTTTCTATTCAGTTAATTATTTTTGAGCCATCATACAGACTTACAGAAAGGTACACTGGAATCAGCAACATCAATGTATCATGAATAAAGGAGAACAACATCTACACAGAGGTTTATTCCCAAGCAACAGATATTGGTGAACAGTATGTCTCTTGATCTTAATTCAGTATTAAAAGTAGTAAAAATTATAAATATGATTAAATCAAAGCCATGGCCTATTCATCCTTTTTAAAAACAGCTTTACTGAGATATAATTCACATATTTCATATATCACATAAAATTCACCCATTTCAAGTGAGAAGGAAATACCTCCTTTTGATGCATACAACTCTGCAAAGAAATAGGAAATATAAGACTATCTTTCCACTCTGAAGTATGTTGGGACAGATACAAGTCTATGAAATGGAAAATGAGATACAAACATTTCTTAAAACACTAATAGTGCATTAAAGATTATCTATACAATTTCTAGCAGCTTTCATAGCATACCTCAGCAAAACACACAGTATCTTGAGTAGCCTGAACCTATCCTTTCAGGGTCAATGTGTCACAGTTTTTAATGTTAAGGAAAAGATAAGAATTAAGATCAAAATGTGGTCCAGTGGGTTTGTCCCTATTGGGTCCTTTAATGAGTAAATTCAACTATTTCTATTTATTTATTAAGTGAAATGTCTATTTTTCTTTTTTTTTACCTTATTTCAAAGGCTTCCTTGCATCTTCCTTGACTTTGTAACTTTTGCTTATATGGACCAGGTTTAATTTTTTTTCTTCAACTGATTTAAAATTCATAGAATGAAAAGTCTTATGTATAAATTGTTCTCTTTAAATTAAAAAAAAAAATCACACTTGGAACTATATATCTTGTTATCAATATGAACCGACCTATTTCCTTCCTAATTTTTGTATTCAAAAACAGGAATTTCACTTTAGACAAATTCTTCATGTGAGTCAGTTTCTCTTTAATAAGCATTTACAATCACTGTTTAGAGTTAATTCTGCACTGAACTAGCTTCAATGCTTGCCACTGGTGCTTTCCAATTGTTGTGCTCTTTATTTAGATTTGCCTTTTAATTGGCAGGAGCATATCTCAGAAAAGTTTGCAGAAAGGATAATGGCGGTATGCCTCCTTAGCCCTTGCATGTCTGGAAATGTGTTTCTTTAGCCTTCACAAAAATGACACCTTGGCTAGATATGGAACTCTTGGTCTTAGCATTTCAATTCTGGCATTTAAAGTAGCCTGTCTTCCCGTGTGTGTGTGTGTGTGTGTACAGTAGTATTTCCTTGTCTCTCATTCTTAAAATTAAAAACTTTTTGCAAGTTTTCCCAAAAAAGTCTTTAAAAAAGGCTTAAGTTCTTTCAAGTTCAGATTTGAGTACTTTACTTAGCTTAGGAAAATTTCTATCAATATTATCTTTAATGACTGCCTCAATTCTGCTTGCTGTAGGGACACTAATTATGCCTCTGTTGGATTTCAGTTCTGTGTTCCAATCTATATCATGTTGATTTTATTGGCCAAATATATCTCAAATTTTCCTTCATACAACTGACTCAATTTTCTTCAGTGTATAGTCTATTCTTTAGCCTAATGAAATTTTTAATTCTGCTATTTTATTTCCCCAATTTTTTTATTTCACCTATTTCCCTCCCTTTCAATTTCTCTTGGCCACTTTTTCATCTCAGTCTACCACCTCACCTTATTATATAACATTATTAATCTCCTTGACTTTTACACAATGTTCTAGCCCCTGGGTTTTCATTAAGGCAAAAGAACAGGTGATGTCTACAATCAACTTCTGTTTCCTGTAATAAATCTTTTAAAAGTATGCTTTCACTTTGGACACTAAGTACAATGTTCTTTTCCTTTCGTGGTGCACAAACTGCTTCAGTTGACATGAGATCAACTAAGATCCAGTGTTTGCTCACACAGAGATGGACTGGATGCTTCTTTACTGTCCACCTAGTTGCTCTGTAACACCAGCTCTCAGATTTTATGCTGAGGCTTAGCTGATGTAAACTTACATTATTACCTTGGTGATTTAGGAGTAGAGAAGTTTGTCTTAGCAAAATTTCTCTTTCGTGTTTGAAAAAAGTAGCCACATAACAGAAAAGCTTTCTATAGCCATCTTTTTGTCTCATCTCCCTCAATACTGGAATTTCTCATCATGTTGTTCCTTTACTGTGTCAGGGAGAACACCCACCATATTATGTGCTTTCTGCCTAGTTTAGTCACTGCCTGGTTCCTACTTTTAAAATCTGTTATACCATACAGTAAAATAGATTCCAAATGGTTTACTGTCCATCTGTTCCAAGGCCTGCCCTTATCTATTTTTCACTTATCAATGTAATTATCCGAGGATCTACTCTATTTCCCATGACCTTGATTATTTTTCTGCAAGTGAGAATTCCAAATACGGTACCAGGTTTTCTGAGTGACCCATCAATAGTATATCCAGCAGAAGTTCTTCGAAGTTCCTGAGTCTGGGATAACATTCTTGTACAGGGTCAGGGCCAAGTCAACCATTTCCTTTCATAATTACCTGGTCATTTTGGCAGCATTCAGTGGGGGCAGTAAGAAGGGCAATCAAATATCTGTGCTCAAGTTCCCACATTACATGAAATTTATTTTGGTGCAGATTTGTGTAGTTTTCCTTTATTAATTTTCCAGTACCCTTTGGGCACTGGGAGAAATTCTCTCTGGTGAAGACACTGGTCAATTCTATTACTGTCTAAACAAGTAGATCATTACATTTATACTTGTAAACCAGAAGAATCTGTGATAGTGAACGCTGCAGAAGGAAAAAGGAAATAATCAAATAAAAACTAGAGGGTTTAACACGAGATGATTTATCCAGTATACCACTGCCTGGAAATATCTTTTAAGCAGCATTTGTGCACAGCTCTCGTGTAATAATTGACACTTGTGATGATGGGCCTAAGGCATTACAAAATCCTAACAAAAATGTTATAACTAATATAGTTTATGTGTTAAGAGTGCAGTTTAGTATACTCTAATTCTTTCAAAACTGGTAACCGAAGCATGATAGGTATAGCACTCTACTAAGCCAAACACCTGCTAGAACAATACCTCTTCCCAACAGATCAACTGCCAGTTTAACAGGTAAGCAAATAAATTACTATTCATTTCCCATACATACAGCATCTCCTAGAGTACATTCCAGGCTTAGTATGTTATTTTCCTGAACAGCACAAACACCAAAAGAAACTGATCGGTCTTAAAAATTATCTATTTGATTTCATTATTAATGATACTTATTTAACAGAGGCACAAGGTATCATGTAAATAGGTTAAAGAAACTAACAAATGCCATAAACTATTTTACATCAAAGCTGAAAAGGAGGGGTGTCTGGGTGGCTCACTAGCTTAAGTGTCTACCTTCGGCTCAGGTCATGATTCCAAGGTCCTGGGATCGAGCCCTGCATCGGGCTCCCTGCTCAGGAATGAGTCTTCTTCTCCCTCTCCCTCTGCCCCTCTCCCCTGCTCATGCTCTCTCTCTCAAATAAATAAATAAAATCTTTTAAAAAAAAAGTTGAAAAGGAAACCTTTCCCTTCAAAGTCTTTCTTTTTGAAGCAAAACTGTGGTATTAACAGGAGACCTCGGACCGTACAAATATTGATTTTTTTACTTGAAATAATTTAATCCTGTTATTCTATTTTCCTGATCTCTCCCTCATTTGTAAAAAGGCAGATGAATTGAAACCTCACAAAATAACTGCTTTGAATGGCCAAAACTAACAAAATAATAAGTATATCAATCTTTTCCTAGTGGATGAAAAACAGAACCTCTTATTAAAAGCACAAAGATGTGTGAATTAATCCAATACAAAATGCTCCTCAGAATAGTGGTGTCATGGACTCAGATGCACTGCCACTTTAAAAATGCATAAATTCACTGAAATACAAAGCAAAATAATTTGATTTACTGAACTGTACCTGCTCATCTCTTTGCCTCCACTCTTGCCAATTTTCTTCTCGTGAATCCTTCTGCACTGGGTTTGGTAATGAAAGCTCATGTTGAGCATTACAAATGGCATGGGAGGATTTCTGGGGAATTTTCTTAAAAGCAAGATTCCTGAGCTATGAAACAAACAAAAAGCATATTAAATTCAGTCTACCAATCCTGGAATACTAATGATTTTTTAAAAAATCAGTAATATTTTTATACTTCTAAATACTATTCCATTCATTATGCTAACTCTCAGAATCACTGTGTTTTTCTTAATCTTTGTAAAATATTAATTTCCTCAGTATTTAGATAATGTTGGTGGGTTTCTAACAATTTAGAAAGTGAAAATGGAAATGTAATCTATTATACCATCTTTTTAATGATTCCGATTACTTAAGTGATGAAGTTTATAGGAGTAGAAAATAGGATAACAAGTGTGCTTCTGACTATGTTGTACACCTGAAACTAATATGACATTGTACGGTGAGCATAGCATAATGGATAAACTTGTTGAATCACTATATTGTACACCTAAAATTAACATAGTATTGTGTGTCAATTACCCTCAAATAAAAGAAAAAAATTTTTAATGGGGATAATAATACAATTTACCTTACCAATAACCTTTACAGGGTTGTTGTGAGGAATAAATGAGTCTATAGAGGCAGAGTACTTAAAAAGTGCCCTTCTATGTGGTATATATATACAATGGAATATTATGCAGCCATCAAAAGGAATAAGATCTTGCCATTTGCAACGACGTGGATGGAACTGGAGGGTATTATGCTGAGCGAAATAAGTCAAACAGAGAAAGACATGTATCATATGACCTCACTGATATGAGGAATTCTTAATCTCAGGAAACAAACTGAGGGTTGCTGGAGTGGGGGGTGGGGTGGGAGGGATGGGGTGACTGGGTGATGGACACTGGGGAGGGTATGTGTTCTGGTAAGCGCTGTGAATTGTGCAAGACTGTTGAATCTCAGATCTGTACCTCTGAAACAAATAATGCAATATATGTTAAGAAAGAAAAAAAAAGAAGAAGAAGAATGTAGCAGGAGGGGAAGAATGAAGGGGGGGAAATCGGAGGGGGAGAAGAACCATGAGAGACAACGGACTCTGAAAAACAAACTGAGGGTTCTAGAGGGGAGGGGGGTGGGAGGATGGGTTAGCCTGGTGATGGGTATTGAGGAGGGCACGTTCTGCATGGAGCACTGGGTGTTATGCACAAACAATGAATCATGGAACACTATATCTAAAACTAATGATGTAATGTATGGGGATTAACATAACAGTAAAAAAATTTAAAAAAAAAGTGCCCTTCTTATAATTAACATTATAAATTTAAGATATATATATATATATATGATGTTGTTTGTTAACTATACTTAATTTTTTAAAAAAGCAAAATAATGGGATTCAAAGATTAAAGTTTAATGGCTTACAAATTTAAAAGTTTAAATATAAGTGAGAGAAAATAGCTTAAACAACTCTAGCAACTACTTTGCTAGTCCTTAAAAATGCAGGACCTAGACCACAAAGTAACATGATGAGCTAAAACTGGACTGGCCAAACCACTCCCAACAACAGTATCATCATCATCACCATCATCATTATCTGAGATGCAGTAGTTGAAACAAGAGAGAAAAAGAGTGAGAGGTTATTATGGATTGAACTGTAATCCCCCAAAAGATATGTCGTAGGCCTGAAACCCTCGGGTGTCTGTGAATGTGACCTTATTTGGAAAATAAGATCTCAAAGATGTAATCAAGATACCTTGTGACACAGTTACACTAAATGAGAGTGGGCCCTAATCCAATACAACTGTTGTCCCTGTAAGAAGAGGTGAAGACAGAGATACACAAAGAACGCCAAGTAACAGCAGAGGCAAAGACTGAAGTGACACAGCCACGGGCCAAGGAATGTCAAGGACTGACGCCACGAGGAGCTAGGAAGAGGCTGGGAAGGGTTCCACACAGTCTCACAGAGAGCCTGGCCCTTGCACACTCCTTGGTTTGGACTTCTACTTATAGTGGGACAGCAGACACAAATAGTTATAATTGTTACCTCGTTTGCTTCACTCTGTTGCTGTTCCTTCTTTTTTCTTCTTTTTTCTCTCTTTTTCTCATTCGTAGTTGATTTGCTTGCTTGAGACTTTCCAGTATTCCGACCTTTGCCTTTTCCAGGCTCAGAATCAGATCCACTGCCACTATCTACTTGCAATAGGGCAAAACGAGAAGCAGTAGTGGGAACAGAACTAAGTACTGCTGAGGCCATTGTAAAGATTTCTATTTTAAAATACTTCTATCAAGAATAATTCCTGTGGGGAGGAAGAAGAGGGGGCAGATGAGTAAACATAATCAGTAAAATCTGTTCCAGATTCTAGAACAATCTTTCACACACACACACACACACACACACACACACACTTCCTCCTGACATTGAATTTAGTCATATTTGGATTCATACCCACAGTCCTACTGGCAATAACATTCTTTTTTAACTTGAGTAAATAATATAAAATTGTATAATATAAAATAGAAAAAAGTAGATTGAGATTTCACAGACAACTATTACAAGACTACCACCAATAAAATGTATTCATTTTTCCATATATGGTTTTCAAAAATTCATGATTTTCTTCTTTTAAATATACTGCTGTAATACATACATATTTACAGAGAACATCCTAAATCAATATGCAGCGGTAGGAGTATTTTTCACTGCATACAGAGACCCTTAGTCCAACTCCATGTTAGTCTCCAACTTTCAAGATGGGGAAAAAATGAGTAGAAAAGGAAGAACACTCATATCATATACAAAATACCGCCTTAAGTTTGACTCTGGAGACTGCTACTAAGTCACAGAACTGACAGCAGAATACAGAACTTAAATTTCCTCAACCAAAGGAAACTTATCAAAATCACCTTCCACATTATCTTCTGCTTCACTAGTTTCAGTGTACCCTGAGAGAACTTTCAGACTTAGGGTATGAAAGGTCCTACAGTAATATCTAACGCAATTCATTAATCATTTAGTTTTACAGAGGAGGCAACTGGCGCTTGGACTGGGTAAGTGACTTGCCTAAGGTCATTCTGCAAGTTAGTTGCAGGCAGTCACGACCTGAACCCAGGTTTGCTGAACCTTGCTCTCCCAGTTCAAAGTAAGAAGCCCTGTAACTACCAGAAGACTTGGTACTCTTTCCATTCAAAAAGAAACAGATTGTGAAACTCAGAAATTTGTTCATTTTTATTTTGAAATGTATCAAGTACACAACCGAATAAAAAATGTTTGTAAATAAATGAACACTCCAAGTAACCAGCACTAAGATTAAGAGAATTTTAACCCCCCCATGCCTCTCCTCAACAGCATCCCAACTCCCCCTGGCCAGAGATAACTATTATCCTGATTTTTGTGTCAATCATTTGCTTTTCTTTATAGTTTTAACATATCTATCTCAAGCCACAGTACCCGTATCCGAACTAGCTCCTGTCACTTCCAAAATATCCTCTCGTTTACACAGATTCCCCCCCCATCAATGTGATATGCGACTATGCAAAAGTACAAATACTAGAAGTGAGAATCATTGAGGTCCATTTTGAAAGCTAACCACACACTACAGTTTGTATGTTTTTAGGAGCGAACAAAAATGAAAAGCAATCTTCCATTTTAACCTAAAAATCCAGAAAATTATTTGGAAATCTTTGAATTTTCTGTTAAAAATAAAGAAAAATCAAAGTAAGAGCTGATATTTGAAGATACCACCTAGTAGTTATTAAATAAAAGTATTTTATTATAAATACTGCATTAAGACCTATTGCTCCTATGCTCAAAAATATGCAAATCAAGATAAAATACCATGACATATAGAAATGACATCATACTGCTAAATTATGACATATTTTTAGGCTTAAATCTTTGCTGCAAGCATGAGACTTAAGGCTTTATAAGTTACTACAAGGGAGAAGACATTACAAAATGAAAAAGAAGTTCAAGACTCAAAAACAGTAAGGAAAGCATTAATTCTACTTCAACTTCAACATGCCATGTTAAAAATCCTTTAAGTTTTAGTTGCTTTGAGTACTTTAGGTACAATGATCCTACACAGTTGTTCAACAACTATTATTACATTTCATTTTAACTGTTGGGACTATAAACTGCATGGGTTAGCCATTGACAAATATTCATTGACCCTCCCTGAAGGGGAATTATGCACCACTCTCCTACTGAACGGAGGCATGACCATGTGAGTTATTTTGGCCAGTGAAATATAAGCTTCAGAAAGCTTTTAAAAGCCAGAACGTGGTTCCTGCTTCTGTGATTGAAGCGTATGTTGAGATGGAGTCTCCATCCGTCAGGTCTGATGGGTCTGAAACTACAATGAATAAAGTCTCTTACTAAACTGTAATGGATACGTAGCTTGAGCAAGAAAGCAACTTTGCTGCTTTAAGCTGCAGAGATTTTCAGGTTGTTGTTACAGTATAACCTAGCCTTATCATGACTGATAACTTACACAAATAAATTTCTTTTCCATTCTAGGACTGATAG
This sequence comes from Halichoerus grypus, assembly GCF_964656455.1. Classification (NCBI taxonomy): domain Eukaryota; kingdom Metazoa; phylum Chordata; class Mammalia; order Carnivora; family Phocidae; genus Halichoerus; species Halichoerus grypus. Next base: position 24,397,746 of record NC_135725.1, read on the forward strand.
CAAAACCGTGAATGTCACATTTAGACTGTTCTGCTTGAGTTAAATGTTCACAAAAGTCCAACACATCTGCACAAAGCTCATAGAAAATTTTCTTTCTGTGGCACAGGGCAGAGCTTCCTTACCAACGTATCCTCAAATACAGTTTCCCTGAATCCTTAGGGCACCTAAGAAAACTCTGGAGAATTCAGAGATGCTGGGCAGGCCACCACCAGATGCAAGCAGTCTCATCAGGTGCTCCGCAAAGGGCGGTGCCTGCACATGCTGTTCTGCGGCTACCTGTCAACTGTGGAGAGGGAAGTACGCAAGCCCCTGGAAATCTACTTCATCAGGCCAGGGTAGAACGCACTACTGCCCATCAGGGGAGGCGGGCCCAGGGAACTGCTGGGAGAGTTGGTGCTCTAGGTACCCCAAATGCAGCACGTGCAGTAAGGGAGCGGCAGCTGCTGTCCGGAGTGGGAACACACGAAGTCTCCTAGTGAGCAAGCTTCCAAGTAATGTGACCTGGAAGCTCTCCATTCACAGGGAGCAGATACTTCCTCCCACTTGCCAGTGCTATGCCTTTTTAACGGCATAAAGTTCAGCTGCAAGGTGACAGCTCAAACAATGCATATGCTTTCTGAAAGTAAGACCTCTGTCATTTTAAACACTCGAAGTTAGGAAGTCCAATCGACTCTGAACTCCTTTCATTTTATCACAACAAATTCTTTACTACAAAAAAATAAGAAATTCTTTACTACATTTTCTATGAGAAAAGCTTTGAGATTCTTTAAAAATAATTTCAACTGATATAAATTATTGAATAGTTATTAAAAATGGTTTTTTTCCATTTTCATTCAAACAAAATTTCAATGGGAACTCAATTTGAAGAAAGCCTCATCGAAAAGTCTGGATCAGGAATTGTATATTCTTATTTTATGGACAAACCTGTTATTTAAAAACTTATGTTCATGGAAGCAAGCACAATTTTCTCATGAGAAACCCTGAAAAGATTTTGAAGTTTTATACAAACTCAGCATTTAGTATCTTTCCTAATACTTTGTATTTTGTTTTATTTATCCTAATCATATAAAGAAAATGTAACATATTTTTTCCACCCCGCTCTATACAGACGCTGAGGATCCCTTCCCAGTTTGGGGGCAACGAGATGCTCTGGTCTTTTATGTTTGTAATGCAGAAATCAAATGGCAGAAAGGCACTGGCCTGCCATGCCAACCTGGAACAAGAGTGCCTAGTCAAACCTGGTCAACCCGCTGCTTGCTGACAACCCCTGAGCAATCCGCCTCATCTCTGTTTCCTCACCTTTGAAATAAGGACAAGAGTGCATAGTTCACTGGGTTGTTGTAAAGATGAAATAATATATGTGATGTCCTTAGAACAGTTGCCAGTACAGCAGAAGCACTCAAATACAGACGCCTGCTGCTGTTCTTACTATGATTACTAACTCAAGTATGTCTTGAGGTCCTGTGAGGCACAGGAGAACTGGCATAAGCTATTTAAAAATTTGGCTAAGCATGTCTGACTCCATTGCAAAAGTGGTTTGAGACTTAAATCAACATCTAGCCCTTCTCAAAGTTAAAACTTCAATCTATGAAACGAGAGGAAAAAGTGTTTAGGCCCTGAGAGGTAGTGGTCGAGCAGTCAGCCACTGAAGAGAGTCAAACACCTGAAGCTTGTACCTAACAAACTGCAGAGGGAAACTCCAATCTCCCTGAAACCCAAGAATCACAGAAGGGACTATGTTTTAAACAGTGGGCACACAGCAGACAAACAATAAACAATTCCTGAAGGAATGAAAAGAAATAATAAAAGACAGAATGATAAAGAGAAAAGAAAGCATTAGAACAAATAGTGTCAACTGAGAAACTGAAAAACAAAAACCATTTTTCTGAGGAGGCAGCTACCTATAATACACCTCAGCAACCCGTGTGTTAAAATACTTTAACTCAAGAAAGGGCAGACGGAAAGAGGGAAATGCTCACCTATAATGATCTCTTGTTTGGTCTGGGGCAGGAGTATAACATAGAACAGAATAGTGGCCACCCCTTCACTATACATAGCAGCTGAGGCGGTAAGGAAATGGGACAACTGGAAGGGCTTCATCATCTGTGCTATCTGCTGTACTTTAAAGGAGAGGGCGAATGCCTGGGTGACTCAGTGGGTTAAGTGTCCAACTTGGTTTTGGCTCAGGTCATGATCTCATGGGTCCTGGGACGGCTCCATGCTCAGGGTGGAGTCTGCTTGAAAGATTCTTTCCTTCTGCCCCTCCCCCACTCGCATGCATGTACACACTCAAGTGCCCTCTCTAAAATAAATAAAAATCTTTTAAGAAAAAATGTAATAGCTAACACATCATCTACCTTAACAGCCAAGAAAGAAATCTATGCAGCATGTCAAAAGGTACACTAACCAGGGGCGCCTGGGTGGCTCAGTTGTTAAGCGTCTGCCTTCGGCTCGGGTCATGATCCCAGGGTCCTGGGATCGAGCCCCGCATCGGGCTCCCTGCTCAGCGGGAAGCCTGCTTCTCCCTCTCCCACTTCCCCTGCTTGTGTTCCCTCTCTTGCTATGTCTCTCTCTGTCAAAATAAATAAATAAAAATATTTAAAAAAAAAAAAAAAAAAAGGTACACTAACCAGTACTTCAGAAGTGGACGGGTGCGGGAAATGTAAATTTTAACTGAGAGAAGGAAATAAAAATATAAAAATAATTCCAAATTTGTAAATATATGTATTGCTTCCATACATACCAAAAAGAAGGAAATGCACAGGACTACACATTATGCTTATTTCCTTTTCTGTAGTTTTAACTCTTTCCCCAAATATTCTATAATGACCATATTTCTTCTATAAGAAAAAAAATCATTTTGGGAAGGGAAAATGGCTACCTATACCTAAAGTCACAAAGGTAAACATAATGTACTCAATGCAATATTGATTTTTCTGCCCTATGCCGAAACTTAGAAGGGCAGCTACAGATCAAATTGACATAGAGATGCTCTGATCCTTCCTGTTAGTGATGCAGAAGACAAAGGACAGAGAACAAGTGTCAAAGACTGCTTGGTGCATGCTTTTAAGAGAACATTACCTTCATTAACAAATTTTTCAGAACTTGCAAAAAGATAATTATGTTATACCATGCAGGGATTTCTTTGAAACTTTTTTTTTGGTAAGCCTTGAAGAGAAAAGGGGATAAATAGGCAGACCATGAAAATATAAGGCTTTTTTATTTTTAAAGACATCATTTCAGGGAATGGCTAGGGTTAATATTCCTTCAGAATACTATTCCTTTGGTCTTGTGTCCTAAACTTCTGCATCTCCACCTATAGTCATAGCTAAGAGATATTAGGATGAGTAGTTTCAAATAGAGCTCTTCTTCTCCCTACTATTTGCCTTTTCTTTCTGTCTCAATGGTCTTTAAAATAGAAATACTCAAATGCTCAGGTGTTTACATACCCTTAAGTGATGTAGACATAATTAAGATACACAATGCAAAAACTACATAGTAGCCATCTTGAAAGCTACCAACATTGGTCAGTCTATTAATGTGGTGGCTAGTGCTATAAATTAAACAGTCATTTACATATTACTAAGATACTATACAAGTCAGGTTTTTAGTCTAGAAATATAATGATTACTTTGTATGTTTCCCCTCTTCCCTTTGAGTCTCCTTTAAAAAATAAGTTAAAGGCAAGGTGCCTGGCTGGCTTAGTTGGTGAAGCATGTGACTCTTGATCTCAGGGTTGTAGCTTTGAGCCCCACGTTGGGCGTAGAGATGACTTAAAAATAAAATCTTTAAAAAAAAAACAAAACTTAAAGGCTAAGAGAAAAAGAAATTAAGAACACAATTCCATTTACAAGTGCATCAAAAAGAATACCTAGGAATAAATTCAACCAAGCAGCTGAAAAACCGGTACACTGAAAACTATTAATACACTGATAAAAGAAATTAAGGAAGACACAAATAAATGGAAAGATATTTTGCACTCATGGACTGGAAAAATTAATATTGTTAAAATGTCCATACTACCCAAAGCAATCTATAGATTTAATGCAACCCCTCTACAAAATTACAATGACAATTTTCACAGAACTAGAACAAAAATTCTAAATTTTGTATAGAACCACAAAAATAGCCAAAGCATCTTGAGAAAGAACAAAGCTGGAGATATCAAGCTTCTAATTTCAAACTATATTATAAAGCCATAATAATCAAAACAGTATGGTACTGGGGCGCCCGGGTGGCTTAGTCGTTAAGCGTCTGCCTTCAGCTCAGGTCATGATCTCAGGGTCCTGGGATCGAGCCTCGCATCGGGCTCCCTGCTCGGCGGGAAGCCTGCTTCTCCCTCTCCCAATCCCCCTGCTTGTGTTCCCTCTCTCGCTGTGTCTCTGTCAAATAAATTAATTAAAAAAAAAAAAAAAAACAGTACCATACTGTCAAATAAATAAATTAAAAAAAAAAAACAAAACAGTACCATACTGGCATAAAAACAGACACATAAACTAATAGAATAGAATAGAGCCCAGAAAACCCACCCAAACATGGTTAATTAATTTACAACAAAGGAGGAAAAAATATACAATGGGAAAAGGACATTCTCTTCAATAAATGGTGCTGGAAAGACTGGACAGCTATATGTTAAATGAAACTGGACCTCCATATTATATCATACACAAAAATTAACTCAAAATGGATTCAACACCTAAATGTGAGACCTGAAACCATAAAACTCCCATAGGAAAACCTAAGCTGGGATGCCTGGGTAGCTCAGTCAGTTAAGCCTCTGCCCTCGGCTCAGGTCATGATCCTAGGGTCCTGGGATCCAGTGCCACATTGGGCTCCTTGCTCAGCAGGGAGTCTGCTTCTCCCTCTGCCTGCTGCTTCCCCCCTGCTTATGCGCTCGCTCTCTCTCTCTGGCAAATAAATAAATAAAATCTTAAAGGAAATAAAAAGAAAACATAGGCAGTAAGCTACTTGACATCACTCTTGGTGATATTTTTAGATCTGACTCCAAAGGCAATGGCAACAAAAGCAAAAATAAACAAATGGAGGGAGACTGCTTCTCCCTCTCTCACTCCCCCTGCTGTGTTCCCTCTCTAGCTGTGTGTCTCTCTCTCTCTGTCAAATAAATAATCTTTAAAAAATAAATAAATAAATGGGACTACATCAAATTAAAAAGCTTCTGCACAGCAAAGAAAACCATCATCAAACAAAAAGACACCCTACTGAATGGAAGAAGATATTTGCAAATCACATATCTGATAAGGAGCTACTACCCAAAATATATAAAGAACTCATACAACTCAGTGACAAAAAAAATCCAATTAAGAAATGGGCACAGGATCTGAATGACACTTTTCCAAAGAAGACATACAGATGGCCAATAGGCATATGAAAAAATGCTCAACATCACTAATCATCAGGGAAATGAAAATCAAAACCATAAGATGTCATCTCACACCTGTAAGAATGCCCATTATCAAAAAAGACAAGAAATAACAAGTGTTGGAGAAGTTGTGGAGAAAAGGGAACCCTTTCGTACTGTTGGTGGGCTGCTATAAAAAAACAGTATGGAGGGGCGCCTGGGTGGCTCAGTCGTTAAGCGTCTGCCTTCAGCTCAGGTCATGATCCCAGGGTCCTGGGATCGAGCCCCGCATCGGGCTCCCTGCTCCGCGGGAAGCCTGCTTCTCCCTCTCACACTCCCCTTGCTTGTGTTCCCTCTCTCGCTGCCTCTCTCTCTGTCAAATAAATAAATAAAATCTTTAAAAAAATAAAAAAAAAATAAAATTAAAAAAAACTTAAAAAAAAAAAAAACAGTATGGAGGTTCCTCAAAAAATTAGAACTACTATATGATCCAGCAATTCCACTAGTAGGTATTTACCCAAAGAAAACAAAAACACTAATTTGAAAAGATATAAGCACCCCTATGTTCACTGCAGCATTGTTTATAATAACCAAGATAAGGAAACAATCTAAGTGTCCACTGATGTTTGAATGGATAAAGAAAATGTGGTGTGTGTGTATGGGTATATACATACATACACATACACATACACAATGGAATACAAACTCAGCCACATAAAAGGAAATCTTGCCATTTCTGACAACATGGATGAACCTTGAGGGCATTATGCTAAATGAAATAATTCACAAACAGAAAATCTAAAAAGCAAAACAAAAGAACAAATAAAACTCAGAGATACAGAGAACACACTGGTGGTTATCAGAAGGGAAGGGGGTTGGGAGATAGGTGAAAAGAGTAAAAGGGGTTAATTGTATGGTGACAGTAGATAACTAGACTTATTATGATGACAATCACTTTGTAGTATATGCAAATATAAAATTATGCTGTCTACCTGAAACTAATGTGTTATATACCAATTTCACTTCAATAACAAAATAAAAATAACTTGGAAGTTAATTTAAGTAGTTGAAGACAAGAGAAAATTCCCAAGATAATTTTAAAACAACTGCTTTAGAGGCACCTGGGTCGCTCAGTTGGTTAAACGTCCAACTCTTGATTTCAGCTAAGGTCATGATCTCGGGGTCGTGGGATCGAGCCCCACATCAGGTTCCACATTCAGTGCGGAGTCTCCTGGAGATTCTCTCTCCCCCTATTCCTCCCCCCCACACACACACATTTGTGTTTTCTCTCTCTAAAAAACATTTTAAAAATGTAAAAACAACTGTTTCAGGTCAAAATGCACAAGAAACAAAGAAGTTCACAAATGTAAATATGCAGGCAGCTCATAACAAATAAGTACAATATTCTATAATTTATTAATAACTACCATTAGTAAAATCTATTAATTCCTCTATACTTGAAATCACAGCAATATCAAATTAGAGTGAAGTCTCCATTTTAATATATACTCAATACTAAAAAAGTCCAATTATTTGACTTACCAAATATTATAGCATATGTTAGGGCTTCCTATAGTAACTGTCCTTCCTTAGATACTGTACTATAGCAAAATAAACTACTTAAAATTTCCTGAACACACATTTAGTTTTACTTGTTCATATTTTTTTTCTGTTGCCTTTTCCTAAAACGCCCTCCCTCTCTTCCACATAAAACTTCTATTCACTCTTCAAAATCCTGCTCAGGGGCTAGCAGCTCTATGAAGCTTTCTCTGAGCTGCCCCTCAACTTAATCATTCCCTTCTCTGAAATATGCCTGTACTTTTATATTTATTATTAAATGGATTCCATAAAATTATGGTTATTCTTGTGCCTAGCCACCTACAATCATGATTTCAACATTCTGAAAGTCAATCCCTAACAAAACCACAGGACCAAGCACACAAAAGATAAATTTATTGAATTTTAAAAATATATTTATATTCCCGAAGTACACAGCTATCTATGCATTGAAATATGTGCTTTAAAGTAGAATGCACAGCAAAAGAAAATGCAAAGTGCATTATAGATAATCATCAATTCTCATAATTCCAATGTGAATTAACAATGATTATTAGCAGTTCAAATTTATTTCATTAGAAGTGCCATTCTATGAAGGGGGGGAATCGGAGGAGGAGACAAATCATGAGAGACGATGGACTCTGAAAAACAAACTGAGGGTTCTAGAGGGGAGGGGGGTTGGAGGATGGGTTAGCCTGGTGATGGGTATTAAAGAGGGCACGTTCTGCATGGAGCACTGGGTGTTATGCACAAACAATGAATCATGGAACACTACATCAAAAACTAATGATGTAATGTATGGTGATTAACATAACAATAAAAAATTAAAAAAAAATAAGTGCCATTCTACTAAGTGATCAACACAACTAATTTTGTTTAGGAAACATATTTGCTTAAGAAACATAACTGGTTTTAAAGTGTTGATTAAAAAAATTAGGATACATCAGGTACTTAAGTAAACTCTAAAAATGAATGGCCTAAATTGTAAACAGCAGGATTTCTAAATGGCTGGTACTCCTGGACCCTTCCACCAAGGTTCTGAGGACCACTGCCACTATGACCTCATCCCGCCAGACTATGACCTCTCTAGGGTCAAGAAACGGTAGCAGTAGCCATACCTCAGTCAAGAACAACCAGATATATTCCTTTAATAAAATGATAGTCATCTTCCATTAACACCATCAACCAGTTTAGCCTAATCAAACAAGAAATTAATATGATGTAGATATAATTAGTGTGGCCTCCTAGAAATGTAACTTAGATTTAAAAAGACAGATTGGGCATAAAATGAAATGGCACTGAGTATCAGTTGTTTAGTACCTGGTGAAATTTTAGCAAATATATTATTTCATGTTCTGTGTTCCTCAAGTAACACAACTAAACAGTATCTTTCACTTTGGCTTCCAATAAAATTCACAACCAACACTTGCCAAGTGCATACCAAAACCATGCTCCCAACACACTTCCTGCAAACAAACCACATATATTTAATGGGTATGTCCTAAATTCCATTTTTTCTTCATAGTTAAGTACCACTTCCCTAATCAAATCTGCACCTAATTTCTGGGGGCTGTAAAATCTAAGCAAAAAGTACAAGCAGGTACTGAGTGAGGACCTAAAGGATTCTCCTACGGATAAAACACGTGTATTTTCTGAAAGGGGGGTAAATCAGAGGGGGAGAAGAACCATGAGAGACTATGGACTCTGAGAAACAAACTGAGGGTTCTAGAGGGGAGGGGGGTGGGGGGATGGGTTAGCCTGGTGATGGGTATTAAAGAGGGCACGTACTGCATGGAGCACTGGGTGTTATACGCAAACAATGAATCATGGAACACTACATCAAAAACTAATGATGCAATGTATGGTGACTAACATAACAATAAAAAATTTTTTAAAAAATGAAAAAAAAAAAAAGCCAGGAGACGAACCATGAGAGACGACGGACTCTGAAAAACAAACTGAGCGTTCTAGAGGGGACGGGGGTGGGGAGATGGGTTAGCCTGGTGATGGGTATTAAAGAGGGCACGTACTGCATGGAGCACTGGGTGTTATGCACAAACAATGAATCACGGAACACTACACCAAAAACTAACGATGTGATGTATGGTGATTAACATAACATTAAAAAAAAAAAAAAAAAACACGTGTATTTTCATTTGCCCCAATGTTCTTTTGGTCAACTTCCAGGTTCTTGCTCTTAGTCCACAGAGTGAAGCCACTAGATTGGTATCTTACACATAAATTTGTTGTAACCATTTATGACAATTAAGAATATCCCCCGTTAATGAGGATTTGACTAATACCAAGTAGAGTATACCTGTTGAGAAACAAAATCTAAATTCCCATAGATTAAGTATTTTTAATTTTTCAATTCCCCATGAAGTTTCTCTTATACTCTCATAGCTGCAAGTCAAATTTATTAAGCTGGTGATTAAGGTTACAATCACAAGCAGTTACTACATAAAGAAATAGATAATACTGAACGATATAAAAAAAAAATTTCACTGGCTTTTCAGTAAAAGAAAGGTGAGCTTTCATTAGTGCCTCCCGTGAAAGCCGTAGCACCCACTCCACTGGAAAATCTAAGGTAAGAATGAAAAATCTCAAAGAAGCTGGAGAGAAAAGAATTTAATAAGCCATTTTTGTCATGACTGTTCCGTATCTACTAAGCCCCCTAAATGCGAGAGATCTGACAAAAATTCTGAAAGACTGCTGTTCCAAAGAATAACGGCAAGAAACAAAATTCAAAACCCTTCTCATTTACTTTTCAACAGCTAGCGGGGAGGAGGAGCACTTTCTTCAAAAAGTAATCCACGATACCTCATTCATGAATGAAAGCCAAATTTCACCCATAGGCTGTCAACCGATGCTCCAAAACTTATTCGCACAAAGTACACTGAGAAAGAAATAGGACTGGGCGAGACCTAAATCGGGCAGAGAAGCGGCTTCCAAACCTGAAAGGGAGAAAACAGCGAGTCAGGTCGTGGCTCCAGAAATTTCCGAGCGCCCGGCTCCCGGCGAGGGAGCGCGATACCCGCGGCGGGGAGGGGGCGGCGGCACCTGTCACTCGGCGGCCCCGCCACCACCGTAGCCCCCCGGGCCCGGGCCCCGCAGAGTCTCGGGAGGCTCAGCCACGGCCCGGGCGCCGGGGCCTGAGGAGGCGCGGGTCCCTCTCGTCCTCCCCGAGCCCCGCGCCGAGCGGCGGGGCCGCGGCCCTTCCCGAGGAGCGGCCCTCCCGCGCCCTCTGCCCAAAGGCTCCGACCAGCGGGGCCCGTCGCCTCAGGCCGAGTCCCCAACCGCCGAGCCCGAGGCGCACGGAGCGGCGCGGCCGAGGCGCCACCCCCGCCTCAGGGGCGCCGGAGCGGCCCCCCGCGAGGCGGGCCCGCCCTCCGCGTACTCACCGGGCCTCCCCGGCCGCCGGCTCGGCCCTCCTCTCCCTCCTCCCCCCGCCGCCGCCGCTCCCGCGGCTCCCGGGGCGGCCGCACTGGGCGTTGGGACTAGGCTGGGTCAAGGGGCGGGGGCGGGGACGGGCTCGCGCCGGGCAGGGGTCGCGCGGCGGCCCCGCGAGCGGGCACCGGGCACTAACGGGCCCCGCGAGCGGGCGCCGGGCTGGGCGGGCTGGGCGGCCCGCGGCGGGGAGCGCGGCTGCAGGCTGCGGTGAGGGGAGGGGAGAGCGCGGCTGCGAGCCGAGGGCGGGAGGGAAGTCCCGGCGGAGGGGGCGGCGTGAGAGCCGCGGGGCGGAGCGGGGGCGGGGCCAGGCGCGCCCGCCGCCGCGCGCGGGGGTTTGTTTATTTTCTCGGTTGGTTGCGGCGCTGGCGCGTGGGTAGAGGTTCGCCGGTGACGTGAGCGCCCCGAGTTGGGGGAGAAGACCAGAACCACCTGCTGGAGAAGGGGAGGTACGGGGGCCGGGCAGGGTCCAAACGGCTCGCGTAGGCGGCGGCGCCGCGGCCCTCGGGGTTACCGGGAAAAGAAGGGCTTTCCCTGGGCGTGTGGAAGGAGGGAAGCCTCCCGAGAGGATAGGGCTCCGGGCCATTCCCCCCGCAGTTCGGCGGCCTCACCTGCGTCGCCGAGAGCAGTCTGGGGGCCGTGGAGTGGAAGAGGGCCGTGGGACCTAGTGACCCGGGTTCGACCTCCAATTAGTGAAGTAGGGATAGTCCTGCAAATCAAGATTTCGATAGCAAGACTGCATCAGCTCTCCGTAAGGAAAATAACCAACGTTGCTCAGTTCTCTGTAGAGTTACACAGCACTTCAGCGTTATCTCCCTTGGTGCTCCATCAGGTAGCAGGATTCTCATTTTACAAGCCAAGTAACTCACCCAAAGCCTCACAGCTAATAAATGTCAGAGCCGGAACCCAGCTGTATTCACTTCAGATTCTGTACTGCTTCCCATTGATCACAGTATCTCCCTAAATTACTTTGATTTAACTAATAGTAGACATAAGCTCCCATAGGTAACGTCAGCCGGGTTACGGACGGTAAAGATGTTAACCTTACCTTCGGAGAGTAAGGAATAAAATAAAGATAAAACACTTCTAATAAAAGACAAACCACGATAGGTGCCATATGAAAAACACAAAGAGTACTGAAGATCAAAAAACTGCTCATATCTGTCTGGGGGATCAGGAAAGAGAGGCAGCATGGAGGGGGAGGCATTGGGAATTGACCCTGAAGGAGATGAGGATGTCTTTACAGCAAGAAGGGGTAGCATGAGAACATTTATGAAGATCAATGAAAGTCATGGTCAGGAAAAAGTAAATGGTTAAATTCCAGGGTATGTTGAGAAGTGGCAGAGACAAAGGGGAATGGGGCCCTATGCCAAGTGGGAGAATTTGTATTTAACACAGTACTTTGAGTTTTCGTGGTTTAAAAGTTTGGGGAAAGAAAGGCCTCTCTGTGAATGGATACAGAAATCAGAGGTGGGAAAACCTCCAGACAGACCTGCAAAAGGCCAGGTGAAAGGTAACGATGAATCTGAACTAAAGGTAGGGCAGGAAGATGATGTGGAAGCAAAATCAACAAAATTTGGCAATTGATTAATTGGTTTTACAGGAAGAGGGGATAACATGAGAACGTATATGAAGGTGGAAGCGAAAAATCAAAGATAGTGGAGGTTCTGAGTGTGTAGGTAAGTATAGAAGAGACACAAGTAGGAAGTGCTTTTTGAGAGATCAGTTTAGATTTGGACACTAAGAATCTGAAAGATTGTTGAAACAGATAGAGGTGGCTACTAAGAAGTTAGAAATAAAAACTTTGAAATATAGGAAGGAGGGTTGAACTAGAAAATAGATTGGTAAGTTAGCAGCTTAGTGGTGCTATCACTGTGAGAGAAAAGAAAACAAAGGGCAGAATCTTGGAGAACATCTTTAGAGCTTTGCTACTCAAAAGTGTGGTCAATGGTCCAGCAGCATTGGCATCACCAGGGGGTTAGAAAGGTAGAAATTCAGCCCCCTCACCCTCAAACATGCTAAATCAGTGCCCTCAATTTAACAAGAACCCTAAGTGATTTGTATCACATCATTGTTTGATAAACTCTGACCTAGATAGGAGAAGCCAACAAATAAAGAAGGGCTCTAATCTAGATGAGATAAACCAGCAAAGAAAGAGGGAGGAGGAAGTGAGAGGAGAACCAGGGTAAAGCAAAATCGCCAAAGCAAGGTAAATTGGAGTTTCACAAAAGCAGGGGCAGGAAGGAGTGTTTATCGACCCTATCTAATATCACAGAGGTTAAAGAGCACAAAGAAAGTGTGTCTGAATTTTGTAATTGGGTGGTATGATCATATGACCATGTTGTTGTAATTAAAAGCTTGGAAATTCCTCCCTTGTGATGGGGACAGCCTAGAAATATAATCCCCAACCCCCTACCCCCTTGTATATGGGACATATGGAAGTAGGCTTGTGGATTTGATAGAAATTCTTTTCTAGTTGCTTCTATTTTCTCAGTGAACTAAGAAGCAAGATCATTTTGGCAGACTGCTAATTGTCCATCAAGATCTGTTCTCCCCTTCCTCCTGGGCACACAGACTATTTTTCTCAGCTTTTCTTCCAGTGAGTATGGTCAAGTATTAAGTTATTGCTAGTGGAATGTGAACAGGCATCATTTCTGGCCAGCGTGTCTCCATGCATTTTTCCTTTCTGCCAGCTGGATTATGCAGAGGACTACAAGCCCCTGGGGTTGACGGAGCCACAAGAAAGAAGGTGCCCTGATGGAGAGCTGCCCGCTGATCTGGAACCCCCACCGTCAATTATTATGTGAGCAAGATCTAAATTTCTCTATTAGGTTGGAGCTTTTTGGGGGGGGGTCTCTTTTAGCTTTACTCTAGCTAATGTAGTCAATAACTGACGGGGTCGGGGCTTGGGAGAAGGTGGAAGGTGGAGAGGTGAAAAAGCAGTCTGACTGTGGGAGAGAGATTGACTAGGGAAGCATAGTAGGGTTTTCAGGCACTAGTAAGGGCTTGCCTGAATGAGTGGTCAAGAACTTACAGTCAGACCAGTGAATATGGTTGTGCATTTTCTGCTACCCGTATTCCATTGCTTATGTGCGGTTTGGGATTAACCAGGACCGAGATTTGGCCAGGCAAGTAGGATGGGGAGCGATGGGCGAAGTGGCTGAGGGTAGAAGCAAAGGGGGCACTGTAACTTCAGAGGAGGTAAGAGGTAAGGCTATGAGAGGGGTGGGAAACAGTGCAAAAAATGGTAGGGCAAATAGATTGGTGTTTCTGATCAGGTTGAAGAAGAGTTGGAGTTTTGGTACTATAAAGAATAACGTGAAAAGATAAGAGAGGGTTGGAGAGTAGGAGGCTTGCAATTAAAATGAGAGGTGGGACTGTAGTTGTCAGTAATGTCAATGTATAGGGAATAATCATGACAGTGGGTTGCTGAGATAGCAGCGGGTGTAAGATCGTTTGAAGAGAGCTGGTCAAGGAATTGAGAGTGTTTGAAATATATGATATATATGTATTCATCTCACAAAGAATTCCCAAAGGACTGTTAGTAATGTTGGAGTAGCAAGTAGCCTTGGAGAGAGTGATAATGAGCCTGGTACTAAAATTTTCAAAGAATGAGGGGTTGAATTCTCTGAATTAGGGTGTTCAAGGCCATCAGTGCTTCAGTGTGTTGAAGTCTTGCAGAGATCATCTTTCATTTAAACAGGCGCTTTCAAGTTTTGTGTTACTAATGTAGGATTTGTAATTGCTTCTCTTTGACCTCTCAGATTACAGATGGTAACTGGTTTCTTTAAGAGGAAATGCCCATCTGTCTGTATTATAAAACAAACACATGCCAGACTTCCCAGTTTAAATGACTATGCTTTAAAATTTGTCATAAACTACTCTATCCTACCTCCAACATGTATCCTCAAATAGATACATCAAATGTGATGTTAGCTATGCTACATCAAATAATGGCTGTATATGTTCGAAATCTACATGAAAAACCTTAGGTATAACTTAAGTCAGCAATAATAGGGATTGCCTAGAGATCTGACAAATTGAAAATGAAGAGATTGCTTATAACTTAGAAAATGATGTACCATGTTATATACATAGGGACTCTGGAGTCAGATTGCTGGGGGTTGAATCATAACACCCATCTAAGGGGTTATTGTGAGGATAAGATATGTAATATATACAATATAGATAAGCGTTTAAAAGACTGGTTAGCACATATAAGCACTCGATAAAAGTTATAGTTATTCTATTATTGTACTATAATTCTTCTGGAATTGCCTATAACAATATTTTAGCTTTTTCTACTTAGAAGATATGTTCATTACATCTATACATGTTAAGACCTATTAATAAGGAGACTTCTGGTTAAATGTGGTGCATCAAACACACCTTTTTCTCTACTTCAGATACTTCATTAACAGGACAGTGAAGCAGGGGTGCCTGGCTGGCTCAGTCAGTAGAACATGCAACTCTTGATCTCAGGGTTGTAAGTTTGAGCCCCACATTGGATATAGAGATTACTTAAAAACCTAAAAAATAAAAAAATAAATAAATAATAAAATCTAAAAATTAAAAATAAAAAAATAAAATGAGGGGTGCCTGCGTGGCTTAGTCAGTTGAGCGTCTGACTCTTGATCTCGTCTCAGGTCTTGATCTTACAGTTGTGAGTTCAAGCCCCGTCTTGGGCTCCATGGCCAACATGCTCAGCATGGAGCCCACTTAAAAAAATAATAATAATAAAATAAAATGAAATGACAGTGAAGCAATAAAAAAAGTATAAACCCATAACATGAAGCAAAGAGGAAAAATCCCTGCTGAAGAAGGATGTCAACAAACCTTAGGAACAGGGAAAGCATATGGATGAGTGATAAGTGACTTACCAAAACTGAGAAAATTAATACCTAAGCCTTTGGGAGGGGGTAGAGCCAGCCAGAGTGGACCCATTCACATGACAAACTCTGATGTGTGAAGGCTCTGAAACTAGAGCTGCCATAACTCTGAAAGCAGAGGTGAAATGGGACTGAAAACCGGAATTCATTATGAAAGTTGAATAAAGAACAGTGGGATCCTTCCTTCCCCCGAATCCCTACCCCATTCCATGCTGCCTTACCTCAGTAGAAGATAGGATGTTTACTTTCTGAAGAGGTTGAGTCAGAGCTCATCTGGACCCCAGGCAGAGCTGAGGACAGGGGTGACTCACTCCACAGAAAAGCAGAATTAAATGAAGTTGTGCATATTGAATCACAAGACATATCCTGCCTGCTCTATTCTCAAATTCAGGTTCTAGGTATTTGAAGAAACCTCGCAGGAAAGATCTTCAGATGAACTAACAGAAGAAAGAAAGAGAGAGAAGGACAGAGAGGGATGTGGGAGGAAGGAAGAAAGAAGGAAGGAGGGAAGGAAGGAAGAAAAAAATAAGAAATAGAGGAAATAGAGCTAATGCAGGGAACAGAAAAAAATGTCAAAATGAAAAAAAAATCTCAAAAATTCTAACTCAGAAATTCTAACTCACATATGCTCAGGTGGCTACTGGAGGGAGGTACCTTACCAAGATCAGGGTGTAAACCAAGACACAGAAACACATAGGACCTGATAAAACAGGAGCTCCGACAAAAGGAGAAAACAGAGAATTCCTGAGATGAAGCTGAAGAAAAGGTCCAGGTTGACACCTGTGTAACAGCCTGGAGAGCAACCAGTCCATTTCAACACGGGAGGAGGGAGGGCTCCAGAAGGGATGTCACCAAGAAAACACAAAAACAAAAACACGGAACTGATCGATTACCTAATGTGCTCAAATCTTATGAACAAAATCTCAAAGCTCTGATGGAAGAGATGAAATGGTGACAAGTATGGAGAACAGTAAGCAACCCCAGAAAGAGGGGAGTATAAACTCCAGGGGAAACAAAAGATTTGTGGCGTACTGTGTGATGGTTTAAGAATATTCGATGTTACCTCCCTGGAGGAGAAGTATACTTCCCTGCCCCATCGTGAATTGCAGTGGCCAGTGAAATAGGAGCACAAGCGAATATGTGACTTCCAGCCTGAAGCTTAGGAGCCATGTCTCTGCCCCTGCCACAAGACAGGCACTGTTCGGAGGCCGCCTCTGACCGTCTAAGTCCTGAGTGAAGACACATGGGACAGAATTCCAAATGACCTGCCATTGGATAGGCAGTGTCAATGAGAAGTCAACCCTTATTGTCATAGGCCACTGAGGTTTTGGTGGTAGTTTGTTAATGTGGCATAATTAACCACTCCTGGCACAACACGGAGCAATGTGGACAACATATAATAGGCATTAAAATATATACGATAAATACTCAACAAGGTGATAGAAACATATTGAGCAATTAGTAAATGGCGTAAAGTGTCTAAAACTGAAAAACTAAGATGTGGCAGTAGAAATAAGATCTTTAGAAATGTGGAATTAAGTAGCAGAACAACTTTTTTGGGGGAAGCAGGCATCAGAGTGATGATAGATGGAGCAGGGACTTCTGTTCATCGTTATGAGCCTTGTAATCATTTGACTTTTAAACCATATACATTGTCACTTTGAAAAAAATAAAAATTACATTTATTTTTAAAAAATGAATTGGTAAGTGAAAGGAGGAAATGTTGTATTATTGTTTTTGATTCAGCCAGCTTAATAGACTGACCATTAATCATCCCACTGTAATACTAAGATTGTAAGTAGAACCTAATTCTTGGTTAGTGCTTTAAAAATACCTTTTTTCAAGAATATTGAATAAATTGAAGCACCAAAAGCTAAACTTTTTCATTGTACCTTCACACTGTCCACTGCAAAATAGAAATGTTCATGCTGCTTTCCTAGTATTTTGACTCAGCTACCTCCTTCCTGCACCCTTACTGTGGTGTTATTTATAGTGTACTATTTATATGAAGTCAAATGTCACTAACTTGAATTTAAAAAATGACCTACATGTATATGGAATTATCTTGTGAAAAACTATTTTATACTTTCAAAAATGATTATTTTTAAAAATACCCTTTGGTCTTACATTAGACCAAAAAAATTTTTTTCCTCAGATGCCTTGCAGTGATTAAAATTGATGTTATGTATAGTTACAGATATGTATATAGAGATCTATATCCTGCATATATATATATATATATATATATATATATATATAAATGTATGAGGTTCAGATGTATATCCATTATTCACCTATAAATTATTTGTAAACAATTTGTTCTACTTAATGGGTTTTTAACTCTCCTCTGATATTTTGTACACCATTTGTCTATGTCTAAAGGATCTGGAGCAGCAAAAGTAGGCTAGTCCAATTGCCATATAATAAATGCAGCAGGCTTTCCATAGCCTTTGGACTCTTTAGTGTGGCCCCTTTCTGATATGAGCTCTCTTCCTATCCTCATTCCCAGCCATCCCCTATACCCAGCACTAATTCAGTCAGTCATTCAACAGATACTTATTTGGGGTCCCCAGTGTACTAGCATGCAGTTCCCTGAGTATATGATGTCTCCCACTTCTTAGCCTTTGCAAAGGAGTTTCCTGATCTAAAATGCTATTCCTCCCATTCCTATACCTTCTAAAAGCCAACCTGTCCATTAAGACACAAGGGGCACCTTCCTGGGGAAGCCTTCCCTTAACTCTTGAAGTTAAAAGCCCTTCCTCTCTACTCCTATAGTACCCTCTATATTTTTACCAGAGCCATTATATTCTCCTTTATATTGTGAGACCCATTAAAGCAAGAACCTGGCCTGTTTTACTCACTGGTATGTCACTACAGTGCCAGATTCACTGTACACATTCAAATGGGCAAAATGTTATTGTCTGTCTTTTCTCAACGGACTATATGCTCCTTGATGAATGGGTCTGTGATTTATTCACCTTTGTTTCCTTTAGCATTTAGCACTCAGCACAAGACCTAGCACACAGAAATTTGTTGAATAAATTAGCTCTCTCTGCATTATCATTAATCTTTAAAATATATGCGTTGAGGGGGGTGCCTCAGTGGCTCAGTCGGTAAAGCATCTGCTTCTGGCTCAGGTCATGATCTCGGGGTCCTGGAATCGAGCCCCACATCAGGCTCCCTGCTTGGCGGGGAGCCTGCTTCTCCCTCTCTGCCCCTACCCCTGCTTGTGTGCTCTCTCTCTCAAATAAAATCTTTAAAAAACAAATATATATATATATATATATATATATGCATTGAAGAATATATACAAAGTATCTTCCTGATACAGAGAGACCATGTGCTGAGGATTATTCCTTTTGTGTTTTACTTAAATAGGAAAAGTACATGTGGAAGACCCAAAACTGGAGACCACAAATGCCAAATTACCCAGCTGTGCTCTATGATCTTACCACCCATAACCTAGATAAAAAAAAAAGAAAAAGAAATTCTTAAAGGAATAATCTTAAAATAACCAGCTAAAAATTTATCAACAACAGCAACAACAAGTTGGAATTTCTGCTCATTTAGTCAGTTTGTATGGGTAAACATTACCTACATTCCTTGATTCGTGGTATGGTATATTTCTAACCCAATTTACTATCAATCAAAACCAAATTATTATCAATATACAAAAATCAGTTATATTTCTATCCACTGGCAATGAACAATCTGAAAATGAAATTAAGAAAACAAGTCCACATATGATAATATCAAAAGGAATAAAATATTAAGGATCAAATTTAACCAAAGAAACATAAGACTTATAACTATAAAACATAGTTGAAAGAAAGTAAACAAGACCTAAAGAAATGGAAAGTTAGCCCATGTTCACGGACTGGAAGACATAATATTGTTGAGATGGCAGTACTCCCCAAATGCAGCTACAGATTCAAAGCAATTCCTATCAAAATTCCAGCAGCCTTTTTTTTTTTTTTTGCAGAAATGCATAAGCTGTTCCCAAAATTCATATGGAAACTCAAGGGACCCCCAAATAGCCAAAACAATATTGAAAGAGAACAAAGCTGGTGAATTGACACTTCAAAATTTACTATATAACTACAGTAATCAAGACAGTGTGGTATTAGCATAAGGAAAGACATAAGCCAAAGGAAAAGAATCAAGAGTCCAAAAAAACCCCAAACATCCGTGATCAGTTAGTTTTCAACAAAAGTGCCAAGACAACTCAATAAGCAAAAAATAGTTTTTCTCAACAAATGGTACTGGGACACCTGGATATTCAGATGCAAAAGAATGAAGCTGGATCCTTACCTCACATCATACACAAATATTAATTCAAAATATACCCAAGACATAGCCATAAGAGCTAAAAACTCTAAAACTCTTAAAAGAAACCATATGTGTAAATCTACACAATTTTGGATTAGGCAATGGTTTCTTAGATATGACAACTAAATCCCAAACAACGAAAGGAAAAAAATAAATTGGATTTCATCAAAAGTAAAAACTTTGTAATGCAAAGACCACCATCATGAAAGTGAAGACAACCCACAGAGTCGGAGAAAATATTTGCAAATCATATATTTGATAAGAGACTTATATCTAGAAGATATAAAGAACTCTTACAATTCAACATTGAAAAGACAAGTAATTTTATTTTATTTTTTTATTTTTTTAAAGATTTTACTTATTTATTTGACAGAGAGAGACACAGCGAAAGAAGGAACACAAGCAGGGGGAGTGGGAGAGGGAGAAGCAGGCTTCCCGTAGAGCAGGGAGCCGGATGCGGGGCTCGATCCCAGGACCCTGGGATCATGACCTGAGCCGAAGGCAGACGCTTAATGACTGAGCCACTCAGGTGCCCCGAAAAGACAAATAATTTTAAATGGGCAAAGAATTTGAATGGCCATTTCTCCAAAGATGATGCACAAATGGCCAATAAACACATGAAAAAATACTCAATGTCATTAGTCATTAGGGAAATGTGACCTAAAACTGCAATGAGAGGGGCACCTGGGTGGCTCAGTCAGTTAAGCATCTGCCTTTGGCTCAGGCCATGATTCTGGATTCTGGGGATTAAGCCCCACATCAGGCTCCCTGCTCAGTGGGGAGTCTGCTTCTCCCTCTGACTCTCCCCCATCTTGTGCTCTCTCTCTTTCACTCTCTTATTCTCAAATAAATAAAATCTTTAAAAAAAAACTGCAATGAGATACTACCTCATCCGCTAGGATGGCTATAATCCAAAAAAAGACAGACAATAACAAATGTTGATGAGCTGACCCTCACACACTCCTGATGGGAATGTAAGATGATATAGCTGCTGTTAAAAGTTAAACAGAATTATCATGTGACCTTGAAATTCCACTCGTAGGCATGTACCCAAGAGAATTGAAAACATTCACACAAAAACTTATACACAGATGTTCATAATAGCCAAAAAGTGGAAATAACCCACATGTCCATCAATTCATGAATGGATAAACAAAATGTGGCATATCCATACAATGGATTGCTATTCAGCCATAAAAAGGAATGATATACTGTTACATGCTGCATTAGTGAATCTTGAAAACATTATCCTAAAAACGAAAAGAAAAAAAACAAAACAAAACAAAAAAAGAAAACATTATCCTAAGAAGGCAAACACCAAAGGATACGTACTATATGATACCATTGCTATGAAATGTCGAGAATAGGCAGTGCCGAAGACAGACAGTAGACTGGAAGCTGCCAGGGGATGAGAGAAAGGGGAAATTGGGACTGATTGCTGATAGGGACAGATTTTCTTTTCCGGAGGGGGGGGATTCATGAAAATGCTCTGGAATTAGTATGATTGCACAACATAGTGGGTATACTAAGAACTACTGAACTGTGCACTTTAAGATGATAAATTTTGGTAAATTTTATGTGAATTATATCTCAATTAAAAAATTTTTTTATTTAAAAAAAAAGGGGAAGAATGAAGGGGGGTAAATCGGAGGGGGAACCATGAGAGACTATGGACTCTGAGAAACAAACTGAGGGTTCTAGAGAGAAGGGGGGTGAGGGGATGGGTTAGCCCGGTGATGGGTATTAAAGTGGGCACATACCGCATGGAGCACTGGGTGTTATATGCAAACAATGAATCATGGAACACTACATCAAAAACTAATGATGTAATGTATGGTGATTAACATAATAAAAAAATTTTAAGATTTTTATTTATTTATCTGAGAGAGAGAGGGAGAATGCACACAAGCGCACAAGCAGGGGGAATGACAGAGGGAGAGGGAGAAGCAGGCTCCCCGCTGAGCAGGGAGCCTGACGTGGGGCTCAATCCCAGGACCCTGAGATCATGACCTAAGCCAAAGGCAGACGCTTAACCATCTGAGCCACCCAGACACCCCGGCGACAGGGCTTTTAGTTCTCAGCTCTATCCTCAGTAATAAGAGGTTAATAGATAACACTAAGCAGGAAGAAAGCTTTATTTATAAAATAAATATCTATAGAAATTTTCAATCTGTTGTATATAGATGCCCTTTTTGTTATGTTCTTAGAATACAAGTAACTTAAGTTAGCAGCTCACCCTTTGCAAGAGGCACAGATTCTTCCCCACGTAAGAGCTAAGTCCTAGGGCACTGGCCCTGGCTCTGAAGGGTGTTTTGGTTTGCTGTGGCCTGGCCAGTTAAACTCACACAATCAGGTCCTTATGTCTAGTTTCCCTTCTCTTTACTGGGAGAGAGTAAACTTTGTAATAAACCTTACTGAGAAGACCTCAGTAACCCTGAAGATAACTCTTCCAGGAGAAGAACCCATTAGTATTCTTCCTTTCTGATTTATTTGTTCACAATCCACTAGAATACTTCTGATTGTAGGTTCCATTACTCTTGAAGTCTTGGCCTGTTCTTTGATTACTTGGCTGTGCAGATCATGGGTGCTCTGATCTAAATAGAGACAAAATATTCTGTAACACTGACAGATGCTTGCAAACTGAGGGGAATGAGCCTCCCTCAAAATGCCTGTGAAGGAAAGACCACCATGGTAATGTCAGATTTCATTCTAATATGTTTCTTGTATATAGTAGCTAGGAATATCAAAAGCCAAAGAATGAATGACTCTGCTGTTAATTTGATCACATACTTATACATGTCCCCAAAATTAACTTACATTTTTAGTTTCCTTGAGGGGAAAAATTAAGTTTAAAACATCTTTGTGACTACCAAATGGAAACCATTCTTCTCAGTTTTAAGAAGTTGTTTTCTACAGAATTCATCAATAACTCACAAATGTAATTGTTATTAAAGAAATAAGGAACAAATAGGCAAAAACCAGTGGTTAAAAACCCAGTAAAAACATACTCTTTAGGGGAACCTGTGTGGCTCAGATGGTTAAGTGTCTGCCTTTGGCTGGGGTCATGATCACAGGTCCTGGGATCGAGCCCCATGTCAGGCTCCCAGCACAGCAGGTAGTCTGCTTCTCCCTCTCCTTCTCTCTCCCGCTGCTTATGCTCTCTGTCTCTGTCTCTCTCTCAAACGAATAAATAAAACCTTAAAAAAAAACACCATGCTCTTTAATTCATAACTCAAATAGTCATGAAGCATTTCTTATGCCTATAAAATACTCAGCCAAGTCTTTATTTTCTTAGGAGTATAGTTTTCACATGAAACTTTTCCAGAGAGTACTATTATTCCCACTGTTGCTAACAAATATAACTAAAACTCAGAATTTGTTTAAAAATATTTTAGGATATATGTATAAAATAAGCAACCACATTTGTGCTAAAAGGTTATCCCATTTTGACAGCCAACTCTATGGAAAATCTACTTAAAATTCCATCATAAACATATATGTTTTAGTTTTCAAAGTGTTTTCATGCATTTATTTGATAAAGTAACAGACTATTTGCCTTGTAGAAAAATTAGCAATTTCCCTCCCAATTAATTTATTAAATAATTACTTTTAGTTGCATTTGAAAGATTAGATTTTTATTTAAAATGCCAGGGAGTGGGGGCACCTGGATGGCTGAGTTGGTTAAGCACCCAACTCTTTTTTTTTTTTTTTTTAAAGATTTCTTTGAGAGAAAAAGAGATAGAAAGCACGAGTGAGCACAAGCTGGGGGAGGATCAGAGGGAGAAGCAGACTCCCCACTGAGCAGGGAACCCAGGACCTTGGAATCATGACCTGAGCCAAAGACAGACGCTTAAATGACTGAGCCACCCAGACGTCCCAGCATCCGACTCTTGATCTCAGTTCAGGTCTTGATCTCAGGGCTGTGAGTTTAAGTCCTGCCATGCCCAGTGTAGAACCTACTTGAAAAGAAAGTGGGGGGGGAGGGGGAGGTGCCTGGGTGGCTCAGTCAGTTAAGCATCTGACTCTTGATCTCAGCTCAGGTCATGATCTCAGGGTCTGAGATGGAGCCTCATGTGGGGCTCCAGGCTGGGCATGGAGCCTGCTTAATCTCTCTCCCTCCCCCTCCCCTAAATTAAAAAAAAAAAAAAAAGTCCTATAAAATGCAAGGGAGTGACTCATAAATTGCTCCTTTTTTTTTTTTTTTTTTTTAAGGAAAGGCTCGTGTTTCAGAAAAATATAATTATTTAATGTACTCCCATTAAGATTATAACCTGGGTAATTCTGGTCGTGTTGTGGGCATGTTTTACAACTGGTGACACCTGGTGCTAGCTGGGAAAATGTCCAATGAAACAGACAGGCTTAGTTCCATTCCAGGCTTCAACTGGAACAATTCAGATGCTGCCCAACCCCCAGGTGATGGGCATTTCAAAAGGAGATTGGCCTCTCGGTATACAAATATGTTGCCCTGTTCCCGTTCTTTCCATCTAGAATAAAAAAATCCATGCTAGAGAGTAAAAACAAAACTTTGACCATTTTAATACTTATGCATCATTACATAAA
This sequence comes from Halichoerus grypus, assembly GCF_964656455.1. Lineage (NCBI taxonomy): Eukaryota > Metazoa > Chordata > Mammalia > Carnivora > Phocidae > Halichoerus > Halichoerus grypus. The sequence goes on from NC_135725.1 coordinate 24,421,887, forward strand.
TCAGCCAAATTCAGATTAACTCCTCACTCCTTTTTATGGTGGACAGTGAAGTACCACTGCAGACAACAAACAGAAATGAATAACATCAATTCAGCCTCTCAGGCAGGCCAATCACTGCTGGTTTGTAATCATGAATGGAAGTCTTTTATCCAGGGGTCTTTCAGTAGAAAAATTCAGGGATATTTTAGCAGAGAGAAAAATTAAGCAAAATGGTTACGTATTGTATAAAGATAAATCCCAGTAAATTTGCCTACAGTGTTCGTTTTGGCATACTATTCATGGCTCTTCAATGGTAAAATCGCTTAAGTTTTATTTTCTTTGGTTTATGTATTGGTTGTTGGAATTTATCCAAAACTACTGTTTCTTGTAATTCTCTCTTGAATAGCTCCACAATTTCCATTCAAATTCTATCTAGGGTGGCTTCTTTTCATATAATTCTGAATTTTAGCAATCATAGGAAAAGGACCCGGTATAAAAACTAAGATGTGTATTTTCAAATGGCAAATCCAGTCATAAGTAGGAGTGTTCTTCCGGGTTTAGAGATAGCCAAAGATTGAGGTTAAGTTTTAGTGTTGTTGCCAGAGAAATAAAATATATTCTCTCAAAATATTTTTGAAAATCCTTTGCTGGTCTACAGAATGCTTTAAAATAAACCTTCTTATCTTCTGTTCTTATCAGAGCTATTTGAATCCCGGAACATGTGGGAAGTGAGAGGTAAGTAAGCCATAATTGTCATATAATTTGTTGTTGGTAATTGGGGAGGAGTGGGGAAGGTCCAAGAAGTGGTTCTTTTAAAAGACCTGTCAGATCAATTAAATTCTAACAGCATTTACCACTTTGGACTTGAACAGTTATACGTCCCTTTGTATATACTGTAGTAAACTTGAAAACACATTAATACCGTATAAAAACATTGTTTTTAAAATACATTTCTTTTGTGCTACTTTAATTATACAAGTATTAACTAAAAAATGGAGTTTTAAATTTCCAACAATCATAAATATGAATTTTTAAAAAATGTTTAAATAGTTTTCTACTCTGCGTGAATGATCTCGTTCTTTGGTCTATAAGGATCTTGCTCATAACAGTCTATGAGATTGTTGTATTTTTCTTTTAAAGTAATGTAGAGATAATTCAGTAGAAGTGTGTGTAATAATTTACCCATAGAACCTAAGAGTTAAGTCTAAGTCAATACATTTAGGTTCAATCATATTATACTGCTAGCATTTCACATACTGGCTATCCTCTTGATTCATTTTGGAAATTCCTAGGGAAAAATTATTTAAAGGAAAAAGAACTATGGAAAATACCAAAAGTCAATATTATAACATCAAGTTTTTCTGAGCTTTCTTTTCATAATTTCTCCTGTTCTGATTACTTCCATGTTGGGGTATTGTTGGAGTCATTATAAAAATCAACCGCCATTCTCCTATTTGGTGCCATGTATGCCCTGCGTCCCAACAGCAAGGAAGCAGTCACTCCTAGGGCAGGTGATGAAGGGGTGCATTGTTTGTAGAGGATTTAAAACATCAAAACTTATGAAAAGTCAGTTTGCTTTTTATTGTCAGCATCAAGGTAAACAATGACAGTGACCAAATATTCCTCCCCCTTGGGCAGATGTTTCTACTACTTTGAAAACACTACTGTCCATACAAGCTCAAAAATATTACAAATCCAATGCATTTGAGATGGTTACTGTGGAAGGATCTCATTCCCACCTTCATTTCCAATTGTCGAAAATATAAACGTAGAAGAATGAAGGCAACCTGAGGCCTGTTATAAATTTAAATGTAAAATATACATAATTAATATTTCTTAATATTCCAGCGAAGTTGAGAGAAGAATGGTGGACAAGTGGACACTGAACTTTCAGATACTGAAAGATACTCCAGTGTTTTAAACAGTCACAGATATGTGCCTAAAGAAATAACTGAAAGAGCAAAACATGTCATTCTTGCATTTGGTACATGAGAATTTATGTTGACTATAGAATCAAACTCCCAAAAAGGATCTGACTCCCTAGCAATTCACTCTAAGACTTAGTATAAGACTTTTATTAACTTCTTTCATATAAGACACCTATTCTTAAATGAGCACTTATCACGCTATTGACCTGAAAAAACCCATTAGCAGAAGAAAACAAACATTAAAGCACAAAATCACCTTCATTGATATTCTTGCCACCCATAGTTCCCATATTTATATAATTCTCCAACCCTGTTATCTTTAACACTCTGAAGTTAGGGAAGGAACCAGTACTTCACAGAGGCAAATATGTTTCCTTCCAAATGCTCCGTTGTAAGTGGGGGAAAAAACCCATAATGAACAAAAAAAAAACCACAGACGTATTTTATGTGCATACAAAAAGGCAAACATGGTGACAAAATGATTAGACTAAGAAAAGCACATGAAACAGAGGAAAATTTATTACTAGTATATGTAAAAAAAATAATTTTACTTGCCTTGAGGGAGGTGCCTTAATTTTTCTTTTCCTTTGTGAGGGCACTAAACTAGAATGATAAGAGGTTCACATCCAGAATGTATTTATTATTCAGGACATTACTTATATGTGTGTGTTTCTGTATGTACATGAAATCTATCATAGCCTATGGATATATGTTTAACCCAAAGGAAGAAAAAAATTGTACCTTTCTTATTTAGCAGTCAGTTCACATTTGCATTATCAAATCTAATCACTGTTGATTTGACATAAATTTTCTTGCTTTGTGAGTAGTGCTTTGGCTTTTAGAAAATTTATTTCTATTTCCACAGGTAAAACAAGTACGTGTCAATTTCTTAGGCAAACTAAGAATCCAGGGTTACAATATATTCTCTTTCTAAATTATTACTTAATTTTATAAGGAATTTATAATTAGGACCTTCATTAATAAATATGTATTCATTAATAAATATATCATTGTTGTGCTTTGTTAAGATACTGGCCTTTGCCATATCTATATATAGTATATACACACACATATTACATATGATATATACTAAGTATGTATCATACAAACTAGAGGCAAAAAGAAGAAACTAGCTTAAAACCAGAATCTGACCTGAAATAGTCTCTGCTAAAAATATATTTTCTGAATTAGTTTGTAAATTCCTTGTCTAAAGCAGTTTCTCATTGGGCCAATGCTTTACACTGTGGTTCAATTCCCAGCTAAGTCCATGGCAGTCTATTTAACCCACAATTTAAATAAATTTCAGTACCATGCTTAAGAGATACAGAAACTATTGACCGATTTAGAAGTTTGTTTTGGTTTGGTTTTCTTCTCCTCTAGGAACTGGTTTTTAGCAATGGGAACCAAGGAAGCCTACTCCCTAGGCACTAGAAACCGGAAAAAGGAAACCAGAAGTATTTGAGCGCAGAGTGGCAGTTGGGGTCTTAGGTAAGATGGGCAGGGTCAATAACAACAAAGGAAAAGGACGAAAGAAAAATATTAGTAGCAGCATCACCTAAGAAGACCTGGAGTCTGCAAGAATTGAGTAGACATCCGTAAGTCAGGGCGGCTTTACTACTGCCCCACCCAAACAGTAGTTAGTTTAAGAAACAACTTTATTTTACAAGTGAAAATTTGGAAAAGTGACAAAAATAACAACACAAGTAACAAAAAGTAACAGAATACCTCTGGTCATTATAAGGGGATGTTTTCTATGATTAAAAAGTATGATGAAAAAGTACAAACTATTTGTTGGGCAAATCAGTGTTTTAGTTCTTAATTCCAAACTGAAGTTTATATTATATAATAAGATTTAGACTGAAAAAATTCCATTTACATATTTACAGCCCCAGTGCAGTCTGGCCTGCCTGTGTGCAGGACCCAAGTAAGCAGGCTTTAAAGAAAAATCTCCGATTAGGCCCATCAGATTGTTAGCTAAAGAGCCTCTGGCGAGGCTTCAAGCTTTACAGGCGTACTCCATGTGACCAGATCTCTTTTCCTTGAAATGCTAGAATGCGTTACCATTATTCTGTTTCCCTGTGGCATGGAACCGCATCCTTTTCCCCTAGTCTAGTAGCCTAGGGAGAGACACATTGAATAGACAGGGTAGGAGTGAGATGAAAACTTATATTCCGTAATATTAGCAAACCAACAACATGACATTCTAAAAGCAATCCCAGAAAAAGAGCAGAGAACCGTGTTTAAAAAATCAAGACTGATCACTCAAGCTCTGTGGACTCTGAGGACCATAAATTAACTTCAACCCATAAATCTAGTTAGTTGCCTTAAACCCACAGACTGCATCTTGGCACAGATTTTCAGCTGTACCAAAAGATATGCAGCAGGTAACTCCCCCTCATACAAGCAATATTTAACTGGACCTCTTCGAAATAACAAATATATTTGATAACAGTATTATAAACTTATAAGGTGTAATTAATGTATTATAACATACTTCTACATTATATAGCAATATTACTATTCCACTCTTTGTTTTCTTCTTTATAAAATGCCTGGATTTTAAGCAAATTTGTAAGTGGAAATATTTAAATGTTCTATTACTTGACAGTATTAGAATACATGTTCTTTTGGTTATTATGGAAATATCTGCAAACAATTAAAACTCCCCAAATATACCGTAGAAGATATACACATCTACAGTATACAAAATGATTCCTTCCTCCCCTTCTTCATCCTGAAGGAAGAGCTAGTGAGCATCAACTTTCATTTCTAACAGGTTAGACAAAGGAATCTTACACCTCTACCAAATTAAAAGTTCTATTATTAAAGGTCTAAGTTTTTAAGTCACTCGGTTTCCTAGCTACTTCAATGGAATCAGCAGTCATAGATCCAACCCCAACTCCAAGACTGGAACGTCGTAATGATAGTTCCAAAGCAGAAATCTGACGTAACTCTTTACGACACAACTTTACAGACGTGACACCATGAAGCTTTCCCACATTTCCCGCCGGCTGGATTTGGGGTGATAGTCGACCGTGAGATTTTGTAAAATGATTTTCATCTATTTCTACTTTATCCTCGTTGTTTAACAAATGCCCACTAGTGGGTGCTAAAGAGCTACAGATCGAAGGTAATTCTGGGCCATCTTCCCAGAGCTTCTGAGGATTTGGTTGTGTTCTTAAACTGCTTGTTGAATTGTCCAATTCTCTTTCTCTTCCATTTAATTTCATACTTTCAGTTCTGGATGCCCATTTTAATTCTTCTGGAACCCTGCCTGCTTCTTCAGGGGTCGGAACTCTATCCCCAGCATCATGATCTAAAAATAATACAAAAAGAAAAAAATTAGAGATTTCCTCAAAAACAGGTATTTTGATCATGATATCCTAACATAACTATATTATTATCACTCAATATAAATGATGTCTTTCAGCTTTTTTTCTTCGTTAGGTGACTTAGACAAACAGAAGTTTCACTTATAGGCATTTTGCATGTCAATAACTGAGAACTTTTCATTCGAAGAACAAAGTTGAGAAAACAGTCATCTAGTGATTTTGTTTTTCCCTGGAACCGCAGGAGTGCTTTGGGCCTCTGGTGCCCTTCCACACCTGCCCCCCACTGCCTTGCCACTGGTGAACCACGGTCCACACCTTGGCTAAGTGAAGCCAGCACCAGAGAACACTGGCTCTATGTCTGGGCGATCTTTCGGGATGTGGCGTCATGTATGTGAAACTCTAGTGTTGGTTAGAACTCCCAGCATGACGGCAGGGTTCTGCTCCTTGAAGGTACTCTGGGGATCCACCATCAAAATGGAGATGACAGCCAACCCCCTCAGTGGGGATACCCTGCTGGAATGCTGGAATGAGTGAAGGAGGGAGTGAAGAGATCAAAGCTTGAGGTCTTCAAATCATAGAATTATCTAATATCAAAATTTACTTGAGAGGCGTCCATATAGGCCCGAGACCTAATATGATGAAAAATGCCAACTTTAACATACATTAGTTAATTAGATTAGCTAGTAATTAGTTAATTAGATTAGTACACTTCTAGTCCTATGAATACCAAGTTTAAAAAACAGAAGTTGCACACTGGCAATCCCTAGCCAAATCTGGCCTACAGACACGTTTTATTTAGCCTATGAAATAACACGTGACTGCCAATTTTTTAATTGGAAAGTTTCATATAAAAACATAGATTTCCATCTTTTCTAGAAAAAAAATGAGAACTGACAATTTCTGCCTGGCCACAGCAGCTGGAGCAGAGCTGGCCCTGCCTGTTTAGACAATTGCTACCTTCCCTCCGCTCACTCTGGCTCCCTGGTTCCTGAAGGCATTTCAGTTTGTGACCCCTGGTTGAAAACATAACTGGTTTTCTAACTTTTAACATACTCTCACAAACAAACCAGCTGAACTAACAAATGACAGCGATTCTCACATGGAACTAGCAGACATTCACAAAGTTGACCGTAGACAGTGGCTCCCAAACTTTGCCGCACATTAGTCACCGGAAGCTTTTAAGAATTGATGCTCAGGTCCCAGTGTCTGAGGAAGGGAGCCAGGCATCTTATTTTTGAAAGATCATATGCGAAAGAGCAGAGATGGGCTCACTGGAGAAGCTTACTCCCTACTCGACTTGGATATTTCACAGTGGAAAGTTTCCCTCTTCCAGAATTTTCCATTAGGGAACAAACCAGAGAAAGATTAGTTCACCTGAGGTCACAGAGTGAGGAAAAGAAGTTAGGATCCCTACCCCTCTTCTGACTCAAGTATCCTCACAGAGTTTTATAGTGATTTAAATTGATACAAGGATAGAGTTTTAAATATTTAAATAAGTACATCGACTGCATGTCCATATAAACTGATTTTATCCTTACATATTTTATCCTCACACCCTAATATATTTGTTAGAAAACAGATTCACTGTAACAGAGGCATGGCTAAGAGGTAACCAAGATATTTTAGTCCAAAGATTAATTTTTCTGCATTTGAAAATGCTAAAAATACTCAAGGTAAATATAAGTGTGGTATGCAGACAATGAAAAGACTACTATCAAAAACTAACGAACTGAATACCAAGACAGTTAAGTTTTAAGATCACTGATTATGAAGTGTATAATACTTTTTAGGGAACTCAGAATTTGATATATGTAAATTGCTATATTTATAAGTCAAACAAGTCTTGTTTAATGTCATTATATTAGAACAGCATTTTGAGATAGTATATACATAGTACAAGCTATATCTCTAATATGATTCCAACTGTAATATTTTTAAAGCATGGGGACAATAATGAAAAGAATTATGCTAAATGTTAATAGTTGTGGGTAGAATTATGGGTGATTTTTTTCCAGCTCTTTTCTATATTTTCAAATTTTTCTACAATGACTATTACTTTTATTACTTTTTATAGATGTTTCTAGGTGGGATTGCAAGTTAGCTGAAATAGTATCTTCAACATTAGTATCAAGACTAGATTTCCTGGGGGCACCTGGCTGGCTTAGTCGGTAGAGCATGCAACTCTTGATCTCAGGGTTGTGAGTTCGAGGCCCACGCTGGTGGTAGAGTTTACTTAAAAACAAACAAGACTAGGGCGCCTGGGTGGCTCAGTCGTTAAGCGTCTGCCTTCGGCTCAGGTCATGATCCCGGAGTCCCGGGATCGAGTCCCACATCGGGCTCCCTGCTCAGCGGGAAGCCTGCTTCTCCCTCTCCCACTCCCCCTGCTTGTGTTCCTGCTCTCGCTGTGTCTCTCTCTGTCAAATAAATAAAATCTTTAAAAAAAAAAAAAAACAAAAAAAAAAAACAAACAAGACTAGATTCCCAAGTAAGTTGGTCAGACAGGTGTCCTCATTTTACATAACTCCAAGATTACTTAACTTTTTCAGTTTTTTGCATTTGTCTCATTAAAGAGCAGGATGAAGATGCAGGACGAGGATGAAACCTCACCATCCCACACTGGCATTTTAAAAGATGTCTAGTTAACTCGTAATATAAACATGGGCCATTTAAACACTAGATATCTAATTTCGGATGTCTCAAGTTTGAAAGTGGGTTTTTTTTACAGCTAAAATGGTCTTATGCTGATTGTTCTGTTTGCTACTTAACGCCTGTTTACTTTTTAATTTTTTCTAAGTCGTGTTTCAAGTAAAAGGTTCAGCTATATAGTGCGGGCAGTATTTCAAGTATATGTTTTAATTACATTAGCACCTCTGCATCACTACGTTGAAAATCAGAAAATTTGGTGTCTCTGGCAGGATCTGTCTGTTTGTCTCACATCTCTGTCCTAAGACAAATTTTATCCTAGAATATTAAACCAGGAATCATAAGATGAAGGACCTTAGACCATGTTCTAATTACTGTTGTGTTTGTAAGTTACTTGACCTAAGTTTCAATTCTCTTTTCTAAAAATGGCATTAGCAGACACTGACCCACCTTGAGTTTGAGGGTTAAATAGAACTACTTTTGAAAATGTCTATAAATTATAAATATAAGTATAAGGTAGCATTAGAACCACTTTTCTAAGATATTACTGTTTTAAACTTTAAAGCTATGTTAATTCTGCTTACATTAGATATTCAGCATGTATCTTTTCATTATGCATACATATAGTTTTCACTAGTCTCTTTACAATTTTGTTCTACCCATCTTTAAATGGTCTTCTTTATAGGTACAGAATAGGTCTGTGCTCCTAAAAGGTTGTAAAGTCAACTTTGCATAAGCCATACTTGACTTAGTAGAAGAATACCTTCTCTAAAGGCAGGCGCCTTTAAATATAAATATATTAGGGCATCTGGGTGGCTCAGTCGGTTACGTAAGCGTGTGCTTTCAGCTCATGTCATGATCCCAGGGTCCTAGGATCAAGCCCCGCTTCGGGTTCCCTGCTCAGCAGGGAGCCTGCTTCTCCCTCTCCCTTTACCCCTCCTCCCTGCTTGTGTTCTCTCTCTCCTTTGCTCTCTCTCTCTCTCAAATAAATAAAATCTTTGAAAAAATGTAAAATATATTATTTTAGAAATATTGATTCTTCTCTAATTGGAAGACTTAAAGAGGGTATATTTTAACCATGGCACTTTCTAGTTTTAGTTATGTCACGTTTTAGGGTGAGGGTCAAGCAGACAACTATTTTTGTTTATAGAGACAAATACAAATTCAATATCTAATTCTAAATAACCAAATCAAAACATTTGTTTTGTTTCTTACATTCCACTTAGGGGTGAGATCATATGGTATTTGTCTTTCTCTGACTTATTTCACTTAGCATTATACCCTCTAGATCCATCCATGACCTTGCAAATGGCAAGGTTCCGTTCTTTTTATGGCTGAATTAATATTCCATTGTATGTATACACCACATCTTCTTTATCTTTTCATCTATCAGACACTTGGGTTGATTCCATAATTTGGCTGTTGTAAATAATGCTACAATAAACATAGGGATGCTCATATCTTTTCGAATTAGTGTTTTCACATTCTTTGGATAAATACCCAGTAGTGGAATTACTGGATCATATAGTAATCCTGTTTTTAATTTGAGGACCCTCCATACCGTTTTCCACAGTAGCTGCACCAGTTTGCATTCCCACCAACAGTGCACGAGGGTTCCTTTTTCTCCGCATCCCCGCCAACGCTGGTTGTCTCTTGTGTTGTTGGTTTTAGCCATTCTGACAGGTGGGAGGTGATGTCACATTGTGGTTTGATTTGCATTTCCCTGATGATTAGGACTTTAGACAACTATTTTTGTTTACAGAGACAAATACAAGTCCAATATCTAATTCTAAATAACCGAATCAATTGGGAAAGGCTAAACTATTAAGTCAGGCACAACTTCACCCAATACTAGATACATCAAATACTGTTAGCATGACAAGTAACACTAAAGGTCTTACGTCCAGATGGTACTAGTTGCTGCCGTACTGCTTCCCCTACCAATTCCTTAAGTTTCTTCTTAAGATCTCTGCTGGTTTTCTTATAGAAATAAAGATCTTTTTCCAGCTGCTGGATTTTATCTTCATATGTTTTTAACATTTCCATAAGGCCTTCGCCATCTTGCTCTATGAAACAGAGATTTGCATTTAAGATCGGTTTCAATTAAATGACTAAAAACTATGTTCTAACACAGTCTCCAGATTATGTTTAAAGGGTCAGAAGTATGTTACATGTATCTATTACCTGACTGGATTTGCTTTCAGCTACAGTTTGGATTCTTCTGCCCTAAGTCACCTTCTCTGCTCAACCCCCTATCAACTACCGCATCTTCATGATTCATAAGCACTTTTTGAGTAACATTAACTAGATTTATCCTTAGAACAGCAGAAATAAGGTGTTTTCTATAAAAAATTCACATTTGGAACTGTATCCATCAGTTGTATCAATATCTTATTTAAAGTTCATATCAGGGGGCGCCTGGGTGGCTCAGTCGGTTAAGTGTCTGCCTTCAGCTCAGGTCATGATCTCAGGGTCCTGGGATCGAGCCCCACGTCAGGCTTCCTGCTCAGTGGGGAGTCTGCTTCTCCCTCTCCCTCTGCGGCTCCCCCCCTCTTTGTGCTCATATGCTCTCTCTCTCTCTCTGTCAAATAAATAAATAAAATCTTTTAAAAAAATAAAAAATAAAGTTCACATCAGGAACTGTGGATATATGGAAAGTCATAGGCCCAGGTTTATAGGCCCAAGAAATCTACAGCCAAAAAACCCCAAATCCAAAAACCTGCCAAAAGAGGCTACAGAGATTAAATTACAAAAGAAAACACTCATACAAAAAGAGGGGAAATAGCAATAAATTGTAGCTTATGCTACCATATACCTTAAAGCTTCTAATTAATATTTATAAATGTATAAAACTGTCCCTATTGGGTGTTTTAGAACCAGTAAAACCTAGTTTATTGACCTTCTGAAAATACATACTCTCAGACCTACTCTTTCCTATTGGTATATTCATAAAATGATCCTACTGGGTTTTTTAATTTTTTAATTTTTTAAATTTATTTAAATTCAATTAGCCAACATATAGTACATCATTAGTTTCTGATGTAGTGTTCAGTGATTCATTAGTTGTGTATAACATGATCCTACTGGCTTTAATGTTGTTTTGTTGTAATTGGCTGTTTTTCCTGAAAAATTTGATCTAAGTATATTGGATATTTTATTTTATTTATTTACTTTTAAAGACTTTATTTATTTATTTGACAGAGAGAGAGAGAGAACACAAGTAGGCAGAGCAGCAGGCAGAGGGAGAGGCAGAAGCAGGCTCTCCACTGAGCAGGGAGCCCCTTTTGGGCTCAATCCCAGGACCCTGGGATCATGACCTGAGCCGAAGGCAGACGCTTAACTGATTGAGCCACCCAGGCAGTCCTGGATATTTTAAATTAACCCATTGTCTTGTATTTAAAAATACTTTAAGGGGTGCCTGGGTGGCTCAGTCGGTTAAGCATTGGGCTCTTGATTTTGGCTCAGGTCATGATCTCAGGGTTGTGGGATCAAGCCCCGTGTTGGGCTCCACGCTCAGTGGGGAGTCTTCTTGAGATTCTTTCTCCCTCTCCCCCTCCCCACCATACTCTCTCTCTCTCTAAAATAAATAAATAAATCTTTAAAAAATAAATAAAATAAATACTTTAATAACACAGTAAATTAGAATCCCCATAAAGAATATCATATATGTCAACTGAATTTTATACAACATATTCAGTTGAAATTAGAAAATTCATAATCATTTTTAGCTGTAACTTTGTTATGAAAAACTTATCCCAGGTATAGAAATGATTTTTAAAATGTTCTCATTTGGCTGTAGCATGAGCTTTTGTGGTGCAATGCCAATCACTTGAAAAATACATTAAAAATTCTTTGAAAATATCACTTTATAGAGACGCAAGGCAGAACTAAAAATAAGGAAAGGAGAGCATGTTTGAATGAAGTGATGTATAGGATCCTGTCAAGGAAATCCTGTCATCAGGCAACTGGTTGTTAATCGACTGGTTATAGAATTAACTTAGAAGCAAATTGCCTCAACACTCAAATTTATATATTTTCCGATTTTCTGCTTACTCAGGTTGTTTCTCCAGCTATAGACTCACAAGAATCAAGACTAAGCAGCTAAGCAGCCTGGATTGAAGCATTACCAGCACTGCTAGGCAGTGATTTTGTTGCCATAGCAACTCTTTGTGTACTGGCCAAATGCCCAGGTAACATGAGGACCAACTGCTCTGACAGCTCTTTCCACACCAGAGTTGACGGCTGAACTACTGTGCACTGATAACAGTATGTGTCCATCGGTGGTAGACTAATTTTGACCTAAGATATAACCTTAATGCATAAAATTTACAATCAACTGAAAATTATAACAAGAAATATAACTAGAAATCTGACAGGGCCTATCACTTCACTTATGTGAAGGGAAAGTAATTTAAATATCAAAGTACTCCATCCTTGAGAGAGAGACACTTCTCAACTGTACACCAGGAAGCCAGAAATCCCGCATTTGAACATAAAAAATAGACCAACAACCAACAGGTGGGAGTTCTTACGTGTGGCACTGGGGACAGGCAGAGGGCTGGCATTTCAAGCACCAAGAGCCCTACATCACAGTCAGCTATCCCCACGTACAGCAACCCAGACACGTAAAGCACAAAAACAAATATAAGTAGGAACTATTTATTCATGCTGGGCTTTCCTGTGATCAGATTCTGTCCTGTGTTCCTCTCCCAGCCCCTCCGACACATCACCTTTCTACAGCTGACCAGAAGGGGCAGGTACCTTGAAAATGATGTAACAGCAGCTGCATTTTTTGCTCATGTTCCTTTTGCTGAAGGGTCAGTCTCCGGTCGCACTGCAATTTCAGATGCTCCAGTGCAGACTCCAATTCACGAACCATATTATCCTGTTCCAGAACCTTCATTTTAATTTCTTCATTCTGTAACTGTAGCTTCCGTTCGGTTTCTCGCAAATTGACCACCTAGCAAAGACATTTTTTGACCTTTTAAGTGTGTCTTAAGATAGCCTAATGTAATAACCTACTTCTCTTAGGCTACAGGAACAACTTCCTTAGTCACCATGGTATAACTAAGCAAATGCTTTCTAACATACCCAACAAAATAACCTAACAGCCTTTTGAGTTTGTTGGGATTCTGAATTGGTAACAACTTCACTTTAAATATAATGTGGCTCTAACTATCACCCCTCCATCAGCTCTTAGACATGGTCGCCGCAATTTACATTTACAATCCTCTAACTCCATTTCTCTAGTCTAAGAAGAGAACGGGAACCTACAGACTCTTGTAACATCTAGATACCTCCCAGTTTTAACTCCAAAATGGATGTTATAAATAAGTAACAGACTTCTTAAAACTATACAGAGTTCAGTCTCAGATTGTGCATTTAGTCCAATGGGTTCTTCTCTGCACTGCTATGAAGTGAATATACTTCAAGGTATGTGTCACACAACTTGCTAATGGAATGACCTTCTCTCTAGAAAAATACTCATTTCTACAAAGGGTACCCAGGGTCAGAAAATCCACTGACCTTGGCCTGCGTGGTTTAGGTTAAGAACCCTTTCTCTAAAAACACCAGAAAAGAATTCTATCAAAGCTTCTGACAGCACCACACCATTTTTCTGCCATCCACACATGCAGTGATAGGATGCACTCTTATCAATAATAGTAGCTTACTACCACATTCATTACCCAAGAGGAGGGCTGTGTACAACATTTCCATTAAGTTTTTCATCTATATTTCACTTGTCTAACAGAATTGGGACTTTATTTTAAAACTCCAGGGTTTGATTTTTCATTAATTGTCTGATAGTCCCTTAAACTGAAGATATCTTTCAGAGAGAAGAGTTATTCCTTGCTTACCACTTCATAATATATACCTTAAGAGAAGACATTATTCACGTTTATGCTAAAATTTATTATTATCTTTGTCACTGATGCACAAGTTCATCTTCATTTAAATTCATAGGTATGATGATAAAGTACAGGTACCCCGACCTTATAGCAATGAAGGAAAGGGAGCCCGAACTTGGAAGGCCCTTGATTTTTCATGAATGCTGAGTAGCAACAACCAAATCTTGAAAATATCCAAGAAATAGTGATTGAGGAATATAACTTGAATCCTTGGGTTTTTAAAACTATTTCAAAAAGCCCTTCTTTCAAAAGGTCCTTCCAACTTTAAGAACCTCCCAAAGTGAGGCGTACATACTTGGATAAGCACACAGCTTTCAGATGACCACATTCAGTAGTGTAAGGAGAAATCATGCTTAAATCTGTAGTTACAACATCAGGCTTTTCAATTTCTGAAACGTGACATGTATAAGCATCTTGGCCCCCCTGTATAAGAAAATCCTCTGTCCCTCCGAAACAAACCTTATTGAAATATCTGAAAAGAATAGCTCTAATCTCAACAGGACTCAGGCAAATGAGTTTTTCCAAGACATTTGCTTCACTATGAGAGAGGTTTTGGAGTGAAGCTCTGAGCGAGTTCTGGCGACTCTGGATACTTTCATTCTTGTATTCAATTGCAGCTTCCAAAGCTTCAATCCCTTCTTCAAGTTGGAAAAGAACATGTTCTTCCTAGATATAATATAATAGAAATCATTCATTTCAAATGAAATAATATTACTTGGACTTTGTCATACACTAAGATCTCACTATGCTATCTAAGTCTAATGGACGTTACCATTCGTCTACTAAATTTTAAGAAAATGATGTTTACTGAGTGCTTGCAATGCTACACAGTACAATATGTGTATACACACACATATATAAAACATACAATCACTGAATCCTCGCACTAAACCTCATGTACGAAACGTCCCAAGGTCATTCAGCAAATGCTGATAACCAAGGAATACACTTGAACAAAGCCTCAGCCTCCAGGACCAGCACTATAGCCATGTATCTCCTTCCACAGCTCCTGAAATTCACATTATGTGTTAGAGAGATCTGGAGACTCCCTGGTGTCCCTTCAGGGATCTATTGAAACAATATACTGTCGGGAGGGAAAGAAGAAATAGATTTAGAATAAATTATTAAGAACTAGTCATCAGAAGAGGGTCTCTAGGGAAAAAAGAGTATGGCATAAAAAAAAGTAGGGAAGATTTAAGGACATGAAACATTTCATAAAATTCCTATGAGATATCATTAAAGAGCAAACAAAGGCATTAAAAATGTCGACGATGTAACATTTTTTTCATAAGCTAGAGGAGATTTTCTTTGTAGGGAGAAAAAAAAAAAAAAACTTGATGAATCCCTGTCAGAAAACCTAGCAGTTCTTTGAACTATCCAAACATCTTATTTGAGAGTGTCCAAATTTCTCGTAAGAAATTATTTCAACCTGGTGAGACTTGGATAGACATTTCTGTATACCTGTATGTGTGGTGGTGGTTACCACAACTTTAGGTTCCTTGAAGGCAGACCATCTTGTCCATACTCATGTCCTTATTGCCTAGTACAGTACATATCACATAGTTTAAACTCAGTAAGTATCTGCTGAATGGGTTAATGAGGGAAAAGGAGAAAAAAATATTTTCATATGTCTGATTAGATGACCCAAATACTTCTCTCCACTCCTTCCCCCAGCATTTCAAAGGAAAATTATGTTAATATATCTGATCTACCTAAAGAATAGTTAAAGTGACTTCCAGAACTCCTGTTTTGGAATTCAGGGAAAAGGTATGTAATAACCTATTCCAGGGGGAGGTTGAATAATACTTATTTTTAAAAGCTACTTTATATAAAAATCTCCTGAAAGAGCCATTTTGAAAAAAAAATATTTAACAGCCATTTTGTTAGTGCAATCACTAACCATCAAAAATTTGATGATTTGATCATCACTCCATCCGGAAGAAAATAATCACCTTTTTAAGAAAAACAAACTGGGGTGCCTGGGTGGCTCAGTTGGTTGGGCAACTGCCTTCGGCTTGGGTCATGGTTCCAGGGTCCTGGGATCGAGCCCCGCATTGGGCTCCCTCCCTGCTCAGTGGGAAGCCTGCTTCTCCCTCTCCCACTCCCCCTGCTTGTGTTCCCTCTCTCGCTGTCTCTCTCTTTCTGTCAAATAAATAAATAAAATCTTTAAAAAAAAAAAAAGAAAAACAAACAAAAGGTACATCAGTGAATGGATAAGAGGGACCAGAAAATAAAAGTGGATTATCCAAAGAACATATTTGACTTCTGAATAATGCATACTATGATATTTTACCAAAAACAAATGTGGAAAGAGTTTGCCTTTATATATGTGTGAGAACAATTTGGCAGAAATTTAGTTTCTATAGTTTTGGACCGAAGTTAGGGAAGTATTGCGATAGTATAAGGCAGTATGACTCCAGAACACTGAGGATGGCCCACTCCAGTGAGGCTGCAGCATGCAAATAATCCTGACGCCCTCTAATCAAGCAACAGCTGCGAGAAGATGAATGGCAATGAGAAACTGGTCCAGGATGAAAAATTTGCCACATGGCAAACAACAGATTATCGAGTTGACTATGCTTTATCAGAGAGCACTGCTTTTCACACATGCACCAGGGGTCTTGTTAAAATGCAGATTTCTCGGGCGCCTGGGTGGCTCAGTCATTAAGCGTCTGCCTTCGGCTCAGTCATGATCCCAGGGTCCTGGGATCGAGTCCCACATCAGGCTCCTTGCTTGGCGGGAAGCCTGCTTCTCCCTCCCCCTCTCCCGCTGCTTGTGTTCCTGCTCTCGCTATCTCTGTCTCTGTCAAATAAATAAATAAAATCTTTAAAAAAAGAAAAAGAAGAAGAAAGAAAAGAAAAACTGAGGTGCTAGACTATCCAATTAAAAAAAAAAAAAAGGCAGATTTCTCATTCAGCAGGTCTGGGTGGGGGGCCTGAGGCTCTGCATTTCTAACAGGCTCCCAGGTGATAGTTCTGTTGATCCAGAGACCTCACACTGTGAGCAACAAGGACCTAAAGCAGTGGTCTCCAAACAGTTTAGGTCATACATCCCTATCAGTAAAACAAACAAACAAGCAAAGCAAAAAATTTTAAGTAAGCACTGCATATATGCATATTTCTCCATAAATTATATGCATGTTCTAACGATAAAACATGAAATCGAAAGTGTAAAAGATGAAATAAACATAGATATAATAGTCTCATATTTTCTTCCTATATCCCACTTACTGAGCAACTGCTCTGCATTATTAGAAAAATGGAGTCGGGAGTATATTTTTTAAATTTGTTTATGGAGTTTTCCAAAAAAAAGGAAGTATTTGTCTATATTAAATTGTTGGGTAATCCTGTACTAGTATAGTGATCTAAAATCAGTCACTTCCCATTAAGTAGTATGATTATGAAACTGATTTTAATTTATTGTAGAAAGAGAAAATAATCCTAAACTAGTTTAAAGAGATCGAAGCAGCAGACTGTTCCACCTAGATGTTACTGATGTCTTGTGTCACATCAGAATCTCATGTTGCTGATCATCTGCTATTGGCAGATCTATCTGGTAAGAGTAATCTTGGCTTTAAGACAGTGATGAGAGCAGAGCCCACTGCAGAGTGAACTAAGAAGAACCAATCTTGTGGAAGAAGGCTGCAAGAAGCTCACATGGCTAATGGAACCCCACCAGTGGTAGGAGGCTCCCTCATTCCTCAAACCAATCCAGCCTGGCTGCTAAACAGGTATTATGCATGGTTTTCACCACAAACTACATCATGATTTGTAGTTACAGAATTCCACATGAAACAGAAAAGTCAATGTTTCTTGATGATAACAGGCCCTCTACCCTTCTGCAAACATCATTTGCTCATTCACTTCTTCATGCCTTATATAATGGTGTTCTAGCTGCAAAGGCCTTCTTTCTTATATCTACCAATATCATGGTTTTCATAATTCAGCTTGAGATTCCAATCCACCAAAGCTGCCTTGACGAATCTTCCCCCCCAAATGACCACTACATTGTTTTTTATAAATAATGTAACAAGTATAGTTTTAGTATATTATTATAACTTGTTTTTTTAAATGTTCTCCAGGGTTTAGAGTTTTCTTGTATCTGTCTCTTTTCCCCTGGTAGAGTATGAATTTCTCAAAAGAAGCATAATGCTTTTTACTTTTTTTTGTTTCTTCCATAGGGCCTAGTAACAGTCCTGGGCAGGCAAGAATTCCTTAAATACTCCTTTATTTTGCGGTATTTTAGGCTCTCATACCCTCAAATCTACAAGGCCAGGCTCTAATTTAACACCCTCGGGAGGACAGTCTGATTCTGTGATCCTCTGCACACCACTCAGGCTATGAAATGGGGCAGTGAGACTTATAATGCCATAGAGCCCCCAATCCAGTCAGTCTTCAGTTCATTTCATCCACACAGTGAACAACGATCTAATTTTATGAAATCCTTGCTCCTGTTCTTTCTTAACCAGCCCCCTTAACTTTCTCTCCCACTTGCTCCATTCTAAAACTATACAAGATTCAGCAAGGTGCATGATTCCCAACTACTCACTTTCTCTTAGCAGTTTTCTCTTGCTTTGGTCATGACAGGACATCCACAATAAATGTTTGCAGAGAAAATTCAGGCTCCAAAATTCATACTTGTCTGATAAAGTAAGGGACGGGATTGCCAACTGATGTAAAATTTTGAAAAAAGACAAAAGTCTGGGAGAATTTGACAATGATAAATGTACTATCTTTTACATAGTTTTAAAAAAGAAAGGTAAGAGGAGTCATATGCTCCTCATAAATGAGGACTCAAACTCAGAGGTATTTTTTTTATTTTTATATTGTTTTCATATTTTTTCTTTTTTTAATTTAAATTCAATTAGCCAACTTATAGTACATCATTAGTTTCAGATGTAGTGTTCAATAATTTATCAGTAACTGATAAATTATCAAAGGTATTTTTATTGGGATTTGAATTCCATGCATCTACTTGGCTGGAACATGCTCCCAAAGGCTGGGATTTTCTGAAAGAACTAACCGTGAATGCCCTAGCCATCCATAGTATGTGATAGATTACCTAGAATTGTTCGAGAAAGAAGCAGAGAGAAGGTAGGTACTCTCTTTGAAAGAACTGAGGAAGAGTCCCTTTCAAATCATCTTCTGTATTCTGTGATGTCAGGTGAGAAACCCCAGCTGAGAAAGGCCCTATTCAAGGGAAGTGTTAGTTTCCCAATCCCTGGCAATGCCAGCAAGGGGCCACGTTCATGGACCCGTGGGTGAGGATATCACAGTTTAGAGTCAAGCATGGCTTATGGCACCTAATAGGAGCCAGGTAAACTCAATACATCTGACAAAGCCTCAAGGAAACAAAACTTACCAGATTTCTCATTTTTATGTGTAAGTTAACAAAGACAGAGGAAATCATTCAAGTGACCCATCATAGAGCACTTCCAGTTCTAAGGAATACTGACTTACTTCAGGTGATAACACACTACCATTTTTAAGTTTCTCATCCACACTGTTCCTTCGTCTCTGTAGCTGATCCTTTTCTTTCTGGAGGGCTTGAACTCGTTCTGAAATCTTTACTTGCTCCTCAGCTGTGCTGCGTTGAAGCTCTACATTCTTTTCAGACAACTCTTGGTCCAACAAGTTCAGACGAGTTGATATTTTCAAACTATCTGTGTTTAAGACCTAAAAGACACAATCAACCAAACACCCCCAAAACAGTTACTTGAAATCCAGACGGCATATACATTAGAAAAATAGAGAAAATTACTAACTGAATATATTTTTAGCTTCCACATTGTTGTTTTCTCGTGGGGTTTTTGTTGGGGGTGGGGTTCATTTTCTAAACTCTTAAGTTGAATGTCTTTTTTTAAAAAATGGAGATTCAAGGGGCACCTGGGTGGCATTGTCGGTTAAGTGTCTGACTCTTGATTTCAGCTCAGGTCATGATCTCAGGGTGGTGAGATCAAGCCCTGTGTCAGGCTCTGCGCTGGGTGTGAAATCTGCTTAAGATTCTCTCTCTCCCTCTCCTCTCCCTCCCCCACCCCACTCATACTCTCTCGCAAAAAAAAAAAAAAAAATATGGAGATTTGAATGTTGAATTTATTGCCAAGTATTGCTTGGCCACACCAGACTAAAGAATATTGGTTTTGAGAGGTGGTATTTTTCTTTTTTATTATTTCCTAAATTAAACTTTCCTTCCTTGGCCTGTTACATGGTTATATGGCTTGTAACTAACTATATTATAATTTCCCTAAAGATTGAGATTTGGTTTGTTGCTGTTTAAATATATAATTTGTTTCTACTCTTATTTCATTCTGGTCAGAAAATATGGCCACTTAAAGTAATGGAGATCCTCATTATGGTGTAACCTAAGAGAATTTTTAAAATAGTTTTGCATCTAAGTTAATTATATGTATATATATTATATGTATATATATATTTTTTTAAAGCAGCCCCCTACCTCACCCTTTGACCTGAGTCCCACTCCCCAGAAACAATCATCTTCAACCTTTCTAGCCATTTCTCCTGGTGTTAATGTCCATGTTTCTAAATAACATGACCAATTTCAGGTACTACCTACGGACTGACTATTATGGAAGACAAAGACTTGGCACCATTATGCCTCCTCTACTTCCCTTCCTCTAGTCTCCCAATATGAGGTATATTGCAATTTTATGTTAAATCAATACTCTGTTGGGGTGCCTGGGTGGTTCAGGAGGCTAAGTGTCTGCCTTCGGCTCAGGTCATGATCTCAGTTCCTGGGATGGATCCCTGCATTGGCAGGGAGCCTGCTTCTCTCTCTCACTCTGCCCCTCCCCTGGCTTGTGCTCTATCTCGCTCACTCACTCTCTCAAATAAATGAATAAAATCTTTAAAAATCAATCAATCAATCAATACTCAGTTTGCATGGCTTTGTGAATATTATTCACAGCTGAACTATCTAGTATAAAATGACCCTTTTCCATAGGATATAACTTTTGGTACCATCTACTAATTCTTCCCCCATAGAACTATACAGTTCCTCTCAATACTGTTTTTTTCACTTGACCAAACTTAAATCAGGGGGTCTCTTTTTTTTTTATTATGTTATGTTAATCACCATACATTACATTATTAGTTTTTGATGTAGCGTTCCATGATTCATTGTTTGCGTATAACACCCAGTGCTCCATGCAGAACGTGCCTTCTTTAATACCCATCACCGGACTAACCCATCCCCCCACCCCCCTCCCCTCTAGAACCCTCAGTTTGTTTCTCAGAGTTCACGGAGTCTTTTTGTTTCATTCTTTTCTGGAAACGCTTTGCCTGAAGCCTCCATCCTCCTGCTCCAAACTAGTTGTTCTGGGACCTCCTTTTGGTGTTATCCTGGGAATTTCCATGTTGGATCACACTTTCAGGACCCTGAGTCTTCTTTCTTCATAGCTGATGCCCTCATGTTTGTGGAGCACATCCTCTAGTAGTTTTCTGAGACAGACTAGGTCGGAAACCACTTTTTCACCTGAAAATGTCCTTATTCTGCTTTCCTATTTATTCAGAATTAGGCTCAAGAGAGAAGTCTTGATTGGAAATCACTTTCCTTCTGAGTTGGAAGACTGCTGCAGGTCTCTTAGTTTGGACTGAAGAAGGTAGAGAAGTCCAATGTCATTCTGATTGTTGAGATTTGCAAGCGACTCATCTCTTCCGTCTGGTAGCTTTCGGGATCTTTCTTTCCCCTTAGCGTACTCAAAACTTCACAATGATAAGCCTTTGGCACTCATTTTGCTGGGCCCTTGATGACCTATTTCAATCTAGAGTCTCACGTCCTCAGTGCTGGGAAAATTTTGTATATTGTCTTCGATAATCCCCTCTCCCGTTTTCTCTGTTATATCTTTCTGAAATTCTTATTTCTTGGATGTTGGACTTCCTGGATTATAATCTGCCAATTAAATTTTTTTCTCCTATTTTCTATTTATCCTTTTATTTACTTTCTGGGATATTTCCTTAACGTTCTCCTCCAACCCTTAAAATTTCCAGCAGTTCCCATTTTATGGATAGAGCATCATCTTTCACCACCTTGAGGATATTAAAGTTTTGTTGGAAGTTTTTTCAGCTCCTTCCCCTATCTCTAATGTCTCTGGGCTGCTTTTCTTCTCAGTCTCTTTCATGTTAGTAGCATTCCTGAAATGGCCATCCCATGTAAGAGTCAGGTATGAAAATGCTGATATGCTGTGTGGTGGGTATGCTTTGTTACCATAGAATATATCTGGGGTCTGGCCACTTAGTTGGGGGTGCCCAAGGATGTTTTTAGGCCTTTTTTCAGGGACTGTTTCAGAAAATCTGCCAATGTCCTGCTGGGAGGTGTAAATCTGGCTGCCAGCATTCTGGGATCCAAGTCGGAGTTAGGAAATGGCTATCTCAGGATTCGTATGTAGACTGGACTTTCATTCATTCCCTGTTGTGAGTATTCTGACTTACCCCAACCCTCTGTTGTACCTGGTTCAACCTTCAGAAAATAAATTATCTAGTCTCAGAGTGGGAAAAGGATGGTTTCCTGATAATTCCCTGTTTTCATCCTTATGTCTCACTCCTGCTTTCTGAAAATCTTGGTCCATTCATTTCTGAGTCTTTTTTAAAAAAATTTTTACTTATTTATTTATTTAGACAGAGAGAATGCATGCATGAGCAGGGGGAGGGGCAGAGGAAGAGGGAGAGAGAATTCTGGGCAGACTCTGCGCTGAGCGTGGGGCCCCACATAGGGCTCGATCTCACAACTTTGAGATCATGACCTGAGCAGAAACCAAGAGTCAGACGCTTAATGAACTGAGCCACCAGGTGCCTCTCTGAGTCTTTTTTTTTACTTTATCTATGTGAATTCTATCTTATAAAGCTGTTATTACATTAAAAAAAAAAAAAGGCTAATACTACAGCCATGGCTCTCATTCATGTCCCTCTCAAGGCGCTTGGATTTCAGCCTCTTCTGCTACGTGAGTAACTACTTATCTATTGCTTTCCATTTTACACTTCCTGGTAATCTTTTGTCTTCTGTTGTCTTATCTTTTTTTTTTTCCCTTTATGGATATATAGCTTTTTTTGAGTAATAGCTTTATTGAGAGATAATTCACATACCATACAGTTCACCTATTTATTTTATTGATTGATCAAGATTTTATTTTTTAAGTAATCTCTACACCCAGTGTGGGGCTCAAGCTCACAACCCCAAGATCAAGAGTCATATACTCCACCAACGGAGCCAGCCAGGAGCCCTTAAGTCACCTATTTAAAGTGGTTTTTAGTATAGTCACAGAGTTGTGCAACCATCACCACAATCAGTTTTAGAATGTTTTCATTGCCCCCAAAAATGAAACCCCATGCCCATTCACAGTCATTCCTTTCTTCCCCAATCCCCAACCCAGCCTTAAGTAACCACTATTCTACTTTCTGTCTCTGGAATTGCCTCATCTGCAAATTGATATAAATGGAGCCATACAATACATGTTCTTTCGTGGCTGGCTTCTTTCCCTTAACACAATGTTTTGGGGTTTATCCATGTGGTAGCATGGATCAGAACTTCATTCCTTTCTATTGCTGAGTAATATTCCACAGTATGGATATACCACTTTCTGTTTATCCGTTTATCAGCTGATGGACATTTGAGTCTCCTGGATGTGTCCTACGAGTGGCATTGCTGAGTGATGCAGTAACTCTGTTTAACCTTTCGAGGACCTGCAAGATAGTTATCCAAGGCAACTGCACCACTTTACAATCCCACAAGTAGTGTATGAAAATTCCAATTCCTTCATATCATCACCAATACTTCTTACCTATTTTTCTGACCACATCTTAGTAAGTGTAAAGTAGGAGCTCATCTATGTTTTGATTTGCATTTCCCTGCTGGCTAGTGATGTTGAGCATCATTTCATGTTTCTTGGCCATTTGTATATCTTCTTTGAGAAATGTCTATTAGATTCTTTGTCTATTTTTTTTTTAATTTTTTTATTGTTATGTTAATCCCCATACATTACATCATTAGTTTTAGATTTAGTGTTCCATAGATTCTTTGTCTATTTTTTAATTGAGTTGTCTTTTTATTATTGAGTTAAGACTTCTTTATATATTCTAGATACTAGTCCTTTATCAGGTATATGATTTGCAAATATTTTTCCCCCATTCTGTGGGTTCAACACCCACTTTTTTGATGGGCCTTTGCATAACAAATGTTTTTAATTATGATTAAGACCAATTTATCTAATATTTTTTTGTTGCTTGTGCTTCAGGGGTAATATCAAAGAAACCATTGCTTAACCCAAGGTCACAAAGATTTACACCTTTGTTTTCTTTTAAGAGTTTTATAGTTTTATTTCTATATTTAGGTCTTTGACTTATTTTGAGTTGAAATTGTATATGGTATGAAAATAGTTTTTTTTAATATCACGTTCCTTGTCTGAAATGCATAGGATCGAACCTTGTATATTTCTTAAACACTGAAAAAAGATGTAATCTATTTATACTTTGTTCAGAAAAGAACCCAGCAATGTAACAGTCTCAAGTTTCTCTTCTGTTTCATTAAAACGATCTTCAAAGAATCCATTTTGCTTTGCTCTACTGGGGGTTTTATTTATTTGTACTCTCTCCTTATCTCAGTATGTTCTTGCTCCTAAATTTTACATTGTGTTGAAAGTGGAAAACTTCCTTCTTTTTTTTTTGCCTGGATCATGAAGTAAACTTATTTCAGGAAACAGATTTTCCTCCTTATTCCTTTTTCTTTTTTTTTTTCTTTTGTGATACACAACATATAATAAAGGTCCCAGTTTATTTTATTCTATTTACTCACTTGATATTTTAATTTGTTCATCTCCTTTGCTGTTATTGATGTGTTCTGAGGGATAGCTTTTAAAACTTGACCCTGACAGCCAGCAACTAGGCTGGTTGGAGGGGCTGCACCTACCCCTGTGTCCCACAGCCTGGTGCTAATAGCTATTCAACACGACTGGGGAATGGAGGACAGGGCAGAGGTAAGTACAGGTCTCCATGCTTGCCTACCTGCTATACTCAGGAGGAGAGGGTAAGAACACACCACCATCATCTCAGATCCTACTGGTCTAGACACTGGCTGAAAGGCAGGTCTAATAAGGAGGCAGGTCACTGATCCTCTCTGTTCCATTACTCAGTGTGTCCTTGGCTTGCTGGGTAAAAAGTCCTCTTCAAGTGTGGGGCAAGCCAGCTTCATTTTCAGATGCTGTTGGTGCTATTGTTGAAAATATCTATAGCTACATCCAAAAAAGCTATCTCCTGGTTCTTCTACTCCCACCACAATCATTCCTTTTTCAGAACTTGAAATTGAGGCAAACTCCTTCATAAAATCACTTTTTTTTTGGCTCACAAAACCTGAGTTCTCCAGCAAAAGTTCTTGTAAAGGTCCCCATGTCATTATAATTTGAAAAATGAACAAATCTTCATTACATAAAATCTTTCTTCTAAAGATACCCTGCAAACCCTAACTTTGGGTAGTAGTAGATCATTTTTAAGTCTATTTTTCCAAATTACCAGTGTTCTCTATACAGCATCAAACAGTACAATTTATTTCTTAAATATCCACCTATGTTATAATAGAGGTTGCCAGAGGAAATGAAGAGTTACGGCTTCATGGTTACAGACTTTCTGTCTGGGGTAATAAAACGGTTTGGAAATAGGATGATGGTTGTGTAATACTGTGCATGTGATTAAGGCCACTGAATCATACACTTAAAAATGGTCAAAATGGCAAGTTTTATGTTACATATATTTTACCATAATTTTTTAAATGCCAAAAAAAGTTAATAATAAATCATACTTGGCAGAACATTGAACATTTGATGTCAAAATTGCGATAGATTTTAGTGGTGGTCATTAAATAAGCACTAACATGCAAAATACACTGAAAACCGGAAGAGTTTTTCTTTGGGTTTTGAAGTTCACAGTGGTCTGATTTACTTCTTAGGGAAAAAAATCCTCATTCATTGGCTTACAACCACGATCAAAGAGCATAACAAAGAGAATACCTGACTTGATCTCAACTTCTTATTTTCTAGGTGGCTCTTCTCCTGTAACAGGGCCTCCTTCTTACAAACTATGGCCTCTCGCTTCTTTAAGTCTTCTTCCAGCTCCTCCAATTCTTGGCGTTGGTTCAGGACTTTCTCGACTTCTTCATCTAACCATTTCTTTTGCTCATCCAATTTCTACATTAAAATTCCAAAGAAATGTTACATCATTTGTTTTTCTTCTGCCATAAGACATATATGGTAATAGAACTTCTGATTGGCTAACACACCCTAAATGAACATTTTTAAACTCTCTGGAACACCTTAAGGGAACTTTTTTTTTTTTAAGATTTTATTTATTTGGCAGAGAGAGAGAGAGCACAAGCAGGGGGAGTGGCAGGCAGAGGGAGAAGCAGACTTCCTGCAGAGCGGGGAGCCTGATGTGGGACTCGATCCCAGGACCCTGGGATCATGACCTGAGCTGAAGGCAGATGCTTAACCGACTGAGCCACCCAGGTGCCCTTAAGTGAACTTTTATTTTTATTTATTTATTTATTTATTTATTTTTTAAGATTTTATTTATTTATTTGAGAGAGAGAGAATGAGAGACAGAGAGCACGAGAGGGAAGAGGGTCAGAGGGAGAAGCAGACCCCCCGCTGAGCAGGGAGCCCGACGTGGGACTCGATCCCAGGACCCTGGGATCATGACCTGAGCTGAAGGCAGATGCTTAACCGACTGAGCCACCCAGGCGCCCTTAAGTGAACTTTTAAAAACTTTCAGTGAAAATAATAAAACAATGTTCCTGTCTAAACCCACCAAGAAGTGGCTCCAGTTAACATCTTGCTGTGTTTTATAAGGAATTAAGATGTCTTCCCCAAATATGTTGGAGTCTGGGATTTTCTAGACTGACAAAGAAAGAGCTGACAATTTTCCACGTATATATTAAGAGTTAGTTCTGAGAACATGCTGGGATCTTCTCTGACATAGAGGAGCGTACCTTCATCACAGCACTTAGACTGCTGGCTGCCCTACAGTCTGCCTCCACTTCTTGAGCCCTTGATGGACTGCAGAGACTGTCTCTTCTTCCTCTCTATCCCCAGTGCCTGGTATACTTCCTAGCCTGTGACCGGCCTTCAATAAAATGTCAGATGACTAACTGAATGAATGCCTGATTCTATCAATTAATCAACAAAGTGAATAAATGAATCCATACAGTGGATGGCACATATGATGGAGCATGGGAATGCACTCTCACTGTAGCCTGTCAACATCAAGTAATTATAAAATAAACGGAGCTGGAAAGATTTCCAAAAGAAGCATCTTAGTATTCTCTTGAATTGAGGACACCCAGAAACAAAGAAAACAAAAATATGAATGGAATATGACTGTCCAAGATGAGCTCTACCAAGCGCCCATCTGCGCTGTGGACATAGTAACGAAGCAACGCCAGCTAACCAACAAGTAATAGGAAAACAAATCAATACAGTACTATTTCCCAGTTCTTCTCCAGCTTGATAAAAATGGTGCCTAGAAATCTATATTAAAACAATGAGATATAGTCGGTTGAGCGTCTGCTTTTGGCTCAGGTCATGATCCCAGAGTCCAGGGATGGAGCCCCACATCGGGCTCCCTGCTCAGCAGGGAGTCTGCTTCTGCCTCTCCCTCTGCTCCTCTCCCCCACCCTGCTCGCTCTCTCCCTCTCTCTCTCTCTTACTCTTCCTCTCAAATAAATACATAAAATCTTAAAAAAAAAAAATGGTTAAAAAAAAAAATGAGATAGTGAATACACATGAGAAAAAGAGAGCAAAATGGCCAAACCAAAGAAGATCCAGAGCTATGCAGTCCTCCATCCAGACCTACATAGCATGGTCCTATAAGCACTATCACATCCAAATAATACTGAAGCCTAAAATAGTAGCTCTACAATCAAAGGAACAGGAAGATATCCCAGAACAACTACAGAAATACTTTAGTTTTGTTATATCCAACTCTACCTTAGAAACTCCATATATGAGACCCTATGAAGTCTACCAATTAGCTGAAACACTCTACAAACACTCCTTGACTGTGAGTGGGGTTTGAAAGATGAGTAACAGATCTTTTGTAAGGTCCGTTCCAATAGGAGGGAAACCCGAAAAACTATGGTTATTGATAATAAATGCTATATACACCTAACTCCTAGGTACTGTGTCAGCAAAAATGGAGGGAGAGATTGGCTCTGTCTGAGAAATGGAAGAAATGTCAGTGCTGGCCTCACAGAGTAAGTAATATTTTAGTAGTGCTTTGAAGAATGCTACGGTAGGAGTACACATAATACAAGTTTTTTAGGGAAACTAATAAATGAGTAGATTTTTCTGCATTTGACATAATAAAGGTTATGATTTGTATAATTCACTGTATCTTAGTAAGTTTTCTGAAAATTTCTTGATTTGTTTTTTCTCTTTTAATAGCAAAGGTTCCTATCACACAGTTCCAATTTTAAATGCTTTCTTATAAAGGAGCTTCATGACAAATCAATGTCCTATTCTAAGCTCTTTGGATATTCATATGGATTACCTTATAATTTTGTTCTTATTTAGAGTCAAATTCTGGAAAGCGGGTTTTTGTTTTGCAGTATTGAAAAACATGAAGTTCTGTTTTTGTTTTATTAATATGTTTAACCCAACATAGTGCAAGCTGTGGGAATCTTTTTGTTATCATATTCATTTAAAATTTAGATCCTTAACATTTTGAAAAACAGGTCTCACTATTCTTTGCATTCCTACCTCTCCTACTCCCCAGCATACCCTTTCTGCCCAGAAATATTATTACCAAGCAGCACAGAATGTCAGAGTGACAGCACTTTAACCAATGTCTAAAACACACTAGTAAAATAAATAACTGGAGGGGTGCCTGAGTGGCTCAGTCGGTTGAGCATCTTGTCTGCCTTTGGCTCAGATCATGATCCTAGGGTCCTGGGATCATGCCCCCCATCGGGCTCCTACATCAGTGGGGAGCCTGCTTCTCCCTCTCCCTGTGCTCTCCTTCCTCTGGTGCTCACTCTCCCTCTCAGGTAAATAAATAAAAAATAATAAATAAATAACTAAATAAATAACTGGGAATACATTCATGTACTAAATTTTACTGTTAAGATACATAAAATTTAAGAAAGAGCAAATAAATTTTTCAGAATTAAGGTCATGTATTAGCTTTTGAGTGTAATTATAGTTTTCAGTGCTTGTTTTTCTTTCAGTAAGATTTTTAGAATGGCCATTTTGAATTTACATGAAACTAAGAGGTTGTTTCTTTGAAGAGATTAATTTATGGTTTTCTTTCTTTCTTTCTTTTTTTTTTTAGAGAAAGAGAGAGAGAGCAGGGGAGGGACGGGGCGGGGGGGAGAGAGAACGAATCCCAAGTAGGCCCCACACTCAGCACAGAGCCCGACATGGGGCTCAATCTCACGACCCTGAGATCATGACCTGAGCTGAAATGAGTCAGATGTTTAACTGACTGAGCCACCCAGGTGCCCCTGGATTTCATTTTTTTAAATGTGGCACTAATACAATAACTTTTTAATTCATCTTATATGGTGCATATATAATTTGGTTATGTAGGAATGGGGGGGCAGGGGCTCTGATTCTTAGACATATATTGTTTCCATGGGAATAAGCCAGCCTTTATTCCCATATTACCATATTACCAAGCAGCACAGACTTTAAAGACTGGTTTAGTCCCATGGAAACAATCTAGTGAAAACGGATTTCATGTTTACATTCTACAACATTCAAATAAATCCATTTCTACTGAAATAAGAACACAGCACATTTCTGGAGGAGAGAGTAATTTTTTAATGAGAGAAACGTTTCGGGAGAAATACTAGAAAATTTGTACTCAAGTGGCAAAGTCTAGTGTTTGCAGATTTTATTCAGAGTCCACCACTTTTTACCTCTATTTAGACCATCATCAGAGCAAAGAGAAAGCAGGAAACACTGAATAGAACAGACAAACCTGGAGCTGGTCTGTTCTTCCAAACGAATCTTTTCTCTTTTTCATCTTAAATGCATCGAGGTCCTCAGCTCTCAGTTTCAGAGCTTCTTCCTGTTCTGTTTTTAACTTTAGTTCCTGCAGAGAACAGAAATTGAAAACACCTTATTGCTTTTACTACCTGGCCATCATTAAATATTTATTTAATATTTTCTTAAATATTTTTGCAAAAGGAAAGAAAATAAGTAGATGAAGGCTGGGGCTATTTGACAAAAAAATAATGTCAGCCCCTCACTGAAGCAAAAATCAGGGTTTATTAACAAAACTAGGGGTTTTTTTCCCCCATGGTTTGCCAGTGTTACAAATCAGCATAACAGGGATAAGAGTCTGAAAATTACAAATGTGCTTTTCTAGTCTGCCTTTCTGAGCTCATGACCTTTAGTCGGGCTACCCAAGGCACCCATCTGCCATGGGGATATTAGAATTTATGACAGTAGAAATATGAAAAGTATTATTCCGTTTCTGGCATTCAGAAATAGGATTTTGCTGCATGAGAATAGCCTTTCAAGATAGATCGTGGTCCTATGAAGAGTATCTTCTAAATTCCTTCCGTTTCCATCCACATCTTAAGAGGCCCCAGGTGCTCTCCTAGGGGTTCAGAGAAGACGCTGCTGTCTACCACCAATGCTTAGCAGGACTAAGGAAGGAGGCCATGAACCAAAGTGGGCTGGTCCACATTACTGTCTCTTACTGGTCCGTGATGGGTAAGTATAGAAATTGAAAGTGTTTAGAAACCTTTAAAACAATTGGACAGAATAATTTTATGTCTGTTGAATATTAATAGTTATAATAATGAAAAGATGGACTTTTTTTTTTTAAGGATTTTATTTATTTATTTAACAGAAAGAGACACAGTGAGAGAGGGAACACAAGCAGGGGGAGTGGGAGAGGGAGAAGCAGGCTTCCCGCCGAGCAGGGAGCCCGATGCGGGGCTTGATCCCAGGACCCCGGGATCATGACCTGAGCCGAAGGCAGACGCTTAACGACTGAGGCACCCAGGCGCCCCTGGCCTTTTATTATATATTTTATTATTTCACTTTACGACTAGTTCATGTTTTACAAAAGTATTGGGCTGTGATGAACTAATAACAAGATTGAAAACTGCACCTTCTCCACAGGTAATTTCAGAAGTACCGATATAAAGAAAACAGAAGGAAACTCTACCATTTTCCAGCCGTGGGAAGGGCAGAAAGGAGAAAGAGATGGTAAGAAAGATGTGGGTCCCAATTTTCCTGAGATCTGGCCTTGTGAGTTTGGGCCCCGAAATGGGGTGATAAGGTATCACTGAGGACAGAGGGACAGAAAGCAGACTGAAGTGCAGAGGTCCCACACCCATATGGGACTGCCTGGCCTCACTGACAGAGCAGGGAAGTACAATCAATTAATTACAGACTCCTTGGCCTCAAGTGACATGGATCCTGACAGCCAATGGGAGTCTGTTATCCTGGGGCATTGACCCCAAAACTGAAGATGAGGACAGGCCACTGGGCTAGCAAGCTAGATAGAAGACCTAGTAGCCTCCATGAGGATTTATAATGCCACTGGGAGACGAGATGAAACCAAAGCACCTCCGTGCTCTAAACTGAAAGTGAGACCGGACTACAGTATACCAACTCTGGGCTTCATCATCAGGGCCCAACAAAGAAAGGTAGACAAAGGACAGTAGTCACACCCAAAAGACCAACTGAAATTCAGGAGGTCCCTTTCCCTATAACACCATACAATGTAGTAAAAGCTATATACCCAACCATGACATACACTGGACTCAACCTTAGGGAGAGAAGCACAGGGTGGAAGATGGAAGAGGCAAAGAAACTGAATATTCTTATTCAAGAGAGCCGGGAATTACTTAAAGAAAATGGTGAAATTACCAGGACAAGGTCTGAACAGATTGAGCATATGGTTAGTTCCTGTATTTCCAGCAATTATCATGATATGGGCTGGACAGGGCAAGAGGGGTGGTGGTGTCATAAAGAACATAGGTCTGCTATAGACTAAATAAAGACATTTTCTCTGCTCACCTGCATTGTATTACAAGTGAATTTGACCCCATTATATTGACCCATCAGTTCTTTCATGCTGCCCAGGCTCTGGTCCGTAGTTATAACTTAGCCCCTCTCACAGTCACAGCAACTACAAGATGCAGAAATAAAGACACCTTATAGCTACTGGGAGCAGACTCTCTGCTATTCCTCTCCCTCCACAAATGCTTTAAAAGTAACCGCAGTAGGTCTCACCCTCTCTGCTACATGTTGCTCCAGACATTATCGCCTTTACTTGTAATATAATCCCTGTTATAATATTAAAGTAACTGTTCACTGGTTATGACGCTAGGCTTTTCACATCTATTTAATTATCCCATTTAATCCTCACAATAATCTTATGAGACTGAGACTATTAAAAACTCCCATTTTGTAGATGGGGAAACTGGTATTTAGAGAAGTAAAAAGCTCAAGATCACACGATGGCCCACAATTTTGGGTTCCCGTACCTTTTCTTTATAGCTTATCCACAGACTTCAGTTAAGAACTGCTGCTCTAAGGAGAACCTATGCAGAAATCCTAGTATTCTCTGGAAATGGTTTAGTCAAATGGAGAATGGACAAACAGGAATGTTAGAAAGTTAGCTCCAAACAGAGGACTGTGAGCAGGTTTTCTATTTTTGCGTGAAGTAGTGGAAACTTCAATATATCTTTGGGGCAGACTGTTCCTTTTTCTGGATACTCGTTCTCCCTTTAAATAGGGTCGTTTCCCTAGAATGAGAGATATGGCTAAAAGAAGCAAAACTGCCCTAGATAAAAATGTAAAAAGTTTTAAGTTACAGGCAGATTTGCATTTCAGCACACTATGCATTATGCACTGTTTAGGGAAAAGAAAAAAACTCTTGTTTGGAGATTTAGAGAGTGCCATGTTTTGTTGGTTTAAACCATGGTCTATGAGATGAGAAGCTGAGACCCAAAGATCACATGACTGAGAGGCAGGCCTAATCCTCACATTGGAGGAAGGACCATAACAAGGAGACTAGGTTGTTGGCAGTAGTAAGGAGAAATGAACAGATCCAAGATATTCAGAAGATATCATCTATAGGACTTAGTGGTTCATGGGTAATAAGGAAGAAGACAGAGTCGAGGATGACTGCTAGTTTACCTATCCGAATGGATTGAAAGGTCTGGAAAAGCTCATGGAAAACTATATATTCTCTCCTAAGGGAGTAGGGAGAGGGAATTGTGGGGAGAGAAGTAAGGAAGATCATGAATTCATCTATAAGACAACTGCATGAAGATGTCAGTGGTTGGATACAGGAATCCAGAGCTCGAAGGCAAATCTGGGATTAAGGATTAAATTTGGAAGTTGTCAGAGTTTAACTGTAGCCATGGAAAAAGATGAAGTATCTAAGACAGTACAGAAGAGGCATAAAGCTAGAGCTTTGAGGAATTCTCATATGTGAAGGACTGATGGTGTAGGATGAGTTAGCAAAGACAGAGAACAAGCAATCAGAGAAAAAACAAAGGGCAAGGGGAAAATATTTCAAGATGGAGGGAGTGGTGAACTATGTTGGATGCAGCTGAGGTTTTAAGGACTTTAGTGACAGAGAGAGCACTAGTGAATTTCTCCAGAGCGTTGAAGTGGACGGTAAAACCAGGAGCCAGATGCCAGACTGGAGAGGATGAGAGAATGAATGGAAGCACAGGAAACAGAAACAGATGCAGTCAACTTTATAACGAACAAGTTTGGTTATAAAGGGGAGAAGAGAAAAAGAGAAAAGTATTAAGTTTAAAGAGGATAATTTTAAGATGGGAAAAATCGAAGATGTTAAAGAAAATCTAGGAGAAAAGAAAAAGTTGAAAATACTGGAGAAAAAAATTAATTAAATGAGATAAAGCATATAAGCGCTTAGAATAGTACTGACTGAAGATAAATGTTAACTACTGCTATAATAACTATTACATTATTAAGAATGAGTAGCTCAAGAAAATTAAGAAAATAATTCTGTTTACAATAACATCTAAAAGAATAAAATATCTGGAAATAAATTTAAGCAAGGAGGTAAAAAGACTGTGCACCGAAAATTAGAAAAGATTGCTGAAAGAGATTAAAGAAGACCTAAATAAAGGTTACCCCATGCTCAGGAGTAGGAAGACAATATTGTCATGATGTCAATACACCCTAAGAACTCTACAGATTCAGTGCAATCCATATCAAAATTCCAATGGCCTTTTTTGCATAAATGGAAAGGCTGATCCTTTAATTCATATGTAATTGCAAGGGACCTCAAATAACCAAAACCATCTTCAAAAAGAACAACAACAAAGTTGAAGGACTTATTTCCAATTTCAAAACTAACTGCAAAACAATGTGGTGCTAGCATAAGGATAGACATACAGACAAATGGAATAGAACTGAGTTTAGATATAAATCCATAAAGCTACAGCCAACTGATCTTTGACAAGGGTACCAAGTCCATTCAATGGGGAAAAAATAATGTCTTTAACAGATGGAACTGGCACAACTAGATTTCCACATGCAAAAGAATGAAGTTGGACCTCTACCTCACACTATAGGCAAAAATTAACTCAAAATCAATCAACAACCTAAATATAAGAGCTAAAACCATAAAACTCTCAGAAGAAAACAAAGGGGTAAATCTTTGTGACTTTACATTTGACAATGAATCTTTAAAAGACACCAAAAGCACAGGCAACAAAAGAAAAAATAGATAAATCATAAAAATTTAAATTTTGCTGCATCAAAGAATATTATCAAGAAAGTTTAAAGGGACGCCTGGGTGACTAAGTCGATTAAGCATCTGACTTTTGATTTTGGCTCAGATCATGATCTCAGGGTTGTGAAATCGAGCCCTCTGTTGGGCTCCACACTGGGAGTGGAGCCTGCTTAAGATTCTCTTGGGGCACCTGGGTGGCTCAGTTGGTTAAGTGTCCAACTCATGGCTTTGGCTCAGGTCATGATATCAGGGTCGTGAGATCGAGCCCCACATCAGGCTCTAGGCTGAGTGGGGAGTCTGCTTGAAGATTTTCTCTATCCCTCCCCTTCTACCCCTCCCCCCACTCACATGCTCACTCTCTCTCTCTAAAATAAATAAATCTTTAAAAAAAAAAAAAAAGATTCTCTCTCCCTCTCATTCTGCTCATAATAACTCCCCTAAAAAAAAGTTTAAAGACAACCTACAGAATGGGAAAAATATATGGAAGTCATGTATGTGAGAGAGTTTAATGTCTAGATTACATAAAGAACTCCTACGATTTAACAATAAAAAGATAATCCATTTAAAAAGTAGACAAAGAACTTGAACAGACATTTCTCCACAGAAGATATTGAAATGGCCAATAAGCACATGAAAAGATGCTCAACATCATTAGTCATTAGGGAAATGGAAATCAAAACCACCATGAGATACCACTTCACACACACTTGGATGACTGTAATAAAAAAGAAAGAGAAAATAACGTGTGTTGGCAAAAATATGGAGAAATTAAAACCCTCATACATTGTTGGGGGGAATGTAAAATGGTGCTGTTCTCTATTGAAAACAGTTGGTAATTCCTGAAGAAATGAAACAGAATTATATGACCCAGCAATTCCACTCCTAGGATTTGAACAGTTAACCTGTAGGCCAATTTTTACCACAGTATTATTTATGGTAGCCAAAAGGTGGAAGCAACTGGAGTGTCTACCAACAGATGAATGGATGGACCAAATGTGGTATATACACCCAATGGAATATTACTTGGCCACAAAAAATAATGAAGTTCTGATACATGCTACAACACGGATGAACCTTGAAAATGTTAAAGGAAGTGAAATAAGCCAGACACAGGATAAATATTGTAAGATTCCATTTTTATAAAATAGCTAGAATAGGCAAATTCAGAGAGACAGAAGTAGATCAGAAGTTACCAGGGGCTGGTGGCGGGGGGAGGGGAGGGAGAAACGGGAAATTACTGCCTAATGGTTACAGAGTGTCTGTTTAGAGTGATGAAAAAGTTTTGAAAATAGCTAGTGGTCTCAGTTGTACAACACGGTGAATGTAATCAATGCCATGGAACTGTACAGTTAAACTCGATTAAACTGGAACATTTTATGTTTATTTTACCAAAATTTACAAAAATAATGTAATATACCCAAACCCACTGAACTGTATATTTTATGTGAGTGAATTGTATGGTATGTCAAGAATACCTCAATATAGCTGTTAAAAAGAAGAATCAGTAACTTGGCTTAAATGGTATTTAACCTTTGTTCCATCACTAAATTCTATGTTCTGTTTTTTTTTTTAAGGTCTAAGAATAGACCATATTCCAAAGTTAAAAATCTAGAAACCAATTATGTTTCAAGCTTTCGGTTCAGCTTAACATTTCAATAGAAAAGAGCCTGGTACCTAGTGCCAGGTAAGTGTTTGTGATGGCTATCGCCCTCCTCTTTTCAAAAGAGCCCTGTGAGGTAAGTGTGATTAAGGCCATTTTCGAGGAGAATAAACAGACTCAGAGAGGGTAAGTGATTTTCTCAGTCAACGAGCCAGCCAGGACCTGAGAAAGCTGGGATCTGAACCCACGCTAGCCTGGCCCCGGGGCCCAGGTGGACAGCATCAGTTCTTCCCCAGACCAATCTGTTCTACACAGCTGCTGGCCAGATTGGTCTCATCATCCTTCTGCTCATTATGAACGAAATGGTACCATTTTACCTTGTGCTTTTTCCCATGCTGCCACACGCATGTTGAAGCACTTTGGAAATGGGAAATCCTATCAAATGTTAGATATTTTTTCAAAAGTCAGCTTTATATGTTTTTGACAGCCTCAGGTAAAGTTAAGGTCCTAGTTAGAGAAACCGTCTTCACTGTACCTTCTTTCATGAAGTCAAAGCCTTCAAGACAGTACTCAGAATTCAATAAATAGGTTTTACTATGTAGATGAACAAAGCTTTAAGCGAATGAGGACAGCAGCTGAGGACAGGCCGAGGGGAGATACCTCAGAAGCCAAGTGAATCGAGACCTTGGCTTCATCAGCCCTGAGCCATTTAACATTTCCTATTAGGCTTAGCAGGAAAGTAGGACAGTATTACTTTGATTTTTTGTTGATCCCGCTTGATCTCTGCATCCAGTTGCTTCCTTTTTTCATTTTCTTCGTGAAGTCTTTTTTGCAGCTGTACTTTTTGATATTTCATGTGATCTACATTCTGCTCTAGTTCATTAGCACGTTTCTCATTTTGGATTGACAGTGATGCCAATTTCTTACTATTCTGTTGCTTCTTCTGTAAGACCTGTGGATCATATGGAATATTTCAAAATGAAAAACTGCATCTCCAACAAATCTCGACTAAATTTAAACTATTCATTCTATGGCAAAGGTAGGCATTTTGCCTAGATTTTTGGCAGGTTCATAATTGCTTTCTACAGGTCTACTTTGACAATTGGGCCATCATAATTTTCACCAGATATCATGAATGATGAGACTCCCTGATACTAACAGCCAAACAGAACAAAACTAGTATCTTTGCTTTTTTACTGAGTGTTTTTAAAAATGATAAAAAATAAAATACAAAACTGTACTTCCATTTTATAAGACTTATCTCAGACCCCAAATCTACTGTCTGCTTCCTAACACCAAATTACCAATTTCTTAATTATTCTTCCAGAAATAATTAACACGCATGCAAATAACTTCATATATATTCTAAAGAGACTATTTTTCACTCACTTTTTTTTACTCATCTTAGAGATCTTTTCACAGAAATTTGTTCTATGTGATTGCAAAGTAGTCCACTGTGTTCCTCTTTTACATCCAGCTATAGCCTAAATAATTAATCCCTAAGTTAAGATGATCAGAACTGATACCAGTTTCCTTACAGTGACCACCGTTATCATTATCATTTTAATTATCTTAAAGCTTCTCCTCATCTTGCTAAAATTATCGATGAGTAGCATAAAAAATTTGTGAACATTTGCAAAGAGTTTATACTACTAATAGAAAATATCAGGTTCCAATTTAATCCTGATCAAACAAACATATATTAAACCTGTACTATATGGGGCGCCTGGGTGGCTCAGTCGTTAAGCGTCTGCCTTTGGCCCAGGTCATGGTCCCAGGGTCCTGGGATCAAGCCCCGCATCGGGCTCCCTGCTCAGCAGGAAGCCTGCTTCTCCCTCTCCCACTCTCCCTGCTTGTGTTCCCTCTCTCTCTGTGTTTCTCTGTCAAATAAATAAAAATAAATAAATAAATGAATGAATGAATAAATAAATAAATAAACAAACAAACAAACCTGTACTATGTGCTTTAGCATTGCACTGAGTACCTCTTATGTGACATAAAAAAGGTGGCCATTTGTAAATTATGCAGACTACAATTATCTCCCTTATCTTGGCAATAAATTGTTGGCAGAAACACATCTTGTTTTCATTAACCTAGGCATTCACAGAGGCGCTGACCCTTAGAGCAGACTAGAGTGTGGCCCCGGACCAGTACTGGCCGCAGATTGTCGTCAGCCTGTACCACTGACATCCTACTGGGTTCCGCTGACACTGTTGCATCAGGACCTTTCCGATGAAGGCAGCTGTGCTCCCATGTGCCTTTCTCTCGTCACAGACGCATAACGAACAATCTGCAGACAATGACTGAGCACCACCAGCCTGGAGGCCACAGGACTCTGCAGTTTCCCATTCCTAGATTTGGACACTAGCTTTGCCACTTACTTTTGATAGTAACTGCAATACTGGAGCAAAAATGATAATACTGGCATTTTAGTGTCTTTCCACATAATACTGAAAATCTCAGTAGAAGTACTGATAATCTTATTTAAAAGTGAGATAGGCTGCCATTGTCTTTTGCACTTATTCCACACATGCTCAAGAGTGCACGTTACTGGCAGCAGTAAAGTACTAATGCATTATGTAACTCTCTGTATATATGCAGATGTAAAGAATACAAATTTTAGATTTTTTAAATAAAAGAATTTAAGCTTTCAAAACTTTAAAAAAAATTCATTATACCAATAAAAACATTAGTATTTCAATACTGTAAAATGGCATGAGATGTCAGAGTACTGAAAACTGTTATTGTCACCTCAACTAT
The DNA here is from genome assembly GCF_964656455.1 of Halichoerus grypus. Lineage (NCBI taxonomy): Eukaryota > Metazoa > Chordata > Mammalia > Carnivora > Phocidae > Halichoerus > Halichoerus grypus. Next base: position 24,460,774 of record NC_135725.1, read on the forward strand.
GCGACTCTGAGTTACTTAACCTTTCTAAATCTTAGTTTTCTCATTTGTAAAACACAGTAAAAATACTCTCTAAAGGATTAAATAACACATATGAAACATCTGGTATGTAGACACTTAACTGGTAACTACCATGCTCCTCCCCTGCCCCGCCACCATCCCCATCCCCGTTGGGTGTGCCTGAATAGGTCAAAAGCACAGACATTTCTAAAACTACATGGGAATCCTGTGTCAGTCCCCTGCTGTGTGGATGTTTCTTTTGAGCTTAATTATGTTCTGTGTCTTCTTTCCTTTCCTTATCAATCTCCTTCGCAGAAAAGGATATGCAACAAGAAACATAGAAAGCAAAAGACCATGATAATTCTCAAACCCTATTAATAACCTTTCATTTAATCTTTTAATTCAATCATTGTATCTGTGTGAAATATAGAACATATAAAATAACCTTTGCTAATTCAGGCCTTCCTCAAAGCAAGAAAAGTCTCAAATACACAACCTAACCTTACACCTAAGGAACTGGAAAAAGAACAGCAAATAAAGCCTAAAACCAGCAGAAGAAGGGAAATAATAAAGATTAGAGCAGAAATAAATGATATAGAAATTAAAAAAAAAAAAAAAACAGTAGATCAGCGAAACTAGGAGCTGGTTCTTTGAAAGAATTAACAAAGTTGATAAACCCCTAGCCAGACTTATCAAGAAGAAAAGAGAAAGGACCCAAATAAATAAAATCACAAATGAAAGAAGGAGAGATCACAACCAACACCACAGAAATATAAACAATTAAAAGAGAATATTATTAAGACTTATATGTCAACAAATTGGGCAATATGAAAGAAATAAATTCCTAGAAACGTATAAACTACCAAAACTGAAACAGGAAGAAATAGAAAACTTGAACAGACCCATAACCAGCAAGGAATTTGAATCAGGAATCAAAAATCTCCCAACAAACAAGAGTCCAGGGCCGGATGGCTTCCCAGGGGAATTCTACCAAACATTTAAAGAAGAAATAATACCTATTCTTCTAAAACTGTTCCAAAAAATAGAAATGGAAGGAAAATTTCCAAACTCATTCTATGAGGCCAGCATTGCCTTGATCCCAAAACCAGACAGAGATCCCACTAAAAAGAATTAGAGCAATATCCCTGATGAACATGGATGCAAAAATTCTCAACAAGATACTAGCAAATTGAATCCAACAGTACATTAAAAGAATTATTCATCATGATCAAGTGGAATTTATTCCTGGGCTGCAGGGGTGGTTCATTATCTGCAAATCAATCAATCAGTGTGATACACCACATTAATAAAAGAAAGGATAAGAACCATAGAATCTTCTCAATAGATGCAGAAAAAGCATGTGCCAAAATACAGCATCCTTTCCTGATAAAAACCCTCAAGAAAGTAGGCATAGAAAGAACATACCTCAACATCATAAAGGCCATACACGAAAGTCCCACAGCTAATATCATCCTCAATGGGGAAAAGCTGAGAGCTTTTCTCCTGAGGTCAGGAACACGAGAGAGATGTCTACTCTCACCACTGTTGTTCAACATAGTACTGGAAGTCCTAGCCTCAGCTATCAGAAAACAAAAAGAAATAAAAGGCATCCAAATGGTGAGGAAGAAGTCAAACCTTCACTCCTCACAGATGACATGATACTCTATGTAGGAAACTCGAAAGATTCCACCAAAAAATTTCTAGAACTGAAACATGAATTCATCAAAGCTGCAGGATATAAAATCAATGTACAGAAATCTGTTGCATTTCTATACACCAATAATGAAGAAGAAAGAGAAATCAAGGAATAGATCCAATTTATAATTCCACCAAAAACATTAGATACCTAGGAATAAACCTAACCAAAGAGGTAAAAGATCTGTACTCTGAAAACTATACAACACTTATGAAAGAAATTGAAGAAGACACAAAGAAATGGAAAAACATTCCATGCTCATGGATTGGAAGAGCAAATATTGTTAAAATGTCTATACCACCCAAAGCAATCTACACACTCAATGCAATCCCTATCAAAATACCACCAGCATTTTTCACAGAGCTAGAACAAACAGTCCTAAAATTTGTATGGAACCAGAGAAGACCCCGAATAGCCAGAGGAATCTTGAAAAAGAAAAGCAAAGCTGGCGGCATCACAATTCCAGACCTCCAGCTCTACTACAAAGCTGTCATCATCAAGACAGTATGGTACTGGCACAAAAACAGACACACAGATCAATGGAACAGAATAAAGAACCCAGAGATGGACCCATAACTATATAGTCAATTAATCTTTGACAAAGCAGGAAAGAATATCCAATGGCAAAAAGACAGTCTCTTCAACAAATGGTGTTGGGAAAACTGGACAACAACATGCAGAAGAATGAAATTGGACCACTTTCTTACACCATACACAAAAATAAATTAAAAAAACAGGAGCCTGGGTGGCTTAGTTGGTTAAGCGACTGCCTTTGGCTCAGGTCACGATCCTGGAGTCCTGGGATCGAGTCAAACATCAGGCTTCCTGCTCAGCGGGGAGTCTGCTTCTCCCTCTGACCCTCCCCCTTCTCATGTTCTCTCTCTCTCATTCTCTCTCTCAAATAAATAAAATCTTAAAAAAAAAAAATTAAAAAAATAAATTCAAAATGGATGAAAGACCTAAATGTGAGACAGGAAACCATCATAATCCTGGAGGAGAACACTAACAGTAACCTCTTTGATCTCAGCCACAGCAACTTCTTACTAGACACATCACCAGAGGAAAAGCAAAAATGAACTATTGGGACTTCACCAAAATAAAAAACTTCTGCACAGCAAAGGATGGGAGAAGATATTTGCAAATGACATATCTGATAAAGGGTTAGTATAAAAAAAAAGGGTTAGTATCCAAAATCTATAAAGAACTTATCAAACTCAACACCCAAAAAAACAAATAATCCAGTTAAGAAATGGGTAGAAGAACAGACATTTTTCCATGAAAGACATCCAGGTGGCTAATAGACACATGAAAAGATGCTCATCATCACTCATCATCAGGGAAATTCAAATCAAAACCACACGGAGATACCACCTTACACCAGTTAGAATGGCAAAAATTGACAAGGCAAGAAACAACAAATGTTGGAGAGGTTGTGGAGAAAGGGGAACCCTCTTACACTGTTGGTGGGAGTGCAAGCTGGTACAGCCACTCTGGAAAACAGTGTGGGGTGCCTCAAAAAGTTAAAAATGGAGCTACTCTACAACCCAGCAATTGCACTACTACGTATTTACCTAAAGGCTACAAAAATACAGATTCGAAGGGGTACATGCACCCCGATGTTTACAGCAGCATTATCAACAATAGCCAAACTATTGAAAGAGTGTAAGTGTCCATCAACTGATGAATGGATAAAGAAGATGTGAGATATATATATATTATATATAAAATATTACTCAGCCATCAGAAAGAATGAAATCTTGCCATTTGCAACAATGTGGATGGAACTAGAGGGTATTATGCTAAGCAAAATAAATCAGTCAGAGAAAGACAAATACCATATGATCTCAACTCATATGTAGAATTTAAGAAACAAAACAGATGAACATAGGGGAAGGGAAGGAAAAATAAAATAAGATTAAAAAGAGACAGAGGCAAACCGTAAGAGACTCTTAATGTAGAGAACAAACTAAGGGTTGATGGAGAGGAGCGGGGTGGAGGGGAAGGGCTAAATGGGTGTTGGGTATTAAGGAGGGCACTTGTTATGTGAGCACTGGGTGCTGTGTGTAAGTGATGAATCACTAAATTCTACTCCTGAAAGCAATAAAACTCTATATGTTAACTAACTTGAATTTAAATAAAAACTTGGAAAAAAAATATTTACTAAATCCACAAACAAGGCTTAAACCATAGTTGTAGATGATAAACAACCTCCTTAGAAAAACAATCATTTTGGTTATTAATACTGAGTATAAAAATTACAATCAGAACTGAAGGTTGGGATATAAAACTATGAAATTTTAAGTAAAATTTCATAATAAACACAAAGGAAAAATCTTAATTGTTTTGTTCTACTAATGTTGTGTTAACACGAGTACTTTGTCAGACATTGCAGTCCCAATTTTAAGGGTCGAGAAGTGAAAAAGAACTGATCCCAAGACTCTCTGAGGTGAAGTGCTAAACGGAAACATGTATTCCTGAAATAAGTACTATGAAGGAAAGTAAAATGGGTGACACATACCACTACCATGTTCTCCTCTAAGCAGTTCATATGTTAAGTCATACTATGTTAGCTCTGTGTTGACAGGCTATTTAGGTAAAAATTTTAGCGGGGACGGCCAGATGTTTGAGGTGGGATTTGGTGTTTGGTCTGCTCATGTGCAGTGGACACTGACCTTGTTGAGAGAAAATAATTGTGGCACAGTTCCAAAAATAAATAAATCATGCTCTGAACAGGTGAACTACAATTCCACTCTCCCTACAGTGGAAACAATAGGAAAGTAATAGATGATGAATGAAAAAAATGGAGGGGCACCTGAGTGGCTCAGTCGTTAAGCGTCTGCCTTCGGCTCAGGTCATGGTCCCAGGGTCCTGGGATGGAGCCCCACATCAGGCTCCCTGCTAACAGGAAGGTGCTTCTCCCTCTCCCACTCCCCCTGTTTGTGTTCCCTCTCTTGCTGTCTCTCTCTGTCAAATAAATAAATAAAATCTTCAAAAAAAAAAAGTTTGTTTAAAAAAAAGAAAAAAATGGGGACAGCATTCTAGCAAATTCATTAGAATCGGACTAACAGAGCACTCCGATCATCCCAAAAGCATCTGAAAATGGCTTCATTATACACAAAATCTCTTGGTAATGGAGTGTTTCTCATAGAATGGCATTTTTAATGGTAGCTATTTCTGAGGCCATAGCTAAATCCAGCATTAGGAAATCAAGAATGAGATGTTAGTAGTCAATTATTAACCTTTCTTAAGGCAATCAGTGATGGTTCCAGAAAATGGTCTGAAATAATTAGCATTTGTTGAGTGTGTCTACAAGGTGCCCTACACCTACCAGATGTTTTCTATGTATTATTTAATCATCAATCTTTTGTCCTTCAGAAAAGAACACAATTTCTGTGGTTATCTTTATTTCTTACCATGGTTTCTGGTAAAAAGTTTAAAATAATATACTTTTCGAATGAAGATTATAGGACCCAGATTGAAAGGAGGCAAACTCGCCAGCACACCAGGAAAGAAAAGATGCCATCCAGTTTCTCTTGCTGGTGAAAACCCAATCCTACCTCTTTCCTAGCCAGCTACGAAAGCAGTAAGCCTTAAGTAAGTTTGCTCACAATTACATTTTGAGAAAATTACCTGGACTCTTAGCTTTGCGGCATCCATCTTTTTACGGAACTCCTTCTGTAATTTTACCTTCAAAGCAATATCAGAAAGATCTTTGCTTTCTAGCTCTTGTAGCTGCTTCTCTGTTTCAGTTAATTCCACCTTCGCGCGTTCTGCTTCGTGCTCAAGTTTTGTTACTTTCAGAGAATACTGTTTGCTTACAGACTTGGCATCATTACCTTCACCACAGTAATAAGAGTAATAACAATTATAAATTATGTTTAAAAAAATAAACTAAGTAAAACATCAAAACCCTAAAAATGCTCTATTCTTCAAAATCCAGCTGGGCATGTATCTATTTAAGACCCAGCAGTATGAGCCCCGCTGTCCTCGCCCAACCCCATCAAATACAACTCGACACCTGGCCTCTTACTAATCAGCTGCTTACTGACTGTTGGCACCTGGTGCCAGCCCAGCCCCTCAGAGGCTCATCTTTGTGTGTTAGTGTGACATTTCCGACTTTCTGAATTTGGGGGTTAGCTCTGCTGGCATCAAACTCTAGGTGAGAAAAATATTTGGAGTGACTCTTTGGCTTTTTGCTTACTACACGTTGGCTTCCTGCTACCTGTAATCGTGTTTTCTCTACTATGAAAAATTCCCAACATATCTAAAGTAAAAAAATAATATGATGAAGCCCCATCACTGAGATTCGAGAGTTAACAAGATTTTGCCATAGTTGCTTCATCTATGCCTTTCTTCTGTTTTAATTTGCTGAAGAATTGTAAAAACAATCTCAGATGTCATGTCTTTGCACCTACACATACTTCAGTAAACATCTATACCAAATATGGACATAGCCAAAAATTCTTTCACACCTCACGATATTAATCCCTACCTGACACTATTCAGACTTCTCCAATTGTCTCAAAATGTCTTTTACAATTGGTTTATTGTAATCACCATCCAAACAAGGCCCACAATACATCTGATTGTTGTCTCTCATGAATCTTTCATTCTAGAGCTGGCCCCCTCTTTTTCCATTCGGTTGAACTTGTCAAAGATGAATTTTTTCAATCATTTTCTTATATTTGGGACATAGAGAAAAACAGAATACAGATATTTCTGTCTCTCTTTTCATCCTAAGCTAAGCTACTGCCCCTAAAAACTTGGTTTTGATTTGTTCTGAGCAGCCAACTTATCCCTGAACTAGACTAGCAAACTCGTGGCAATGGAAAAGAGTCCAAAGCTTGTGGGATGAATTATCATCAGGGGAAGTGCGTTCTACTGCTATAACTGAATATCTCCATTTTTTAATAAAAAGCAATGACTGAACTAAATGCACTTTGAGTTGTCTTCTGGCTCTAAAACTCTCTGATTATCTGAGTAACTTTAAAATACACATGGCTACTATATTTGAATGAATTTAAGACCCCATATATTGTACAACACATCAGTACTATGTGAGTCACTAAGAAAAAAGGGAGAGTCCCATTTACACCAGTTACATGATAAAATGCCCGGATGCCACAGAGGGTAAGGTGCATCCTGATTGCAGAGATATGAAAATGTGAAAGAATGTGATTAGAAATGATGAAGTACAGTGTGGTTGTCACTTATTGTTGCCTGAAATAACTGCTACTTGGGGGAAGACTTCGGTGAGGAGGCTTTGAAAAGCAAGCACACACTGACCCTTTTGCGAGTCACCATCTCTAAGGAAAGCTCCAAACTGCCCTTGGTTCTAACGAGTAAGAAGAGGACCTTCTCTGTGTAAGTTCAAGTATCCTCTACTTTAAGGCAACCAGGATGAGTATACCGGGCTACAAAAGTGTGCTGATTTAGTGAGATCCCATGGTAGCCTCACCGATCGAAAAGAAAATCATTTGTTCCAGAGGGGCACATAGCCTTAACTTCCACAGGCAGTATCCCTGATGGAGAAGCTATTTAAACCCCTAAATCAGTTCCTAGACACTCCTGAGAGAGATTTACTGGCATCAATCCTGCCTGTGAAGGAGTAGCATGGTCAAGCTCAATTAAACATCTGGGACACCCGGAGCTGGAATGATGCACAGCACATTCATCACTAGGACTGAGGAAGGGAAATGCTTTGGGACAGCAGCTAGGGAGAGGAGGGTGAGAAAAGAGGACAGCCAGCCAGAAAGCAAGCTTGCCAGAAAGAGGAAGGAGGCGGGAAGGCAGAGTGCCCCTTGCTGGCAGAGGAGCTGGGAGCCACCAACATTCATGTAATCTGAGCATGATTATAGCCTTGGGCTTAAAGAAAAAGAAGGTAATATTTCCTTCAGTTCCCTTAAATGTGACCCATGTTTCACTGGAGGTGAGAATAAGAAATGCTACGGTCTATTATCCCTTCAATTCCTTACTGAATTTCAAAGTAGTCAAAGCTCACACTTTGAGTCTATAAAGGGCAAAACCCCCAAAAGCCTGAGACATGCTTCTCAAGACAAGCCTAAAAATGTAGCTAAGGGTGAGGAGAGGATGTGGTGTATAAGCCCAACCAGGCAGAATTTGAAACTAAGGGGAAGAGCTAAAAGCTCGGCTCACTAAGAGAGTAGCTCTCAAGGATAAATCCTTACATCTTTAGAGAAATAAAAAGGATCTACATTTGAGATATAAAGTTTATTAATGTTGAAAACAAACTACCCAAAAGAATGAGGACTAATAATATTAAAATGAGTTAGAAAAATATCTGACCTATTCCCAGATAGCTAGTGTAATGTTTCTTAAAAAGTGGCATAAAAGTGCCCCTAGACTTTCAGCACAACACAGGGTTCACAGTGGCAGAACCATTCATAGATGAAATCCCAATGTAACAAAGTTCTTCTGATAACTAACCTCCACCTATTGGCTGTGAAACACACCTTGTTATACCAAGTTCCAAACTACAGTGGACAGAGCTCAGTGTCAAAAGCTAAAATAAATGTTACAACATCAGAAGCAATTTTAGAAGCTTTTCTTTCTCATATAAGCTGGTTCACAGGACAGTATTACCTGTTTTTATTAATTCTTTAATTAGATCTTCCTTCATCTTGATGTTAATTGTAAGTTCTCTCATCTTTTGTTTAGCATCAGTAAGTATGAGTTCCGAATTCCTTAATTTTTGCAAATTCGTATCTTGACTCTCCTGGAGACATTCAATCTTTAAATCTTTAAAGAAAAAGAAGCAAAACTGAGAAATGAAACTACCTGCTTATAAAGTATTCAACAGCAGTGAAGTTAAATAAGAGAAGCAGACAGAGAAACAGTCTAGAGGTAGCAGAGGAAGAGACAAACAGAAAGGAAAAAATACATGGCAATTGGGACTTTAATTTTCTAGCTTATGGTGAGCTTTAGTCATATCCTGTAGGTTCTGATACATAGTATTTCACTGCCCTTAGATATGTGATTTGAGTGTTTCTTTAACCTGAGTTATTTTTTAAAAAGGTATAAAATCTCCAGGGTGGGTAGAGGGTTGAAATTTTTTCCCATTAACTTCTACATTTATTGTAATCCGAGAATGTGGTCTATAGCAGACTACTCAAAGTGTAGTCCAGCACTGCTGGCTATTGGAATGTAAGTCAACTATGTCACTGTTTTAATTCAACTAACTTTTTGGGTTTTTTTCACAGCAAGACTTCCTCAGTGAAGAGGTTAGTGTACAGAGTTACATTCTGGCATAAGTTTCTTTTTTTTTTTTTTTAAAAGATTTTATTTATTTATTTGTTAGAGAGAGAGAGTGTGGGTGAGAGAGAGTGAGCGAGAGTATAAGTAGGGGGAGCTGCAGGCAGAGGGAGAAGCAGGCTCCCTGCCGAGCAAGGAGCCCAATGCGGGACTCGATCCCAGGACACTGGGATCACGACCTGAGCCGAAGGCAGCCGCTTAACCAACTGAGCCACCCAGGCGTCCCTGGCATAAGTTTCTTACCTGGTTGTAGACCAGTACCAAACAGTTCAAGGATGGCTACTTGAGTAGGCACTATTTATACATTTATAACACTATCTATACTATTTATACATTTTAAAATGTGTTTTATTTGTGGTATAGTCAATTTTTGTTAATATTACATGCATAGGCTCTCTAAAAGATAAGATACTCTCTATTTTCATAGTGTAGGACTTATCTATCATGTGATTGATACTCCCTATGCTCTTTCTTTTTATGTTTTGACCACTCATAGGCCAAGAGAAATGAGTTAAAAATCACCATAGTTTTGGCAACACAAACATTTTGATGCTGTTTTTTGATAATAAAAATTCTCATCCGTTGTACACTAGAACATTATGAGCACTCAGCAGACTAACTTGGCTCTAACGTAGCATGCATCACTACTGGTAGGCAGGTGCGCCCTTGAAGCAGTAGACACCTCGTAAATTACTTTTTTTAAAAAAGATTTTATTTATTTATTTGAGAGAGAGCGAGAGCACACAAACAGGGAGGAGGGGCAGAGGTGAGGGAGAAGCAGACTCCCTCCTGAGCAGGGAGCCCAACGCGGGATCGATCCCAGGACCCTGGGATCATGACCTGAGCCGAAGTCAGATGCTTAACTGACTGAGCCACCCAGGTGTCCCTAGTAAATTAATTAAAATGTATTTTAAAGTAGTCAAGAGTACAATGCAAATATCAACTCAAGTCTGGCTACAAGATCCCCACTCTGAGACATTTAGCCTATAAGTCTAGCCAGGACTGATTGTTGGGAAAATTTTTTTATTAAGGAGGAGAGAATGAGGGACACCTGGGTGGCTCAGTCGGTTAAGCGTCTGCCTTCGGCTCATGTCATGATCCCAGGGTCCTGGGATCGAGCCCCGCAGCAGGCTCCCTGCTCAGCAGGGAGTCTGCTTCTCCTTCTCCCTCTGCCAGCCACTCCCCTGCTTTTGCTCTTTCTCACTCTCTGACAAATAAATAAATAAAATCTAAAAAAAAAAAAAAAAAAACAACCAAAAAAAGGGAGAGTGAAAAATTAGAGGTAGAACAGAGAACATGAAGTTCTACCAACCAGGAAAGCACTCCTACCGAGTTCCCATCTTCGAGAATTCCTAGATGCTTCTTAAATTATTGACTAAAGAAAAAGAGAAGTGTCATAAACATTAAATCTAAATTACTTGAGAAAGTCTATGTACCTTCATTCCCCAAACTTGACTTTTGTGTTTGATCCTGAATATCATTCAATTCAACAAGAGAACAAACAGAGCCTGGCTTTTGAATCCATGAGCGACTTCTACATCTAAAAAAAAAACATCAGGATCAAAGGTAACTTGTCTGTTAGCATTTTCTCCTCTGCCCTCAAATTAGTTCCCCAAAACGGACAGTAATGTTAAAAAAATTACTGCATGGAGCACTGGGTGTTATACGAAAACAATGAATCCATGGATCATTACATCAAAAACTAATGATGTATTGTATGGTGACTAACATAACATAATAAAATTAAATTCAATTAAAAAAAACCCCAAATTATTAATTATATAAACAGAATTTTACTAATATTCCTCAAAATAAAAGGATATCTCCCCCAAGATGAACTCAGTGGAAAATTTATGTTTGTTGCCCACTGTGGCAGCAAAATCAAGAAATCCAAAAACACTCTCTCTGAAAATTAAAATCCAACAACTATAAAAGCCCTAAATGCAATATTATTTTTCAATTTTAAGACTGATAACTTTGTTCAATTTTTTTTCATAACACATTAGCAGACAGTGCATTTAGCAAAAACTACTTACTCTTATATTAAGTGGTAAAGATACATGTTAATGAAAAAAAGCCCTACATCTATATATGTTTATTGCATCACATGTTTATTAAATCAGTCAATATTTAACATACCTAATTTCAGATTTCTCTTGGCCTTCAGATTCTTCGTCATCACTGTTGTCAGAAAATTGGCAGTGGAGGACTTCATCTTGTTCTTCTATGTGACCCAGCAGCATCTGACTTCGTGTTCGAAATCCAGCAACTACTCGATCCAGAGAGTACACAGAAGGACTTGTGTAGACCTTACAAGTGACCACCCAACAAAAAAAGTGATTTTTTTAACGTTTATTTTTATCCTATTACTCAAAATGTCTTTAAAGAGACATTTAGATAGTTACACTTAAAACAGCCAATTACTGAAAATATGCAAAAGTCAAAATAAATTTCACAATGCCGTTGTGCCCCATGGACACATACATCTTTTAGAATCTGCACAGCTCTTACTCCTTCTAGAAAGTTCTCTATCTTCAATTATACCTTCATGGAAAATAGTATTCAAAAATGAAACCAAAGAGAGGCAGGAGTGAGAAGATCACAGCTCCTAAACATAGCGCAGGCATGCCCCAGCCAATGTGAAACCTGCACACGGTGTGACAAGTGGCAATGACACGTTGTGTACTACCCTGCAGGAAATCCAAATGCATTTACTCACACCTTCCCGGTGGTGGTTAGGGGTAGCTGACTTAATGCTCTAAGTGACATAGTTCATATGTATCATGGATAAATAGATTTTCATGGGCTAGCCTGGGAACTTTCTACATTATAATGTGCTTCTATTGGCAATGCACCTTAAGCTCTCAAAAAATGACCTTGGAGGGGCGTGTGGGTGGTGCAGTCAGTTAAGCATCCGACTCTTGATTTTGGCTCAGGTCATGATCTCAGGGTCGTGGGACCAAGCCCCACATCGGGCTCTGCACTCAGCGGGGAGTCTGCTGGAGATTCTTTCTCTCCCTCTTCCTCTGCCCCTAACCCATGCTTGCTCATGTGCTCTCTCTCTAAAATAATAAAAAATGAATCTTCTTAAAAAATGACCTTGGAAAACAACAACAAAAATTAGAAACTGCCTTTATACATTTATTCTAGTTTTAGTTACCAAATATTTCCTTTTTCACCACCTCTTTGTAACCAGAGTTTTTTCTCAAAAAAGGTAAATAAAATATTAGAGGAAGCATTCAATTTATTACTAGAAATCATTACAAGCTATTAAAATTTTAACATATAGTGGAATATGTATAACACATGGGGTGACAAGATTCAAGTGATGTAGGTCTCTCACATAATCCCTCCCAGAAAAGCCCGCCTGATACTAAAGATTCCTTGATATCTGATTTTCATGGCTCCACAGTTGGCCACCTAGTAATACCATCTGTCATATCGGTACCACGATGGAGGCAGAGTAAAGTTTTCTAGGCGGACTCCCTATCCTGGGGTATGAGGGAGTGAGGAGGGGAATTACTTACAGAAGAACCAACTCAAGAAGTATTTATCTAGGGCACCTGGGTGGCTCAGTTGGTTAAGCGACTGCCTTCGGCTCAGGTCATGATCCTGGGGTCCCGGAATCGAGTCCTGCATCGGGCTCCCTGCTCGGCAGGGAGTCTGCTTCTCCCTCTGACCCTCCCCCCTCTCATGTTCTCTCTCTATCTCATTCTCTCTCTCAAATACATAAATAAAATCTTTAAAAAAAAAAAAAAGAATACTTTGGTTGGTTTTCTTAGCATACAATTATGTGAAGTACTGAAAGTGGTATTAGGGATGCCTGGGTGGCTCAGTCGGTTAAGCGTCTGCCTTCAGCTCAGGTCATGATCCCAGGGTCCTGGGATCGATCTCCAGGTCAGGCTCCCTGCTTCTCCCTCTGCTTGCCACTCCCCCCCGCTTGTGCTCTCTTTCTCTCTCTTTGACAAATAAATAAAATCTTTAAAAAAAAATGTATTAGTTACCTATTGCTTTTATTTCTGTTTTATATCAAATTTCATCAAATCTGAAATGTTATCAACTGTAAGACACACCATTATTTTTATTCCATCAAGAAAAAAAGCTGTCAACCATGACATGCCTCAATTATAAAACATACCCTGCCATCAAAGATGATAAAATGTGAAAAAAATGTGAGTCTTACAATCAATGAAACATGGCAGATTTTCATCAGCATTTTGATATTATATTATACCTAAGCATTGACTGGGACCACCTCTGTAATTTTTTTCTTTCCAAAATGCCCTTAGTATGTATAATACTGGCTCTTGGCTTCAAGTATATCATATTTACCATGTTAAGAAAGTAGAAACCTGTTATACCTTTTTATATAAGTTTAAATCAAGATTCAGTTTTACATTTCATCAGATGAGTTTTTGATATCTACTGAGACAGAGGGATTTTTTTCTCTTTTTTCCTATTAATTTGATAAATAATGTGGAAACTTTTTATTTACCTGTATACTATTTAGTTTTGAGGGGCAATTTCTTTAGGAATTCTGCATAAGTAGATATGTCCTATAATTCCATTTTGGTGTTTAACTTTTCAGGTTAAGAGATAGTTGAAAACAAATGTGTAACAATAGGAAAAAGTACACAATTGTATGCCCCCAGGATAAATATTATTCAGCTATTAAAAATGATGATGTTATAAAATATTTAGTGACTGTCAAATGTTCATGATATGTTGAGAAAAGCCAGTAATGAAAGTACATGCATAAATATAACAAATAATACTTTTAAAATTAAATAAGAGCTTTTTGCTCTTTCCCTCCAATATGTATAAACAAGCATATAAGAAATATTTCCTAAAAAAAAAAAAGAAATATTTCCAATGAAGAAAAGAACAGAAATATCTCCTCATAAGAAATGCAGACTATTTGCACTTCAAGAAAATATTAGAGCTAATGAACTCTAAAAGAAATTAGCAGAGCTAGAAAACATCAGCTAGACCTCTGCCAAGGAGGCAAAACTCCAGGGAGAAAATGAAATGGCATTTCAGATGTCCTCTGTGGTGTAATTTGGTTAGGTAGGGTATTCAGTACGAAACCCTCGCCTCACTCTTAGAACAATGAGCAGTAAGCAGGACAAGGCTGGCCATACAACGTGTCTTCCCGTGCAAGCCTGCCTTCTCACGTCGGCTGCAGCAACCAGTCCAAACAAGAGAGGTGGCCTGGATTCCTGGACACATGGTAGGAACAAGAGAACCCTCAAAACTGCTGATTCTATGACTTTTACATCTTCTTCCTTTCCTCTCCTTTTACTGGCTAGCAGGGCTCTTTTGGGGTAGAAGGAAAATTTTAAAAACAAAACAAAACTAAGGATTTGCTTATTTGAAACAATAACCACAAAAGTCGTTATTCCAGTCATGTCTGTTTCAAGCCTAATCAAACAGCTAGAGGTAAGAACCCCTAAGGGCCTAACCTTTTTCAAGAGCCCACAGAGCTCTATCTCCTCAAAGAGTGTACGTGTGTGTGAATGTCTAGTAAAAAAGAAAAAGAGAGACTGAAAGTATAAATATGTATGACTTTTGTAATCAGTGGGGGAAAAAAAACCCAGATGTTATTTTTAAAAAATAAAAGAATAGAAGAAACAGAAAATTCTTTCACATTACGAGCCAACAGTAAATAAATTAAATATAGAAGATATATAATCATAAAGTTGAATTAAGAGTTATCAAATTTGAACGCTTTTGTCATGTTCCATGAAAATTTACCATGTATTCAACCATAAGGAACATGTCAATAACTCTACAAAGTAAAGCTGAGATTGATAATAACAGTGATTTAAATGGTAAAACCCAACCGCTTAGGATTGAAAGCCACACGGGTAAGGGAGCATCTGTGTCACTCGCTCTGAGGCACCGAGCCTGGGACACAGTAGAGGCACCCCACGCGCATGTGCCGGAGACGCCGTGTGCCAGGCAGTTTCAGATTCCTCATCTCAGGTAAATCCTCCACACGCCCGACAATGTCTCCCCCAGTCTGACAGATAGGGACCCTGGAGCCCACACGGGTTTAGGCATACGTATAGGCCTATGCACAGAGCTGGTGTTCCCACCCAAGCCTGCCACACGGCGCAGCCTCGGACCCCTCTCCTATTGCTCATCCCTTTAACTGTAACCATCACAGAGACCTCAAACAACTCATTTCCCTTCATAAAATTAATAAATCGAAACCAAAATTCATGAATCTGCTACTTAGTCTTTTCCATTAGAGATTTCCATTCCAATAGAGATACCTTGTTTTTCTTTTTCTTTTTTAAAGATTTTATTTATTTATTTATTTGTCAGAGAGAGAGAGCACAAACAGGGGGAGTGGCAGAGGGAGAAGCAGACTCCCCACTGAGCAGGGAGCCCAACGTGGGACTCGATCCCAGGACCCCAGGATCATGACCTGAGCTGAAGGCAGACACTTAACCAACTGAGCCACCCAGGCGTCCTGAGATTCCTTGTTTTTCAAGAAAAATCTGTGTGCATGTATTTACCACCCACACACATATTTATCAACAAAAATTAAAATGAAACTTCGTATTGATCTTCATAGTCTTGATTATGTCAGCTTGGCATATCGAGTAATAGATAAATATCATTTTGAAAATAATAAAACAGGCCAAATAAATCAAAATAAATACCCTCCAATCTCCTCTCAACCTTGGTGTGGTTAAAGAAAGAAAAAAATTCATGCAAGATATCAGACTAAAGCACGTTTGAAAATATGATGGCAAAGGATAGCTTTTTCTCCTCGGTGAATACAGACATCATCTTCAACTATTCCTTCCAAATATAACTATACATTCTCCTATTTATTAATTTATTATTTAAAAGAAGCATGATGGAAAAAGAAAGAATATGCATAAAAATCCATGAAATCAAACAGAAAAAAACCCTGCTGAGACCATACAAATACACTGTGATATTATACAGAATATTTTTTAAATCCCAAAATCAGAAAGAGATCAGTGTGTCGACATTACCTTCCTGGAACCGGGTCTGGCTGGGATATAAATATAATGCCCCAGACGAGTATCAAATGGTACAGTACACGGCCTCTTTGTGGCTGTCCTGGCATCTGGCCCATCTCCACAAGGTTCCGTAGCTGAAGAGGTCATTGACAGGTTAAATTTTGATAGTTCCTCGCTCAGTTGATCCACAAGAAGTTGTTGTTCTATTATTTTTTCATTCTTTGTAGAAGAGAGATGAACATTTTTAAAATAGAGAACCTCCATATGTGTGTAATGGTTAAAGATAAATTGTACATTGCCCCAAACCACAACTACCTTAACAGTACCGTAAAACCTCATTTCTCCACAGATTAGTCTTCTGTTCACCAGCATCTAGGATCACTCTGAAGGGTAAAAACTTTTGAAAAGGAAGCAACAATAAACAGAGCCTGAAGAGTTAAATATTCAAAGAAAATGTCCCGCACACTGTGATTGGTTGGTTTGCCATCCTGAAGCACTCTGATTCGTTGATCTTTATAAATGGTTGGCCTTTCTGAGGGAAATCCAAGCAGTAACAAGAAAGAAGAAAGTTGCAAAGTGGAGAATGAATTGCAAATGGCAGAGGTGGCACCAAAGGAGATGAGCTGGTCACAGGTACAGTGAAGTGAGAGCCTTTCCTCAGTGCAAAGAAAGCCAAAGCACAGGGCGCCTGGGTGGCTCAGTTGGTTAAGCGACTGCCTTCGGCTCAGGTCATGATCCTGGAGTCCTGGGATCGAGTCCCACATCGGGCTCCCTGCTCAGCGGGGAGTCTGCTTCTCCCTCTCACCCTCCTCCCTCTCGTGCTCTCTGTCTCTCATTCTCTCTCTCAAATAAATAAATAAAATCTTTAAAAAAAAAAAAAAAAAGAAAGCCAAAGCACAAAGAGATAAAAGGTAACTGATAGTCCTGGGAGAAAGAGGAACTTGGAAATCAAAAGCTGAACAAATTGTGTATCAGGAGTCAGTGTGTGTGTGTGTGTGTCAAAGAGAGAGAGAGAGTGTGTGTGTGTGTGTGTGTGTGTGTGCGCACGCCTGTGGCTTAGCTTTCTATGTATCCTCTATGTATCCTCTAAAGAAAGTTTTTCAAGTATATCCAATCCAGCAAGCTCTAACATCAATCTTTGTTTTATCAACACAAAATTATATAAACAAGAAACTGTCATTCATCTTAATACTTCACATGTACTACAATGCTTAAATAGGGAAAAAAAAACCGCTAAAGTTTCATCATGCTAATGCTAAGCTATAAAAAGGCAACCTTGGGCGCCTGGGTGGCTCAGTTGGTTAAGCGACTGCCTTCAGCTCAGGTCGTGATCCTGGAGTCCCGGGATCGAGTCCCACATCGGGCTCCCTGCTCAGCGGGGAGTCTGCTTCTCCCTCTGACCCTCCCCCCTCTCATGCTCTCTCTCTCACTCTCTCTCTCTCAAATAAATAAAATCTTTAAAAAAAAAACAAAAAACCAAAAAAATAAAAAAATAAAAAGGCAACCTTATTAAAAATTCACATATCCAGATAATTAAAATATATGCCAATGGCATATATTGGAGTCTTTATACTGTCTGGGAAAGGGTAAAAATACCAATAATATTAGACTTTATTAAATCAAGAGTGTATGGTATACTCTCCAGGATAACCACCAAAACCATAAAGAGTAAAAGTATAATACCTAAGCTAATGAAGTAAAAATTGAAAAATTAAAAATACACAATTAATCCTAAAGAAGATAAGAAAAGAGAGAAAAAGAACATAGAGCAGGATAAGTAAAAGGACAACGGTGGGATTATAACCAAAATATAAGAGTAATTATATTACATTCCTAAATAAACTAAGTAATCCAATTAAAAGATTATAATTCATCAGAGAGGATTATAAAATTATCTAACTTGCTGCTTACCAAGAAACACAACTAAAATAGACACACAAAAATTGGAGAAAGAGACACCATGTAATATTAACCAAAAGAAAGCTGGTAGGGCTATGTGAATACCCAAACAGACTTTAAGGCAAAAACCATTAGAAGAGGTAAAAAATATTAAAAAGGTGAATTCACCAGGATGCTGTAACAATCATGCATTTCTATGTACTTAATAACACAGCTTCAATATGTATAACGCAAAAATTGTCACTACTTCATGGAGAATAAGGAAGACAAATCCAAAATCATAGCAGGAGATTATAACATCCCTCCAAATTACTGGTATAACAAAAAGACCCCAAGAATAAGTAAAAATATAGATGTGAAGGGGAGCCTGGGTAGTTTAGTCGGTTAAGTGTCCAACTCTTGATTACAGCTCAGGTCATGATCTCAGGGTCGTGAGATCCAGCCACACCTTAGGCTCTGCACTCAGTGCAGAGTCGGCCTAAGATTCTCTCTCCCTCTCCTTGGCCTCTCCCCCCACTCATGCGTGTGCTCTCTCTCTCTCACTCCCAAGTAAATAAAATCTTTAAAAAAAAAAAAAAGAAAATGTCCATCACCAAAAAAGTCCTTCAACAGTAGAATAGAAAAATTAATTGCAATATATTCATACAATGAAATCCTATATAGCTATAAACTGTAACAAACTACAGTTACATTGTGGATGAATTAGAACAAAAAAACATTCAATAAAAGCAACTAGATACTAAAGAATATATATACTGAATGATTAAATTTACAAAAATCCAAAATGTAAACTGTAGTGTTCAGGGATACATAGTAAAACCACAAAGCAAAGTAGGGAAAGCATTACTATGAGGTAAGGAAAGTGACTCTCTCTGAGCCGGACGAACCAAGGACTTTTGAGGGGCCGACAGTTTACTATTTCTTTTTTTTTTTAAATTATTTTTTAAGTTTTTATTTAAATTCCAGTTAGTTAACATACAGTGTAATATTAGTTTCAGGTATACAATATAGTGATTCAACACTTTCATACAACACCCGGTGCTCATCCCAGCAAGTTAGTCCCCACCACCTGTCTAACCCATCCTCCCACCCCCCTCCTCTCTGGTAACCATCAGTTTGTTTTCTATAGTTAAGAGTCTGTTTTCTTGGTTTGCGTCTCTCATTCTTTTTTCCCCTATGCTCATTTGTTTTGTTTCCTAAATTCCACCTATGAATGAAATCATATAGTATTTATTTTACAGAGAGGGAGAGAGAGAGAATCTCAGCAAACTCCCCACTGAGCACGGAGCCGAGCACGGAGCCCTACACGGGACTAGATCCCACAAGCCCAAGATCACAATCCCAGCCAAAATCAGAAGCCAGACGCTCAATAGACCGAGCCACCTAGATGCCTCAAAAGTTTACTATTTCTTGACCTGGTGGTGGTTACCCAGCTGCTCTCTTTGCGATCTATCACTGCACAGTACCTTCTGTTTTGTATATGTTTTATGTTTTGAAATTATTCTAGAGGGGCGCCTGGGTGGCTCAGATGGTTAAGCATCTGCCTTTGGCTCAGGTCATGATCCCAGGGTCCTGGGATGGAGCCCTGCATCGGGCTCCCTGCTCTGCGGGAAGCCTGCTTCTCCCTCTCCCTCTCCCACTCCCCCTGTTTGTGTTCCCTCTCTGGCTGTGTCTCTCTGTCAAATAAGTAAAATCTTTAAAAATAAATAAATAAATAAATAAATAAATAAATAAAATAAAGTGCTACTGTTTAGTGAAGTACTATTTCAACTAAATCTACAGCACTAGATACGTTAAGAAACTCTACCTGCAATCTATTCACTTTCTGTGCTTCTTTCAAAGATACCACGTGGCCTTTGTTTTCCTGGACCATCATTTGCACTTGATTCTTTAGCTCCTTCACCTCCAGTTCTCTCTGATTAAATACAACTTCATCAGCAGCCAGTGCACACTGGGAGGAGGGAAAGAAAGCACAAGAGATTCATCATGGAAAATACTCAAGAGAGCCCAGAAAATACCATGAAAACTGGGATTTATTGATGGTTTGATGATGTCTCTTGAAATTTTTCTTATCCCATTCACTTTCAACTTTTTTCTGTTCTCTAATGTCGAGGACCTATCATGGCTACAACCTAAGAATTAATTACTATATAGAAAAATTTTTCCTGGTTTTATTTTAAAACAAAAAAGTTACTCAGTTTCTAGAGTACACTCAGTAAGATTTTTTACAAGTTTGCTAGAATTGCCATGAGATTTTTAATGTGGGTTTTTAAAAATCAGAGGTCACATTTTCCAAACTGACCCACAGAGTTAAGAATGCATTTGGATTTCCAAATAAAGAATATTTGCTAATTTTATGCACTTTCACTACGAAGAGATATTTTGAAGATGTCTAAAAATATGGTTAAACAAAGAGTTTTCTTAATTTCTAGTGAATTATGCCTGTTTTCAAATAAACTTGGGATATGCAAATAATACTTTAAAACAATTTTTAAATTAAATAAACAGAAAGAAATTTAACATTTGTCAAGAGTCTATTCTATGCTAGATAGTGACTTGACATTTTAAAAATATCTCACTGAATAGACAGGGTTCCTTTTTCATGAAGAAACTAAGAGATTAAAACCTCTCCCCAAGATGACACAGTGGATAAACCCAACTCCTGATCTTCTACCCCAGGGCCTATCTGGATCTAAAGCTCATGCTCTTTCTACTAATCTACAGGAAAAGAACAAGTAGCTGATTTGCAAAAACCAGTGTTCACTTTACATAAGATTTAATTCACAGAAAGAGTATGTATGTGACTTCTCAGGCGAAGGCATCGGGGTAGATGGGCCCCAGCACGGAGAACCCACAGATGGAGGCCTGCCTGGATTTTGTCACGGCCTCATAGTAGCACTTAGGGCAAGGCCCTTCTTTTCTCCGCTTGGGATCCTCAAATGACCAAATAAGGAAAGGACGGATGACCCTGATGGTCCTTATGACACTATATGTTTATAGGACCTATGTGACTTCTTTCATAAAATAAGATATAACTAATTCTCATTGGCTAATATCCTCTTATGGTAAAATTAATTGTGCATTTGAGCTTAAAGTGTAATTGTCTTGGGCGCCTGGGTGGCTCAGTCGGTTGAACATCTGGCTCTTGGTTTCGGCTCAGGTCATGATTTCAGGGTTGTGAGACTGAGCCCCGAGTCAGGCTCTGCACTCAGCGGGGACTCTGCTGGAGATTCTCTTTCTCCCTCCCTCGCTGCCCCCCCGTCTCTAAAATAAAATTTTTTTTAAAATGTAGTTTGTCTCCCAGTACTGCATACTCAATTATTTTTACATATGCTTTATAAACTACAGTTATTTATTATTTATTTAAAAGTGTTTAACTGTTGAGTAAACTCATGTTCACATACTGTTCTTGTACTCAAAATTTGGAATAGAAAGGCAATGGAGTCCTTTAAGAGGTATTTATTAGGGGATGGAGTGTTCCAATAATTGACTAATAGCAAAAACCAAGGCTTCCGACACAACCTGATGGCGTCTAAAAAGAAGAATATGGTAACTTCGAAGTGACCCTTACTTCCCTAGCAACAGTCTGGCAGTAATTCTACCTGCAAGATGGCCCACATCTCATCTTGATTAGGAGTTTTTTTTTTAAAGTACTTACCTGCTTGTGTAATAGGCTCGAGGAAGCAGGGCTGAACGAAAAGAACATCCACGCCTCTCCCTGCACAGAGTTGCTATCTCCCTGCACAGAGTTTATCAAGTGGCCTTCACAGTAATTCCTGGCATGTGGCCCTACGTACCACTACTAAGTCCAATCACTTAGCTGCCGCTGCTACGTAACGTCGGCCCAGGCAGGTGAAAAATAAATGGGGAGACAATAATGACCTGACCTTTATGGAGCCTTACTCCTGGCCAGGCATCCCTCTCAGCGCTTTATGGGAACTAGTGCTTTAATAATCTTCACAGCAACCCTACAAGGTGCTTGTTAGTATTGTTTCTATTTTACAGATGGGGAAACCGAAGCACAGAAAGGTGAAGTATTCGCCCAAGGTCACAGAGCGAGTAAGCAGAGGAGTCGGGATTCGAATCTTGGGGGTTTGGTATACACGTTCTTAACTATTATGTTATTCTGTCTCTCACAGAAAAGAAGAACAGAAAAGAAAGTTTAAAAAACAACTTTTTAAAGAGACATACGGGGTGAGGAATGACAGCTGTATTTCTCGATTTGCTACTTAGTGGTATCCAAGATTACTAGTCCTGCAAGACTGCAGACCAAAAAGAAGGAATCCATTTTTTTTTTAATTTGGAAATACTGAACGTTCTTTCTCTCACTTTGAGATTAATAACATACACTAGCACTTTCAAAGTCCTGAGAAGTCTTGGGATTTCTGCAGTCTAGCCAGCATCCTCGAAAACCATCTGCTCATGAATGATACCCTTTTTCACCAAGACTGTTAATATCTTTGGGAAGTCTTAATCTAGAATCCATCATCTAGAGCAAGTTTAATTCAGAGTTTCCAACAGATGGAGAGAAAAAGTTACTATCCACTCCCCATCCTCAACCAGGGGGTTTTATGAGGTTCCACTTTCAGCCACCTTAGGAGCAGGAAGGAAAGGCACTGTCTACTGCCAGCTCCTACAGCATCCCAAAGTTCAAGCTTCCCATCAACCTTACTCCCCGTTCTGCCAGCTTCTTACACCAAGGAGGAAGGGCCAGACCTGCTCTATCTACGAAGAAGGTAGGGCAGACTTCCTGCTTTCAAAAAAATCCATGATTTTAGAAGTATTACTTTAAATGCTTATATTTAAATATCAGAAGCTCTGAGATAGAACAGCAGTGATCATAGCGTTTCAGTAAAGACCCTTTTGGCGTATCCCTTAGGTCCTTTCAGGGTATCCAGGAGATCAAAACTCTTTTCCTAATAATACTAAGACAATATTTGCCCTGTTTACCATGTTGACATTTGCACTGATGGTACATAAGGGTGGGTAAAACTGCTGGCTCCTAGCGTGAAAAAAGGAAGTGTCACCAGACAGTCCTAGGAGTCACTGTATTCCTCACTGCCATGCACTCACAATACAAACAAATGCCAGCTTCACTTAAGAATATCTTGATGGGGGCGCCTGGGTGGCTCAGTCGGTTAAGCGTCTGCCTTCAGCTCAGGTTCATGATCCCAGGGTCCTGGGATCGAGCCCCGCATCGGGCTCCCTGCTCAGTGGGGAGCTTGCTTCTCCCTCTCCCTCTGCCTCTCCCCCTGCTTGTGCTCTTGTGCTCTCAAATAAACAAATAAATTCTTTAAAAAGAAAAAGAAGGGGCTCCTGGGTGGCTCAGTCGGTTAAGCGTCTGCCTTCAGCTCAGGTCATGGTCCCAGGGTCCTGGGATCAAGTCCCACATCGGGCTCCCTGCTTGGCGGGAAGCCTGCTTCTCCCTCTCCCACTCCCCCTACTTGTGTTCCGTCTCTTGCTGTGTCTCTCTCTGTCAAATAAATAAATAAAATCTTTTAAAAAGAAAAAAGAATATCTTGATGAAGCAATAAAAATTATTTTATTTATTTATCTCAACATATGAGTACTTTTAGTATCCCATGTGACAAAATGGGAGGTATTCCAATGGTAGCTCTGCTGTATAATGAAGGGTGATGGTTATCTATAGGGAAAAAATTTTGTGCAACTGAGTTGCAAGCTGAACTAGCCACATTTTTCATGGGGAACTATTTTTATTCTAAAATATGACAGATCAACTATGGTTACTCACACCCGGGACTGTGACAAACATTTTCTCAAAAATGAAAACCATCATTTCAAGGAAAACAACAATATTTGTTGCAAATGATAAAATTCAAGTTTCATGCAAAAATTAGAATTTTGGAAAACATTTCTGCTATGAGTTTGACAGCTTCCAATACTTAAAGACCTTGCTGGTAAGATCAGTGGGTAAGATTAGTGAATGTAATTATTTGACACTGTCTAATGATATGTGTCAACATTTAGAAGATCTGCATAATTTAGGAAACAAGTATTTTCCAAATGACCAATAAGTGACAATTCAGAATCATGTGATGAAAGATCCATTCAAAGTACAACATATAGATCAATGAATTTTAAGGTATAAATATTAATATAACAAAGACAGTTTCAAATTCTACATGGCAAGTAACCTTGAGGAAATCTCTACTGGTTGAGTTTTGGTGTAATAGCAAAGACGAACATCCATAATTATCTGAAAAAGCCATGAAAAGATTCCTCCCTTCCAACTACAAATCTATGTGAAGCTGGATTATCTTCACGTACTTCAACTACAACAACATATTCAACAAACTGAATGCTGAAGCAGATATGAAAATCCACCTGTCTTCTATTAAGCCAGACACATGTAAAGTGTGAAACAGTTCCAGTCTTATTAAACTTCTTTTGTTTTGGAAAATAGTTATCTTTCATGGAAAAAAAAAGTACTTTATTTAACATGTAATCAGGTTATTATTGTTAGCTTTGAGCGAGTTAATCATTTAAATTTTTGTGTTTTAATTTTAATGTGGTAAATATCAATAGATACAATCCCCATAAACAAAAGCTCTTTAGGGGACCTCAATTTTAAAAATGTAAAGAAACCTTGTGAACAAAAAGTTCAAGAACTGCTGTAATAGAGGTTTCTTTCTAATACATATAGAAAGGTATTGAGGAAAGATTTCTAACTAGAAAGCTATGTTTTTAACTATACGTTTTCCTATTTTCAAAAACTGGCAGAATATCCATTTGCTCACCAGACTCTACCATGTAAGGAGAACTGGATATATCTTGTTTTCCATGATTTCCCAGTGACATAAGATCTTCACATACTGTGTTTGAATGGAAAGTGAGAAACATAATTCTAAACTCAACATACATATATATAATATGAATAAATGTACTTATGTCCCTTAAGTACTGTCAAATAAGATGATTTGTTTGTTCAAAAAATCAACATTCCACACTCAAGGGATGAAGTATTTTTTTCCCTTCAAGAACCACTGACCCAAAGAGGAATAAAGACTCACTAACATACTTCATTTTGTTTCTGAAATTGGGTTTCTCTTCATCCTCTAAATTAATGAGCGGGTCTGCAAGATTCTGCTTCATAAATATAACCAGTTAAGATACTAAAAGAGAAAGGAGAAGGAGCTGAGAAGGGTGTGACTTAAGAGGACAAAGCAGTAGGAAAGGGGAAGAAGAAACTGAGCAAAGGCAAATGAGATTTTACACATAATCCTTCTGAAAAACTTCTGAAATTCCAAAATGACCCTTGCCCAAATAAAAGGAGTCCTTCAACAAATCACTAACAAAAGGCGTGCACGTACCTGGCATTTCTTCAGCTCTCGCTTCAGCTGGAGAACCGTAACATGCTGAGGCCCTTCTTCCAGGTTGCCAATGCCGTGGCTCCCTCGGAAGGAGGTGAAAACCGCCTTCCTCACCTCCTGAGTCATGTTCAACCACTCCTGCAGTTTGTGTTGCTGCTTCTGGTTCAGTCTGACAGCATCCTTTAAGTCCACCAGGAAGGTAAAGGCTTCCTCTACACAATTCTGGTAACTCAGACATTCTCCTTGTAGCTGAGCTACTTGCTCCTCAAGAGAATGGATCCTGTTTTTATCAGGAGTCTCCTCTTGATGGATCTGGCTGGTTTGGCTGATGCTAGCCTGTTGGCTTTGCAAAGCTTCTCGAAGCAACTTGATTTCAAATTCCATTTCGTCCATGCGGTCTGACTCGGGGCTGAAGTTTAAGGTGGGCTTGTTTCTAATGTTGCGGGCTCTGTTGGCATATTTGAGGGAATTTAAGGACTCATCAAAGTCTGAGGAGGATGGGCTGACACAAGTGATCATGACAGTCTTGGCACTGCCTCCCAGGGAATCTTTCAGGAGCCGGGTGATTTTCGCATCCCTATATGGAATATGTGAACTCTTCCGGCGGGGGTCCCCAAGAGCGCTGATGACGTTGCCTAAAGCCAGCAGCCCACTGTTGATCTGAATGGATTCTTTGAACCGTTCACCAGTATTTCCTGTTTTGGTTACTCTTTCGGAGCCAGCCAAGTCCACAAAGTGGAACTTTGAGACAATCTGCCGACGGGAGTACCACGATCCATCTTCACCCGCCTCCATGTTTTTCTCCACTTGACAAATACTGATTGTAAAAATTGCATGTGATCTACTGGAGTGCTCGTTCATTTGGGTGGTACCTGTATGCCGGGCTGCATTCCCCATCTCCAGGAGACTCATCACCTCATCTGCGCTCTCCACCTGGCATTCTTTGGCCCCAACAATCACTTAAAAGAGCAACAGCAAGTTTTTAAACCAAATTTTAATCAAAACCCAGTATAGTTACATTAACCACACAACAGTTAATATTTGCTAAACTGCCCAGGCTAAGAAAAGCTCTTAAAAAGAAAAAAATCAATAGCATTCCAAACAATAGTGATGTCAGCAATATCATTAAGTAATTTTAGATAATCTCCCAAAGGAACTATTTTAATAGACAGCACTCATTTTGATATTTACATTCTAAGAGATGTAATATAGATATATATATTTTTTAAACAATCTGGTTTCTTTGGGGTCCTACTCAATTCTTTAAGATGACTGACAAAAGAAAAACTCTTTATTCCAGTATTTTGACTTGTAGAGCCTAATAGACTTATTTTTAAAAATAGATTAATTAAATTAATTAAGAATTAGTAGATTAATTAAAAGAAATTAATGTCTTTTGAGTTTTGTTAATATTCAAGCCATCCTTAAGTTTACGGTTTTTGGTATTATGTGGTCATGACCAATGATAAATGACAATTTCAGTATAAATAAAATTGGTTATTCATTTTAAAAACAGGTATGCCCTACGTAATAGCAGAGTACAAGGTAAACAAATGTGATGGCAATTAAAAAAAAAAGTTTCTATTTCAAGAACAGCAGAATAAGAACCGAAAATAAACCAAAGCTTACTGCCCACATTATTTGTTTATATTCAAACATATTTCAAAAAGAAGTAGGTGGATTTGGGATTTGAATCAGAGCAGTAAAGCTCCTGATTCTGTGCTTGAATTACAGGTCATGTTTCCTCTTTATTCAGATCCTGTTATGTCACTGTCTTCCTGAAAAATAATCATTTTGCTTTCATTATTTCCAACATGACACCTTTTTTAACAACCTAGTACATTTAAAGTTCTAAAGTACCTCCACTACAAACAGGGAATGCTAAAATAGCAGCAATTATAAAATATGACAATGTAACTGTAAGTCAAAGGATAACTTTCATAAAACTCTTCTGTTAGGCTATAGCTTAGCACTATCTATGGTCCTCACACCCAGCTGAAAATCACCTGGAAACTTTGTAAAAGAGAATGTAGCAAGTCCCAGGCCCCATCCAGACAAATTCACCAGAATTTCTGAAAAGTGGGGCCCAGAAGTCAGTATTTCTTAAAAAGCTTCCACAGTGATACATGGTGCAGCATCCGGGTTGGATACCAACCATTGCTTCACACAGAGGATCTAAATAAATATGTCAAACAAATACACTTTGGTTGTGAGTGGAATATTATATAAGACATACGGCAATTTGGCTTAAGACAATTTGCTGCATCTTTCCAAAACTTTTGCAGAATTGATATTAGCTATTAAGTTTATCAGGAGTGATAGTGTATACTTCTGCATTTGACTATTTTATAATAAACATGTGTTATTTTTGTATCTTCTTAACCAAAGATAAAAACATTCAATAATTACATTTTATACGATACAGAAGCTCAAAACATTGGCCTGAATTCTGTCCAGAAAAGATAAACTATACTGAACTATCTACTAAGACCATAAACTACCATGTCTGCTTTCTTTCTAAAAAACAAAACAAAAACCAATTTCTCCAAATATCCAGGAATGCCAGGGCTGCCAAAACAGGGCCAATAAGGTCATAAACTTCACTGCCCCCTGCAGGCAGTCTGAGTGATCTTCCTTTCCTAACTGTTAGGAAATTTCCTCAAGGAGTCTGTGACTCCTTTATGTCCAAAAAGGGTTCTACCTAAGTATCTTTTCTAAGAGAGAAACACACCCAAGTCAGTGTTATTAATAATGGTGAAAATCTAGAAACAGCTTAAATGTCCAATAATGGAACATTAATTTTAAAAAGTATAATACATTCAGAAAACAAAAATTACCACGTGACCTGAGTCATAAGTTTGAAAAGTATTTAATGGTGTGTGAAAATGCTCACAATATAAATATTAAGTGAAAAAATAAGATGCAATATTATACGCAGGGTTCTAAGTATATTAAAAAAGATTTATATGTGCACAGAAAAAGAAATCTGGAAGGAAACACCAAAAACAGAAGTTGCTCTTTCTGGGTTCTGCGATTAAAGACGATCTTCAACTTTCTTCCTTAAACTTTCCTGTGTTTTCAAAGTGTTCTATGCTGAACATATTACCCTTTAAATCAGAGAAGCAGAAAGTGTTATTCTTTAAAGTTTTTTTTTTTTTTTTGACAGAGAGAGATAGTGAGAGCAGGAACACAAGCAGGGGGAGTGGGAGAGGGAGAAGCAGGCTTCCCACGGAGCAGGGAGCCTGATGCGGGGCTCGATCCCAGGACCCTGGGATCATGACCTGAGCTGAAGGCAGACCCTTAACAATTGAGCCACCCAGGTGCCCCAGAAAGTGTTATTCTTCAAAATATTTGTATTTTGACCCATTCTAGCTTTCTCCCATTTCCAAACAATTGGATATTTAATGAAATTAACAGGTTGTTAGCACAGAAATTCAGACCTTGAGAAGCACAACAAAAGATAGGTAAGTGTCAATATGGAGGAGCAAACACATAAACTGTCCAAATTAAAAAAAAAGAGAGAGAGAGAGAGAGAGGAGACAATAGATGTGCTGGGACAAAATCAAAGAGGAAGAAAGGAGAATTCTGGAACAACTTGGACAAACACCAAAGGAAGAAGCCATCCCCACTCTGGGGAAAACTGGGGGAAAAAAAAAAACATGAAAACTAATTCAGCCTATTTCAAAGTCTCGCTGGAGATGAACCCAGAGCGGGGGCAATTATAAAAAATAAGTACCTTGAATTACAACTTACTAACTTCATCTTACCAACCTGTTTGAACTATGCTTCACCTGGGTGATTTAACGGATATTGGTAATCAAAAAGCTACTCAATTTTAAAGTAAAAACAAATGCATTTTGCTTCGATATCTGTTTTAAAGATTCTTTGGAATATATCCAGAAACTGAATTAAATCACATATATTTGCTAATGAAGGCTATCAATTAAGTAGGTTACTTTACCTGTGTTGCCTTTTTCATCTTCTCGGATGTGAAGATCCTTTATAGATGTTTCCAATTCTAGAAGATCTCTTAGGTCTTCCTTATATACTTCTATATAAGACACTTTAATACTAAAGTCAATGCTAGGATTTTCAGAGATGTTTTGAAATATTTCTTGGATAGCTCGAGGGATGATACCCTTTTGTCCTTCCACAACTGAAGCTAAAAATTTAGAGAAAGAAAGCACATGTAAAAATTAAGATATAAAAAAAGCTAAAACACAAAATTTATATTTTCTTATACAGATACATTACAAATTTTTTAAAACCATAAGTACAAAATTCATGTGTAAAAGTTTCCACAATTTTTTAAAAATAGTTTTAAAATATTTAAACAAGTGAAAGAATCAATTGAGACTTAAGGTTAAATATGTTAGGCCAATTTAGAAACCTACCCACCATTTGTAGCATTGTTCCATGGAAAATACATTCCAAGCTACAAAAAGCTGCCTTGCAAATGAACCTTAAAAACAGCTTCCAGGTTGAAAATGACCAATGTTTAGATCTTGGGCAGCATTCTGAACATCTGAACCTCTATTAACGTGGACTGCCTTTCACCTAATTTAAGATGCAAGACTGCCATCATGTGGCAAGTAAAGGAAGCTGTAGGTTTTTCTAATACAAAGGAAAAAGTGAAGTTTGAAGATTTCCTTTTTTTTTTTTAAGATTTCTTTTATTTATTTTAGAGAGACAGTGTGTGTGTGCGAGTGGGGAGAGGGGCAGAGGGAGAGAGGAAGCAGACTCCCTGCTGAGTGTGGAGCCAACACAGGCCTCCATCCCAGGACCCTGAGATCATGATCTGAGCAGAAATCAAGAGTTGGTCACTTAACCGACGGAGCCACCCAGGCGCCCCTGAAGATCCCTTTTGAAGAGTTTCCAGGAACTAGCCAACAGCGTTATGTATAAATTACAGTGCAATATATGCACTGTAGATTAGCCAGACCATAAGGCTGATTTGAAACAGCTCATTCATTTCCTACTTCAACAGGTAACAAAGCACAATAATTGAAAAGACTTATCAAAATGCTGAATTTCAAATAATATTTAAAATAAAGCTTCAACATATATTTTAGTAACCTAAATATCACATTTTTCAATGTTATAATTACATTCCTGAGACAGACTGTTTCAGAGAAAGAACTTGTAAAGTTTTATATCTCAACAGCCATTATTTAGCTATTATGTTACTTAGAGAACACACAAGAGTTTCTAAAGAATGTTATACCTGGTACAAGTCAGTAAATCCAAGGTTCTGAGAAGTAGGAAAATGAATATTAGTAAATAAGCGCCGTACTGAAAAATAAGAGATTATTATTCTGCCACAGTGCCTAGCACGGTACCCTAGACACTACAAATGTTCGACAAATTATTTAATGGAGAAAAAAAAAACAGCATTATTTAAAAATCAAACAGCAGATGACTGACCCAGAATTGGTGTCCTTAACAGCCTGGGAAATAAAAAATGCTACCAATTTCACTAATATACCAAGAAATGTAACTTCAAACAACAAAGTACAATTTTTCACCTATCAGATGACAAAAGAAAAATAATTTGGATTTATAATATCCAGTAAGTGACAAGCATATGAGCAAATGGCTTTCATATATTGGTGGGAGGCATCTACAGCCTTTTTGGAGGGTGATTTGTCAGTATCTATGTACATTTTAAATGTGCACTCCCTTTGACTCAATAAATCCACTTCTAGGAATCTGTTTTATACAAATACTAACTCATGGTGCAAAGTTAAAGATACAAAGATACACACTGCAACTTTTTATGATAGTAAAAATCAGAAACAACCTAAATGTCCATTAATAGTGGAGGAACTATGGTCCATTCAAACTGTGGAATATTATATAGTCCAAAAAACGAGGTGAAATTCTATGACCCATATGGGAAGTAATGAAACATTGTCAAATGCAAAAAGAAAGTTATAGAATCACAGGTATAATAACTCAACTCATTAAACAAAACAACAAGAAAAAAAACTACATGTGTATTTCTAAAATGCCTAGAGGGGCGCCTGGGTGGCTCAGTCAGTTAAGCGTCTGCCTTCGGCCCAGGTCATGATCCCAGGGTCCTGGGATCGAGCCCCACATCGGGCTCCTTGCTCAGCAGGGAACCTGCTTCTCCTTCTCTCTCCTGCTTGTGCTCTCTCTGTCAAATAAATAAAATCTTAAAAAAATAAAATAAAATAAAATAAAATGCCTAGAAAAACGTCTAGAGACAGAGACCCAAATAAACAAAATTACTAATGGAAGGGGAGAAATAAAAACCAACACCACAGATACACAAACAAACATAACAGAATAGTATAAAAACCTATATGACAACAAATTGGACAACTTAGAAGAAATGGATAAATTCCTAGAAACATATAACCGACCAAAATCAAAGCAGGAAGAAATAGAAAATTTGAACAGACCAATTACTAACAATGAAATTGAATCAGTAATCCAAACACTCACAAAAAACACAAATGCAGGACCAGACAGCTTCACAGGAGAATTCTACCAAACATTTAAAGAAGAGTTAATACCCATTCTTCTCAGGGCACCTGTGTGGCTCAGTCAGTTAAGCATTCAGCTCTTGATTTCAGCTCAGGTTGTGATCTTGGGGTCCTGAGATCAAGCCCCACATCGGGCTCCCCACTCAGCAGAGTCGGCTTGTCTACCTCTCCCTTGCCCCTCCCCCAGCTCTCACTCGCTCTCTAAAATAAATAAATAAATCTTAAAAAAAAAAAGTTAATACCCATTCTTCTCAAACCATTCCAAAAAAATACAAGAGGAAGGAAATTTTCCAAGTTC
This sequence comes from Halichoerus grypus, assembly GCF_964656455.1. Taxonomy (NCBI): domain Eukaryota; kingdom Metazoa; phylum Chordata; class Mammalia; order Carnivora; family Phocidae; genus Halichoerus; species Halichoerus grypus. The sequence goes on from NC_135725.1 coordinate 24,492,777, forward strand.
ATGCTTTGAAGCCAGTATCACCCTGACACCAAAACCAGATAAAGACCCCACAAAAAAAAGAGAACTACAGGCTAATATCTCTCATGAATATAGACACAAAAATCCTCAACAAAATATTAGGAAACCAAATCCAATGATATATTAAAAAAATCATACCACAATCAAGTGGGATTTATTCCCACGATGCAAGGGTAGTTTAATATTCACAAAACAATTGATGTGATACATCACATCAATAACAGAAAGGATAAAACCATATGATCATTTCAATAAATGCAGACAAAGCATTTGACAAAGTAGAACAACCATTCAAGATAAAAAACCCTCTGCAAAGTAGGTCCAGAGGGAATATATCTCAACACAATAAAGGCCATCTATGAAAAGCCCACAGCCAACATCATAATCAATAGTGAAAAACTGAGATCTTTTCCCCTAAGGTCAGGAATAAGACAAGGATGTCCATTCCCAACACTTTTCTCAACATAGTACTGGAAGTCCTAGCCTCAGCAATTAGACAACATAAAGAAATAAAAGGCATCCAAATTGGTAAGGAAAAAGTAAAACTCTATCTGCAGATAACATGGTACTATATATAGAAAACCCTAAAGACTGCACCAAAAAACTACTAAAACTGATAAATGAATTCAGTGAACTCTTAGGATACAAAATCAATGTTCAGAAATCTGTTGCATTCCTATGCACTAATTATGAAGCAGCAGAAAGAAAATTAAACAACCCCATTTAAAATTGCACCAAAAATAATAAAATATCTAGGAATAAACTTAACCAAAGAGGTGAAAGACCTGTAATCTGAAAACTATAAAACAATGATGAAAGAAATTGAAGATGACACAAAGAAATGGAAAGACACTCCATGCTTATGGATTGGAAGAAGAAATACTGTTAAAATACCCATATTACCCAAAGCAATCTACACATTTAATGTGAACCCTATCAAAATACCAACAGCATTTTTCACAGAACTAGAACAAACAATCCAAAAATTTGTATGGAACCACAAAAGAGCCTGATGAGCCAAAGCAATCTTGAAAAAGAAAAACAAAACTGGGGGTATCACAATTCCAGACTTCAAGTTGTATTACAAAACTTCAGCAATCTGGAGAAAAACTGAGAGCTTTCCCCCTAAGGTCAGGAACACAGCAGGGATGTCCACTATCACCATGGCTATTCATAGTACTAGAAGTCCTAGCCTCAGCAATCAGACAACAAAAAGAAATAAAAGGCATCCGAATTGGCAAAGAAGAAGTCAAACTCTCACTCTTTGCAGATGACATGATACTCTGTGTGGAAAACCCAAAAGACTCCACCCCAAAACTGCTAGAACTCACACAGGAATTCAGCAAAGTGGCAGGATATAAAATCAATGCACAGAAATCAGTGGCATTCCTATACACCAACAATGAGAAGAAAGAGAAATTAAGAAGTTGATCCCATTTACAGTTGCACCCAAAACCATTAACATACCTAGGAATAAACCTAACCAAAGAGGCAAAGGATCTCTACTCAGAAAACTATAGAATACTCATGAAAGAAATTGAGGAAGACACAAAGAAATGGAAAAACATTCCATGCTCATGGATTGGAAGAGCAAATATTGTTAAAATGTCTATGCTACCCAGAGCAATCTACACATTCAATGCAATCCCTATCAAAATACCATCAACTTTTTCCATAGACCTGGAACAAATAATCCTAAAATATGTATGGAACCAGAAAAGACCCCCAATAGCCAAAGGAATGTTGAAAAAGAAAACCAAAGCTGGTGCCATCACAATTCCAGACTTCAAGATATATTATAAAGCTGTCACCATCAAGACAGTATGGTACTGGCACAAAAACAAACACACAGATCAATGGAACAGAATAGAGAACCCAGAAATGGACCCTGACCTCTATGGTCAACTAATCTTCGACAAAGCAAGAAAGAATGTCCAGTGGAAAAAAAGACAGTCTCTTCAACAAATGCTGCTGGGAAAATTGGGACAGCCACATGCAGAAGAATGAAACTGGACCATTATCTTATACCATACACAAAAATAGACTCAAAATGGTTGAAAGACCTAAATGGGAGACAGGAGTCCATCAAAATCCTTGAGGAGAACACAGGTAGCAACCTCTTTGACTTCAGCTGCAGCAACTTCTTCCTAGAAACATCGCCAAAGGCAAAGGAAGCAAGGGCAAAAATGAACTATTGGGACTTCCTCAAGATAAAAAGCTTTTGCACAGCAAAGGAAACAAAACAGTCAACAAAACCAAAAACGGAGAAAATGGGAGAAGATATTTGCAAATGACATATCAGATAAAGGGCTAGTATCCAAAATCTATAAAGAACTTATCAAACTCAACACCCAAAGAACAAAGAATCCAATCAAGAAATGGGCAGAAGACATGAACAGACATTTCTCCAAAGAAGACATCCAGATGGCCAATCGACCCATGAAAAGATGCTCAACATCACTCGGCATCAGGGAAATCCAAATCAAAACCTCAATGAGATACCCCCTCACACCAGTCAGAATGGCTAAATTAACAAGTCAGGAAGTGACAGATGTTAGCGAGGATGCAGAGAAAGGGGAACCCTCCTACACTGTTGGTGGGAATGCAAGCTGGTGCAGCCACTCTGGAAAACAGTATGGAGGTTCCTCAAAAAGTTGAAAAGAGAGCTACCATACGATCCAGCAATTGCACTACTGGGTATTTACCCCAAAGATACAAATGTAGGGATCTGAAGGGGTACGTGCACCCCAATGTTTATAGCAGCAATGGCCACAAGAGCCAAACTATGGGAATAGCCCAGATGTCCATCAACAGATGAATGGATCAAGAAGATGTGGTGTGTGTGTGTACACACACACACACAGGAATATTATGCAGCCATCAAAAAAATTGAAATCTTGCCATTTGCAATGACATGGTTGGAACTAGAGGGCATTATGCTAAGCAAAATAAGTCAATCAGAGATCAAGACAAGTATCATATGATCTCACCGATATGTGGACTTTAAGAACGAAGGCAGAGGCTCATAGGGGAAGAGAGGAAAAAATGAAACAAGATGAAACCAGAGAGGCAGACAAACCATAAAAGACTCTTAATTATAGAAAATAAACTGAGGGTTGCTGGAGGGGAGGAGGGTAGAAGGATGGGGTAACAGGGTGATGGACATTGGGGAGGGTATGTAATTGTATTGTAATGAGCACTGGGTATTAAATAACACTGATGAATCACAGAAGTATACCCCTGAAACAAATAATACATTATATGTTAATTAATTGAATTTAAATAAAAAAAAAACACTTCAGCAATCAAAACAGTATGGTACTGGCACAAAAACAGACACATATATCAAAAGAACAGAATAGAAAACCCAGAAATAAACCCATACTTATATGGTCAATTAATCTTCGACAAAGGAAGAACTATTATACAATGGGAAAAAGACAATCTCTTCAACAAATGGTGCTGGGAAAACTGGACAGCTACATGCAAAAGAATGAAACTGGAACACCCTCTTTTACCGTACACAAAAACAAATTCAAAATGTATTAAAGACCTAAATGTGGGACCTGAAATCATAAAAATCTTTAAAGAGAGCACAGGCAGTAATCTCTCTGACATCAGCTGTAGCAACATTTTTCTAGGTATGTCTCCTGAGGCAAGGGAAACAAAAGCAGAAGTAAACTATTGGGACTACATCAAAATAGAAAGCTTCTGCACAGAGGAGGAAACAATCAACAAAACTAAAAGGCAGCCTACTGAATGGGAGAAGATATTTGCAAATAACACCAATAAAGGGTTAGTATCCAAAATATATAAAGAACTGATACAACTCAACACCCCAAAACAAATAATCCAATTAAAAAAGGGGCAGAAGACATGAACAGACATTTCTCCAAAGAAGACATCCAGGTGGCCAACAGACCCATGAAAAGATGTTCAACATCTCTCATCAGGGAAATACAAATCAAAACTACAATGAGATACTGCCTCACCTGTCAGAATGGCTAAAATCAACAACACAAGAAACAACAGGTGTTGGTGAAAATATGGAGAAAAAGGAACCTTCTTGCTCTATTGGTGGGAATGCAAACTGGTGCAGGCACTATGGAAAAGAGTATGGAGGTTCTTCAAAACTTTAAAAATAGAACTACCCTATAATCCAGTAATTGCACTACTGGGTATTTACCCAAACTATGAGAGCAGCCCAAGTGTCCATCAATAGATGAATGGATAAAGATGTAGTACACACACACACATACACACACACACACCACACACACACACAAGATGGAATTATTCAGCCATAAAAAAAGAATGAAATCTTACTATTTGCAAGGACCTGGACAGAGCTAGAGAGTATAATGCTGAGCAAAATAAGTCAGTCATAGAAAGACAGATACCATAAGATTTCACTCATATGTAGAATTTAAGGAACAAAACAAACAAGCGAAGGAAAAAAGAGAGAGAGAGAGACAAATGAAGAAATAGGCTCTTAACTATAGAGAATAAACAGATGGTTACCGGAGGGGAAGTGAATAGGGTAATGGGGAAATAGGGATGGGGATTAAAGAGCACACTTATCATGATGAAAAAAATGATTAAAAAAAAAAAAAAAGAATAGGGCGCCTGGGTGGCTCAGTTGGTTGGGCGACTGCCTTCGGCTCAGGCCATGATCCTGGAGTCCCAGGATCGAGTCCCGCATCGGGCTCCCTGCTCAGCAGGGAGTCTGCTTCTCCCTCGGACTCTCCCCCCTCTCATGTGCTCTCTCTCTCTCATTCTCTCTCTCAAATAAATAAATAAAATCTTAAAAAATAAAAAAAATTAAAAAAGCTAGGGGAAAAAAAATCAAAAACTGCTTCTAATGGTGTTATCAAGTATAAAGTATTTTATAGCAGTTAAAATATTTCAGGATAATAGATAAACTTAATAACTTTTTCCCTTAAGGTATTAAAATTGTATGCATGGCCTCTTAATAAAAGCAATATAGCGATAATTAAGTCACCAAGTTCTAACCATTTTATAACTCTTATTAGTATAAAGAACATAGTGAGTCTTAAGGATCATAAAACATTTGCCCGTTAAAAAAAAAAGCTAAGATCCTAAACAAAAACAAAAACAAAAACAAAAACAAAAAAACACAACTTATAGTAGAAAAATTGAATTTTTTATTTTGAGACCCTAAAATAATCTAGTATCTTTAATCTCCTAAATCCTTCATAACAGTGATTCTAAAAATGGTGGTGAGGGGGGTGGGGGGTATTGGGCACTTATGGACCCTCCATTTAATCTTTGCAATCAGGGCTTCCTCAAACCTCACAGCCAGCCTCCAACTCTCCCCCACAATCCCTACATGTAATGAGAAATGTTTCTCAAAGTCACATATTCCATATTTGAAAAGCATGAAAGTAGAAAATACATTGAGAGTCATTACACATATACAGAATACTAGCAATAATTTTATTTTATTTTATTTATTTATTTTTATAGATTTTATTTATTTATTTGACAGAGAGAGAGAGACACAGTGAGAGAGGGAACACAAGCAGGGGGAGTGGGGAAGGGAGAAGCAGGCTTCCCGCGGAGCGGAGAGCCTGATGCGGGGCTCGATCCCAGGACCCCGGGACCATGACCTGAGCCGAAGGCAGACGCTTAACGACTGAGCCACCCAGGCGCCCCATACTAGCAATAATTTTAGACAATAATACATATATATGTACAATACTCAAGTTTGCTTTTAGTAGAAAAATACCAATACAGTAAGCATCTCTTTTTTTTTTTTTTTTTTAAGATTTTATTTATTTATTTGACAGAGAAAGACACAGCGAGAGAGGGAACACAAGCAGGGGGAGTGGGAGAGGGAGAAGCCGGCTTCCCGGGGAGCAGAGAGCCCGATGCGGGGCTCGATCCCAGGACCCTGGGATCATGACCTGAGCCGAAGGCAGACGCTTAACGACTAAGCCACCCAATACAGTAAGCATCTCAACAGAGGACCTGACTTCAATCCCAGCTGTCACTAGCCCTCTAAGTCCTTCATTGATCGCTCCATAGCTGGAGTGCCACACTTACAAACAGAAATGATTTTCAAGTTTCCTTCCAGCTCTACAGGAAATCCTAAGGATCCCACCTTTTCCAAACTAGAATTACAAGCAGGAGAAATTATATCCTAAAATATTTAGTATTTAAAATAGAAATCCAGGGTGCCTGGGTGGCTCAGTCGGATAAGCGTCTGCCTTCAGCTCAGGTCATGATCCCAGGGTCCTGGGATCGAGCCCCACCTCGGGTTCCCTGCTCAGCGGGGAGTCTGCTTCTCCCCCTGCCCCTCACCCCGCTCATGCTCTCACTCTCAAATAAATAAAATCTTTAAAAATAAAATAAAATAGAAATCTGTATTTACATGTGAGTTGATGGATGTGTTAACTAGATTGGAGGAATCCTTTGACAACATATACATTCATCAAATCATCATGATGTACACTTTAAATATGGTACAATTTTATTTATCAATTGTACCTCAATAAAATGGAACAAATAAAATAAAAATTTGATTTAAAAATGGGGAAAAAAAACACCTTAAACCACATAATAAATTCCTCCCATCGCCTTGAAGTTCTGGTTGTAGGACTCTTGATATTTACACGTGGATTATGTTAAAAGATCAAAATCTGGTCATGCTAACGCATTTCTTTCTACTTTAAGTTCTGTTCAAAACAACAAAGGGTTGCCAGAGGCAGGGAGTGGGGGAAATGTAGTCAAAGTGGGTGAAAGTAGTCAAAACATAAAAGCTTCCAGTTATAAGTTCTGAGGATGTAGTGTATAGCATGGTAACTGTAGTTAACAATACTGCATTGTGTATTTGAAAGTTGCTAAAATATTAGATCTTAAAAGTTCTTGGGCACCTAGGTGGCTCAGTCAGTTAAGCATCTGCCTTTGGCTCAGGTCATGATCCCCGGGTCCAAGGACTGAGTCCCGCATCAGGCTCCCAGCTCAGTGGAGAGTCTGCTTCTCCCTCTGCCCTTCACCCTGCTTGTGCTCTCTCTAGCTCTCTCTCTCTCAAATAAATAAATAAATAAATCTTTAAAAAAAAAGTTCTTATCACAAGAAAAAATTTATAACTTGATGTGATTGATGTTAACTAAACCTACTGTGGTAATCATTTTGCAATACATACATATATCAAATCCTTATATGTAAACCTTGGACTAATACAAAGATATATGTCAATTATATCTCAATAAGACTGGGAAAAAATGGCAAAGGGCTGAACACTAAACACTGTCTTAAACTTGTTTCCTTAATCAAATATAATCATAAATTAAATTGAATGAAAACTTCAATATTTAAAAATAAATCTTTCAAAGATGACGATATTACAAACACATCTTCATATTTTAGCTTCATTCCAGTGTCTCAAATAAAAGTCAAAGAATATGAGAATCTTACCAACATGGCCTCCTCCAATGGTGTAGGTCTTCCCGGATCCAGTTTGTCCATAGGCAAAAACAGTTGCATTATAGCCCTCAATGAGTGACAACACTAGTGGTTTTATACATGTATTATAAACTTCATCTTGAGTGGAATTTTTGCCAAAAACAAAATCAAAAGTAAAGACTCTATCTCTCCCAATGACAATTTGCTGGGTGTTTGGAATAACTCTCACACAAGCTTGATGATTATGAAGAACTTCTTTGCACAGCAGAGGTCGGATTCTTACAGCAACTTTTACTGGTATTTCTTCCATAGCAGCTTAGATTTTAACTTTCTACTTAATATTCAGTATCTAGTGTGAGAAATATCCATTTTATGTAAGATCTGGACTCCTGTGTATCAAAATAAAAACAAAACTTAATTATGGACTTCTTTATCCTAATAAACTAAGCATCTTCTAAAACAAAGTCAATTAAAGCAGGTTTTGTTCCATTGAGAGACAGTTACAACAAGTAAATCTGTCTTATAAAAATATACCTATAATTTACAGATGATATGAAATGTCTGGATTTGCTACAAAACAATCTAAGGGGTAGGCGCCATGAGTTGGCAAATGATGAAGCTAAGAGATAAGTGCCTAGGATTCCATCATGCCATTCTTTCTGCAGCAGTAATATGTTTCCCAGTTCACTAATCTAAATATTGAATAACTGAGGAGTTAGAAAATTAAGGCAAGGAAATAACTGAGTAATTGTACACATGTGTTGAAAGCAAACCCTTTATTAGATTTTATAGCTATATCTCTTTGCCACAAATATTAGAGATAAATCCAAGAAAACAGTTTTAAGGATTTCTATAACTTTAAATCATTTCTTTTCAAAAATAATCAGAACTAACTGAAAAACTGCTTTTCCACTCCTCACTTATGTTGTACTTGTTTCTGAAAATCGCTGGTAGAATTAATATATTAAAAATTAAATTGGATTTGCAACGATGTGGATGGAACTAGAGGGTATTATGCTAAGTGAAATAAATCAATCAGAGAAAGACAAGTATCATATGATCTCACAGATATGTGGAATTTGACAAACAAGGCAGAGGATCATAGGGGAAGGGAAGGAAAAATGAAACAAGACGAAACCAGAGAGGGAGACAAACCATAAGAGAGTCTTACTCTCAAGAAACAAACTGAGGGTTGCTGGAGTGGAGGGGGGTGGGAGAGATGGGGTGGCTGGGTGACGGACATTGGGGAGGGTATGTGCTATGGTGAGCACTGTGAACTGTGTAAGACTGATGAATCACAGACCTGTACCCCTGAAACAAATAATATATGCTAATAAAAAAAAAAAGAAAAAAGAAAAAGAAACACAAATCAAGAAAGCCATGGGGGGGGGGAACCTAAGTTGGTAGCTATACTTACAATGAACCTGAAAAATAAATTAAGAAAACAATTCCATTTATAGTAGCATCAAAAAGGATAAAATACTTGGAAATAAAAATTTAATGAAAGACATGTAAAACTTATACTCTGAAGACTATAAAATATTGTTAAAGAAAGTAAAGAAGATCTAAATACATCAAAAAACATCTCATGTTCGTGGGTTGAAAGACTTAAAACACTGTTAAGATGACAATATTCCCCAAATTTTTATCTACAGATTCAATGCAACGCCTATCAGAATCCCAGCTGACTTCTTTGTAGAAATTGACAAGCTGATCCTAAAATTCTTTTTTTTAAAGATTTTATATATTGATTGATCCTAAAATTCATACGGAAATTCAAGGGACACAGAATAGCTAAAATAATATTGAAAAAGAACAAAGTCAGAGGACACACTTCCCCAAGTCTAAAGACAAGCAACAGGAATCAAGACAGTATGATACTGGTATAAGACAAACTTAAAGATCAATGGAAAAGAACTGAGAATCAGAAATAAATCCCTATATATTTTTTTAAGATTTTATTTATTTGTCAGAGAGAGGGGAGAGAGAGCACAAGCAGGGGGAGTGGCAGGCAGAGGGAGAAGCAGGCTCCCAGCCAAGCAAGGAGCATGACCTGAGCCAAAGGCAGATGCTTAACCAACTGAGCTACCCAGGTGTCCCAATAAATACTCATATTTATGGGCAAATGATTCTTGTCAAGAGCGCCAAGACAATTCAGTGGGGGAAAGAACAGGCTTTTCAATAAACGGTTGACACAAACTGGATATCCACATGCATAAGAATGAAATTGGACTCCTACTTCACATCATATACAAAGTTAACTCAAAATCATTCGCAGACCTAAGTGTAAGAGCTAAAACTCATAAAACTCTTAGAAGAAAACATAGGGGTAATTCTTGGTAACCTTGGGTTTGGCAACGGTTTCTCAGGTATAACATCAAAAGCAAAAGCAATAAGCTTTATAAGGAAGAACAGATGAAATGAATTTGAGCAAATTTAAATCTTTTGTTCCTCAAAGATATGAAAAATGGCTAATAAGCACATGCAAAGATGCTCAACATCATTAGCCAGCAGGGAAATGCAATCAAACCCACAATAAGGTATCACTTAACACCTGTCAGAATGGCTAGAATCAAAAGACAAGAAATAACAAGTGTTAGCAAGAATGTGGAGAAAAAGGAACCCTCAAGCATGATCGGTGGGAATGTGAACTAGTGCAGTCACTCTGGAAAACAGTATGGCGCTTCCTCAAAACATTAAAAATAGAACTACCCTATGATCCACTAATTGCACTACTGGGTATTTTACCCAACGAATACAAAAACACTAATTCAAAAAGATCTATGTACCACTATGCTTATTAGCATTATTTACAATAGCCAAGATATGGAAGCAACCCAAGTGTCCATCAACAAATTAATGGAGGGCGCATGGGTGGCTCAGTCGGTTAAGCGTCTGCCTTCAGCTCAGGTCATGATCCTGGGGTCCTGGGATCGAGTCCCACATCGGGCTCCCTGCTCCGTGGGAAGCCTGCCTCTCTCTCTCTCTCTGCCTCTCTGTGTCTTATGAATAAATAAATAAAATCTTTAAAAATAAAAATAAAAATAAATTAATGGATAAAGAAGATGTGGTATATATATGCAATGGAATATTACTCAGCCATAAAAGTGAATGAAATCCTGCCATTTGCAACAACATGGATGAACCTAGAGGGTATTATGTTAAGTGAAATAAGTCAGACAGAGAAAGACAAATACCATATGATTTTTTCCTTTCTTTTTAATGTTTATTTATTTAAGTAACCTCTACACCCAATGTGGGGCTCGAGTCTCACGTGTGAGACTAAGAATTGCATGCTCAACAGACTGAGCCAGCCAGGTGCCCCCCATATGATTTCCCTTATATGTAGAATCTAAAAAAACAAAACAAACAAATAAACAAATAAAAAGCAGAATCAGACCCATAAATACAGAGAAAAAACTGATGGTGGCTGGCAGGTAGCAGGTTGTGGGGTGGGCAAAATGGGTGAAGGGCAGTGGGAGATACAGTCTTCCAGTTATGAAATGAATGAGTCACAGGGATAAAAAGCACAGCATAGGGTCAATGGTATTGCAATAGCATTGTACAATGACAGATCATAGCTGCACTAGTGGTGAGCACGGCATGCCATATAGACTTGTCTGTACACCTGAAACTAATGTAACACTGTGTGTTAAATACACTTCAATTTTTAAAAAGGTGGATATTAATATTTAAAAAAATTTTTTTAAGACAGATCAAAACAAGTGTTGGTGAGGGGTGCCTGGGTGGCTCAGTCAGTTCAAGTGTTGGTGAGGGGCACCTGGGTGGCTCAGTCAGTTGGGCGTCTACCTTTGGTTCAAGTCATGATTCCGGAGTCCCGGGATCGAGCCCGCATCGGGCTCCCTACTCAGTGGGGAGTCAGCTTCTCCCTCTCACCCTCCTGCCTCTGGTGCTCTCTCTCTCCCACTCTCTCTCTCAAATAAATAAATAAAATTTAAAAAACAAAACAAAACAAGTGTTGGTGAGAACATATAGAATACGGAAACATCACATACTCCAGATGGAAATGTAAAAGGCGAAAGATTTATGCGATCTGAAGAGAAACCAGAGTATCCAGATGGAAATGTAAAATGATGCAGCCAGCTTTGGAAAAGAGTCTTCCACAGTATCATTAAGTAGCCTAGTAGAGCATTAATAGACTAAAAAAACATTTTCAGCCCTACTTGCTATGGAAATGTTAATACATATTTAATATTCACTAGCCTTTAAAAAACTCTGCAGCAGTACTGTGCATTATAATTTTGTGAGTGGACAGTCTGAAAAGGATCACAATAACAAATACATCACTCTAAAAGCCCACTGAGAGTAAAAAAGAAAAAAATCAGCTCCCTTGGGCTGCAAAATCCTGAGTCAACATGCTATATTTAATGGCCACAATAAAGAGATGCACCTAACCTTGGCAGTTTTAATCATTCTAACTAAAGTCAGCTGTGAAAAAATACTCATATGTATGATATACCTTTTCTTGGATCCTAAAGGACTCCGCAATCACTTGGTACTAGAAACTTTTCCAAATAAACTACAAGGATGCTGTATGAGTTGGTTCTTCCAAATGTCTTTAAACATCTACATTTGAAGTTTTTATTATACAGATTATTTTTTTTATTTATGCCATTACGTTAAAACAAAAGTCATGGTCTTTGTTAAGCCAAACCTATTTCCAACAAAACTGCTAATAAAAGGTGCACTGTAACTGGGATATTTTCACTTTCTTGGTTTTTATAATGGGAAAATTTTGCTAAAAAGGCAAAAGAAATTCTATCTTTTCTAATAAATAAGATCCCCTAAATCTATGGCTTGCCAAAAATTAGTATCCAAGAATTTAAGTATTAAAAAATCCATAGTTGGGGCGCCTGGGTGGCTCAGTCGTTAAGTGTCTGCCTTCCGCTCAGGTCATGATCTCAGGGTCCTGGGATCGAGCCCCGCATCGGGTTCCCTGCTCCGCAGGCACCTGCTTCTCCCTCACCCACTCCCCCTGCTTGTGTTCCCTCTCTCACTGTGTCTCTGTCAAATAAATAAATAAAATCTTAAAAAAAAATCCATAGCACTTAAACTTTAGATTCTGATCAACTGCAGTCATCAGAAGCATATGTATTATGTCACCAATAAAAGTAAAGAAAGGTGAAATCTGATTGGCTGGTAATATTTAGGCATACTCCCTGGAGTTTTGAAATCGGAGAAAGGCAAGAGAATCTTTGATCACTGATGCCATGTCGCTGATCAAAAAGAAGTGTCTCCAAATACTGTTGCCATCCAGTGCCCGTGATTTTTCAGAAGTAGTGGTTGTCTAAAAATTTTGGTTTGCTAATATTTCCGTAAGAAACCTCCCAGCAAATGGACAGTGAATCGCAAAAGTATCTCAGAAAAGGTCACAAATGCATAAATAACTAGAGAGAGAATAGAGAACGTAAAGTGGAAAAACAAAAATTTGAAAACTTGGAGGGGGCGAAGGGTTATTTAAAAGGTGTTTCAACGAAAGAACCTGGGCACCGTTCTTTCTCAACGAAACCTGCCTCTGAGGGAGGAGACTTTCAGACTTCTACGGCGCTTGGGTTGCACCAAAGTTTCAATATCCGCATGGAAAAAGGAGGCCGGTGACAAAACGAAACCCCCATGAGGGTGGGCCTTCCCATCCCCTTCAGCTCCCGCAGCTGGAAGCGCCAGAAACACAGGATCTGACTTAGTGAGGTTCCGTCCGGCGTTCCCGCGCGTCCCTAATCCCCGGGCCCTTCTATCTCACGGGGGACCCCACTTCCCCCGGCCGTTCGGCGGGGTTCCCGGCACCGACCCCAGCCCCCTCCGGCGCCCTCCTCGGCTGTGCAGGCGCCCCAACCGCCCCCCACCCCACGAGCCGTCCCGCAGCGGCGCCCGACCCCCCACCTCTGGGCGGCGCCCCCTCTCCGCAACGGCGGGCTGGAGCGCGGGCGCGGCGGACAGTAGGGCGGGAGGGCGCCGCACCGCACCGTGCCCCGCCAGGCCGGCCCTCCACTCACTGACCAGCTCGAGAAAGCCCCGGTCTCCGGCGGCTAGCCCAGGGCAGGACTACCCAGCTTCGCTCCGCCCGGCCGCCGCCGCCGCCGCCGCTCGGGCCTTTTGTTGTCACGGGTTCTCCCGGCAACCGGCGAAACCAGTCCCGGACGCGCCCCCTCCCGGCCGGGCGCTCCGCCGCGCCCCAGACCCCGCCCCCGACGAGGCCGGTCCCCGGCAAGCCCCGCCCCCACAAGCCCCGCCCCACCGAGGGGGAGGCCAGCTCCGGGCGTGGCTACAAAGCCAACTCACTGGGACCTGTCGCAGAGTGCGGAACCAAAGTAACTCTCCGCCGGTTTGCAAAATGAATGTGAGAAAGACTCACGTTGTTTCAGTATTTTTGCAGCCAATTCCATTTCTTTTTATTGCAGTAAAGTTCACATAACATACATCAAACCGTTTTAACGTGTACATTAGGCATTCACAAAGTTGTGCAACCATCACCTCTGGTTCCAAAACATTTTCATCACTCCAAAAGGAAATCCCCGTGTCAATGAACAGTCACTCCCATTCCCCTCTCCCACAGTCCCTGGCAACCACCAGTCCGCTTTCTCTGTATCGATTTACCTGTTTGGGGCATTTTTGATTCACCAAATCATACAATTTGTGGCCTTTTGTGTCCGGCTTCTTTTGCTAAACAGTGTTTTCCTCGTCCACCCATGTTGTAGCATGTATCAGTAATTTTATTCCTTTTTTTGCTGAATAATATCCCATTGTGTGGGCATACCACATTTTATTTATCAGTTCATCACTTGATGGACATGCGAGCTGTTTCCACTTTTTGGCTAATATGAATAATGCTGTTAGGAACTTTCACGTACCAGTATTTGTTTAGTATCTGTTCTCAGTTCTTTTGGTATAGACTTAGGAATGGGATTGCCAGGTCATATGATAATTCTATGTTTAACTTTTCCAATCTAGTTTTAAATGCCTTAATGCCTCCCCTTAAAGAGGGGATGGTTTGCCCAACTCCTTTGCCTGAGTTAAGAGATAAGTTGGAAAGAAGAACTTCATTAGAAAGTTTGAGGTCAATGGGGCACCTGGGTGGCGCAGTCGTTTTGGCTCAGGTCCTGATCTCGGGGTTGTGAGATCAAGCCCCGCATGGGGCTCCATTTCTGGAGCCAGGCTCTGTGCTTCAAGCCCGGAGTCTGCTTAAGACTCTCTCTCCCTCTGCCCCTCCTCCACCTCTCTCTAAAATAAATAAATAAATATAAAATAAATAAATAAAAAGAAAAGAAAGAAAGTTTGAGGTCAAAATGGAGGTAGTTGAAGTCCACGTTCAAAGCCATGGAGATATTACCTTTAGTAGCTGAAACGAGAAAGTGCTGTCCAGAGAGACACAATCTTGCTGAGGAGACCCTTTGGAGCCTACAGCTGGGTTTGAGTTGGTTGGTACCCAGGCTTCAGAAAAAAGGATAATATTGTTCATATGAGACTAGGAGAAGAATTATTTGACTGCTCTTGAAAAGAAATGAGTAAGATGGAGAGAGGGGAAGGTGTTGGGAAGAGGCTGAAGCAGAGAGGAGGGAGAAGACAGCTGGTAAGGGAGGTTCAGGAAGAATGGAAATGGCTAACAGGGATCCTTAGGCTGTATGCTGAGAGGTGTGCAAAGTGAACCCTTCCTCCCTCTCTCCGGCAAAATCTTCAGTAAAGTCAGCATTGCTAACTGAGGCATTTGTGACTGAGGGTTTTTTGTAGGAACTTAAAGATATGCCAGTCCCCAAGTCCAGTCTAGTGCTGGACAAAACCAGAGATTGGCCCTGTGGACCTGGAAGGCAGAAGATTAGAAGAAAACTGAAGTCTGGCTTGCATGCCAATGGCATTTTGCTTCACTAATAAACCAAGCAATGCAAATTAAAATAATAAACCATTCTCACCTGTAAAGTTGGCAGCAACTTTTCATAATGTAACCCACAAGCATTTGGCAAGAGTCACTTTTATACATAATCCCACCTCTTGTCATCTCTCTGAGAAAATAGATACATGGATAAAGAATGACATGCTTGGGGCGCCTGGGTGGCTCAGTTGGTAAAGCGTCTGCCTTTGGCTCAGGTCATGATCCTAGGGTCCTGAATCCGGCTCTCTGCTCAGCAGGAAGTCTGCTTCCCCTCTCCCTCTGCCCTTTCCCCCTTCCCACTTGTTCTGTCTCTCTCAAACAAATAAAATCTTAAAAAAAAAAGAATCGTGTGCAAGAATGTTTATTATACTATTTGTAATAGCAAAAACTTGGAAATTACATAAATGTTCAATGAAAGGGATTGATAAATTAATGGTACATTTATAAAATAGTATTATCTATTCATTGAAACTCATGTTTACAAAAAATTGGTATAGGAAAATGCTTCAAATAAGGATACAAAATAATACCAAGTTTTTTCACCTGAAGAATTGGGATAAAACTCATCCCTACTTCACAGGGTTGTTGTGAGGTTTGAAAGTAGGAATAATTACTCAAAAATTGTTAGGTAGCTAGAATGACAATAATTTTTTCAATTTCGTTCAGGGGAGAAATTCACATGTAAGAACACAAGATAGTAAAAATATTCAACAAAATTCACCAAAATGATAACCATCAGCAATACTGGGTTAAAGTCATTTTTATAGTTGAATCAATTAGTCTTGGTTCCAAGGAACAAAAACCAACTCTGGGTTACTTAAAAATAAAAAAAGACTTTGTTGAAAAGTTTATCGTTAGTGTGCTTTATGTTACAAGTAACAGAAACCCCAAATCAGATTATCTTGAATAAGAAAATATATTTCATATAAGTTCATACAGTTCATATAAGTTGAAGTGAAATGTGAAAAAAAATTGTCTTAGAATCAATGAAATGGGACAAATTCCCACATATTCATGGGCTTATTTGAGGGGTTCTTTATTCTCTTGCATTGATCAATTCTCCAGCATCCGCAGAGACCATGTTTTATTTATTTTTATGTCCACATTGTTGAGCATAGTCAGTATTTAATAGATAGTAAATATTAAGCTCATTGCAGAGATTCAGTAAGTGTTTACAGAAATTTAAAAAATCAAAACCAGAAAACAAGTAATTTGCTCAATGCTACATGGTTGGTAAGTGGCAGAGGGAAGACTGCAGCCTATGTGTGTTGGATGACAAAGTCAATGCTGCCTCCCGAAAGGCTGAGCTGAGTTGTGGCTTTCTACATAATGCATCGCTCTAACTCGCTCACTCTCTAACAGTTTATTTGCTCAAATCAGGATCCAAACATGGTCCACATGTAGCATTGGATTGATATGGCCCTTCATTCTCTCATAATCAGTAACAGTTACCCTCTGCCTTTTTCAAATTTGTGGTTAAATACACATTACATGAAATTTTCCATCTTAACCATTTTTAAGTGTACAGTTCAATAGTGTTGAGGACATTCACACTGTTGTGCAACCAATCTCCAGAACTCTCTTTATTTTGCAAAACTCTATACTCGTTAAACAACAACTCAAGGTTCTCAAGATTCATCCATGTTGTAGCATGTGTCAGAATGTCCTTCCTTTTTAAGGCTGAGTAATATTTCAGTGTATGGATAGACTACATTTTGTTTGTCCGCCCATCTTCCATTGGACAATTAGGTTGTTTCCAACTTTTGACTATTGTGAGTAATGCTGCTATGAACAAGGGTGTGTACATATTTCTTCAAGATCCTGCTTTCAATTTTTTTGGATGTATACCCAAAAGTGTCATTGCTGGATCATGTAGTAATTCTATTTTTAATTTTTTGTGGAACTGCCATACTGTTTCCAGAGTGGCTGCGCCAATTTCCATTCCCACCAACAGTGCACAAGGGTTCCCTTTTCTCCACACCCATGCCAATTCCCGCCTTTAAAACACACACAGACAAACAAACAAATGATCTATTGAAAAAACAGTGCCCATTTGTCCTTTAGAACATCTCACATTCTTAGATTTGGCAATTGCATCTTTGTGTTGTCATTTCATTTTACCTTGTTCTTGTATTTCCTACATTTCCTGAAAACTAGTAGTTAGATCTAGATTCCTGATTAGATTCAGGTTCAATTTTTCTGCCAAGAATAATTCATACACAGGACTGTGTACTTCCTATTGCAACACACCAGGAGGCACATAGTGTCTGCATATCCCACTTTCAGTGTTGTTAAAAATTACAAGTGAGGGGCGCCTGGGTGGCTCAGTTGGTTAAGCGACTGCCTTCGGCTCAGGTCATGATCCTGGAGTCCCAATATCGAGTCCCGCATTGGGCTCCCTGCTCAGCAGGGAGTCTGCTTCTCCCTCTGACCCTCCCCCCTCTCATGCTCTCTCTCTATCTCATTCTCTCTCTCAAATAAATAAATAAAATCTTTAAAAAAAAAAAAATCTTAAAAAAAAAAAAAATTACAAGTGAGGGGCGCCTGGGTGGCTCAGTCGTTAGGCGTCTGCCTTTGGCTAGGGTCGTGGTCCCGGGGTCCTGGGATCGAGCCCTGTATCTGGCTCCCTGCTCCACCGGAAGCCTGCTTCTCCCTCTCCCACTCCCCCTGCTTGTGTTCCCTCTCTTGCTGTCTCTCTCTCTGTCAAATAAATAAATAAAATCTTTAAAAAAAATAAAATAAAATAAAAATTACGAGTGAGTTCAGATGCCTCCAGCCTAATCCATCCATTTAAAAAGTTCCCCATTAACATTTTACCTAATGGTTTTAACAGACACTGATGATCATTTTCTGGATCTATTATTTTATTAGGGCTTCCAAAATGGTAATGTTCTAATTCTAATATCCTTTTTCACATTTATTAGCTGGAATTGTTATATAAGAAGAGCTTTCCCTCTATTGGGTTATCCTGAAAATAGTACAGCAGTTAGGAATGACACGATGCATGCTTGATTTTTTTTTCCCTTTCACTGATTGATTTTGAGAATAATGAACTGGTCCCTACCAAGCTCTAAAGTCAACCAATAGGGTTCTTCTTTTGGAGTGGGGGCAGAGTGATTATGAACTCATAGGTTTTATATTTTTTACTTGCCGTCCAAAGGCCATTTTCACCACTCCTCAAAGTATTTCTAGACTTCTTATTAAACACCATTGGGAGCTATTGCTTCTTTTCATTTTAACTCAGCCTTCATCAAAGTTACTGAGCCTTAATAATTGAATTCCATTCCCACAACCAAAGAATACTAATTAATTCATCTACCAACCAATCCTTAGTCTATCCTGAGAACATTAAAATCGAATATTGAAGGAAGGGAGTTACTAGGTTTTTCCCACCTCCAGACAGGAAATTGGATTATTTCTTTCCTTGGATCAATTCAGAATGCAGCCTTACCCTTTTCCTAGCTCTTCCTCGGCAGTTGCCAACTTGAAATGATCCCCATCTGCCGAAGAATTCTGAACATACAAAGGTGTAGAAGACAAGGTTTTGGGGCTACCTACCATTCCTCTTCCTTTCTAGAAGCAGACCCCCTCTCTATTTCTTCAAGAACTGCCCCTGCTCCACCTGGTAGGCCAGCCAATTACTTGGCCTTTGCCTCAGGCCACAGGGACCTGGGACCTAAGCCAGGCTTGTCAGCCAAGCCCCGGATTTTTGCTTGTGCTACTGGCAAAGATTTGCATTCTGTGGCCTGGAATCACTAGCTATTAGAGTGATCTCCTCCAACAGAGCAAAAAAGAAATACAAGATGTGGTCTTTGTGCATTTTAATCCCTGGACCATAACTGGGTATGGTGAAGGCCAGCTCTTTCCCTGGACTTATCTGGGTTTTGGGGTGGTTTTTTTATCATTACATTTCCTTTTTCATTAAGCTGGTTTCAGTCTGGTTTCTTTCACTTGAAACTAAAAGATCCTAAACCCAGTGGGATAAATCAAAACAGAAAGGAAAAAGAAAAGAAGGAATGTAGTTTATAGGAAAAAGAGAAACTTCGATGAATGCCACAATAATGTATTTCTACAAACTTCCAATGACTTGAGTCAGTGAATTTTATACGGGAAAGGAATCTTGCAAATGATTTAATGTTGCCATGCATTTATTAATTTTTTATTTTATATTCAATATTCTTGAGTTAGACAAGAGTTATTTTGCCACATTACTTATTCATACCTGTATTAGGGTTCTCCAGAGAAACGGAACCAATAGAATATATAGAGATAAAGATAGACATAGATATATAATCTATATCTATCCATCCATCAATCCATCTAGACAGAGAGAAAGTGAGATTTATTTTAAGGAATTGGCAGGGTGCTGGCAAGCCCAAAACCTGGTGGGCAAGCTAGCAAACTGGATATTCAGATAAGAATTGATGTTATAGTCTTCAGACCAAAATCTGCAGGCCAGGGGTCCCTGGGTGGGTCAGTCAGTTAAGCATTTGACTCTTGATTTTGGCTCAGGTCATGATCTCAGGGTCAGCCCACATTGGGCTTCATGCTGGGTGTACAGCCTGTTTAAGGTTCTCTCTCTCCCTCTCCCTCCCTTCCTCCCCACTTTCCCCGCCCCCAAGTGCTTGTGCATGCACACACTCTCTCTTTCCCTCTAAAAGAAAAAATAAAAAAATAAAGAATAAAAATAAAATCTGCATGCCAGCAAGTGGAGAACTGAGGCAGGATTTCTATGTTTCAGTCTTGAGGTAGAGTTGTTTCTTCTTCTGAAAAACCTGGTTTTGCTCTTAAGGCCTTCAACTGATTGGATGAGGCCCACCCATTCAATAGAGTGTAGCTGCTTTATTCCTCTATTGATTGTAAATGTCAATCACATCTAAAAAGGACCTGCACAGCAACATCTAGACTGGTGTTTGACCAAAAACTGGGCACTGTAGCCTAGCCATATAAAATTAACCACCACAGTCTCATCCTACCTCATCCTATAAATGATTTGAGGCATGCATACATTCTACAAAATGATTAAAAAAGGAAATTGTAACCAGAACTAAAAAATCGGAGTTAGATTATCCCATTTCATATGTGAATTAAACAGGCACAGAGATTTTAGCTGATTTGTTCAAAAGTTGATGACAGAACCAAGGCAGGGAGCATATAATGATTCCCCTGAGGGGAGCCCAGAACTTTGGATCCTAACTCTAGACATTTTATACTGTGGAGAACTCACAACTCTAGACTTCCTTACTTTGAGAGTCATTACCTCCCATGGTTTGGGAACAAATAAAATAAATGAGCAAATAAAAATGTTGCCCAGGCCATGACAGCCTACTTTGTTTCCAGCCAATACCCAAGCACAAGAAAGGGTTGATGGTGACAATGTTCAACTTTACCTGGACTCTGTATTTCCAGAAAACAGTGACATTAAGAAATCTCTCCAACCTTTTGTTTAATGAAATCCCGCACCCTTTTATGTTCTGGGAAACAGTCTATCCAAAAGGAGCACCCTTCTCTAAGTGACTTAAACAAGGCTATTAACTCTTTCTCACGTTTCCCTTGTTTACCTGTGACAAGGCCCAACACAGATCCTTCCCCTTTTGCTTAAACCTGCTAACACAGCCAGACACTGCCTCTCTAATCCCTCATTCTTTGTGTTGTTAATGATTAGCTGAGGTTAGAACCGTCTGTCCCCCTGAAACCAGCTAGACAGCGAGATAAGCACTGGGAAATCCCGTTCAGTGAAGTGAGCCTTCTGACTGCAAAACAACCCCACCTGTAAATTCCCTCCCCCCCAACCTGTAACGTGTCTACTCCTCCCTAGAAAAGTCTAAGGCACCACCACCCTGCCAGGAGACTCTAATCTTTGGATCTGGGATGTTCTTCATGGTGCAATGTGCGGTACAAGACCAACTTCCTTACTTGAGCAGGTTTTGTCTTTGACAATGGCATCCACCCAACGGCTAAGAATCAAAAACCAAAGTTAAAAAAAAAAGAAAGAAAAAGAAAAAGTGACCTAAGTACACTGAGAGAGATGGGTCACAGATACAAGGAAAAAGGTGGTGAAGTTGCCTCAAGGCTGATTCCTACAGCATCTGCTGTGGTTCATTCAACCTGTACCTCCTCAACCAGATTATTAAAGCATGACCCATTCAGCCTCAGGGGAGGGAGCACGGGGAGGGAGCTCAATAAATGATTTCTGAATGAAATCGAATGAAACCTATTCATTTCTTTAGTGCTAGCCAGGGGGAAGGTGAAGGTTGTGAAAGGAACGAAC
Source organism: Halichoerus grypus (assembly GCF_964656455.1). Taxonomy (NCBI): domain Eukaryota; kingdom Metazoa; phylum Chordata; class Mammalia; order Carnivora; family Phocidae; genus Halichoerus; species Halichoerus grypus. The sequence goes on from NC_135725.1 coordinate 24,514,379, forward strand.
GCAGCCCTTGGGAAAGCTGGCCCTCACAGCACCCCATGGTATGCTCCTGTTGAACAGTCTCCCAGAATACCAACATCAAGACTGAAAAAGTGAGATGAAATAAGGCTGCTTGATAATGTTGTCCAAGCACAGACAAAAACAAGGCCCTTGTGCCACACACACAGTACCAAACATCCTTCTATCTTGGTGAATGAGTGGCATCTGCTGGACGGCTTCCACTTCTTCCTTGCCCTAGCCCTCTCTTTACAGATGAGATTTACTGAGAGAGCCAAAGGTCCGATTGCCCGTTTTCTGACAGCATCCAATCTAGAGAGAGCACTGCATCCTTAGACCCTCCCCCAAATCATCCTCTTACTGGGACACTTCATGCAGTGACAAGTCATTAACCCAACCTGTTTGCTTCGGTGGGAGGGCACTGACTTGGTCCCATGGCCGACTTACTTGAGTTTATAGAGGGAGGCAAATCATCAGGCAGCCACTGAAGAATTTATGAAATATGAAAAAAAAAAAGCCAAAATGTTTTTGAACTTGTTACAGAGCAAAAGCTTTATTAAAAGGAATTGAGTCACAAAGGAATAAGAACTAATGTTGCAGGATTTCTTTTCCCTTAGTGCCAGAAGTTCTTGGTCCCGCCGCTTCGAGGAATGAAGAGGTAGATCAGATGAAGAGCGGTGGGCAGCAAAGCAAAGTTTATTGAGGGTTAATACAGAGCTCCCAAGGATGAAGGGGACCCGAGGAGGTTGCCGGTTTGGTGTTTAAATCTAGGGGGTTTTATGGGCTCTTTGGTGTGGGCTGTTTTAATCTGATTAATCCTCCATGAGCCTGTCACCCAACCAGGTTTTTGTCCACAGCTCATCTACCTATCAGGTCCTTGTTCAATGGGAAAGGGCGGAGGGCTCCTTCCAGGGTGGTGTTTCGTAGCCTTGGGGACCAAGAGGGCAGCCGCTCCCACCGCCCTAAGACAAGCCAGCCAGCCGCAGGTCACCACATCAAATTCTTTGTTTAAATATCCCACTGGCTGTTGAGCTGGCCCTGGGGCCTGGGTTAGGACACCCAAGCCCATCCCCTTCCTTTCTGTCTGGTACAAGTTTTAAGAGTTCCCAGTAGGAAGACTTAAAGCTGGGGCACCGAGTAAAGCCTAGAATAACAGGATGGGGTCTTTTTCCTTTTAAGGTTAGTTTCCTCTTAGGAGGGAGGGGGGATGCCCTTGTCCCCGTCTGCCTCTCTTCCAACTCTCCTTCATTACTAATGTTCCATCTCTGCTAGAAAACTAGTTTAGTGACAGTAATAAAGGAGAGTCAGGAGAAAGGCGCGGGGGACAAGGCTGCTGGCCCTTAGAGGAAACCACCCTTAAAAGGATTTTACACCACCCTGGAAGGAGCCCTCCACCCTTTCCCACGTGATAGGTAGATGACAAAAACCTGATTGGGTGACCGGCGCATGGAGGGTTAATCAGATGAAAACCGCCCGCCAGCAAGCCCATAAAAACCCCTAGACTTAGAAATGCCAGTGGCAGTCCTCTCGGGGTCCCCTCCCTCTGTGGGAGCTTTGTACTGTCACTCAATAAACTTCGCTGCCCACCACTCTTCGTCTGGTTTACGTCTTCATTCTTCCAAGTGGGGTGACCAAGAATCGCAGGCACCGAAGGAAAAGAAATCCTGTAACAACAGTAAACCAAGGACCTCTCTGAATGGAGGGCTGTGATGAGGGGACTCCTGGAGCTGTGCACATTTTCATTAACTGTTTTTAAGAGGGTGCGCAGAATGAATCAATACCACAAAAACAAAAACAAAAACCCTTTCCAGGGCACCTGGGTGGCTCAGTCGGTTAAGCGACCGCCGTCGGCTCAGGTCATGATCCTGGAGTCCCGGGATCGAGTACCGCATTGGGCTCCCTGCTCAGCAGGGAGTCTGCTTCTCCCTCTGACCCTCCTCCCTCTCATGCTCTCTGTCTCTCATTCTCTCTCTCGCAAATAAATAAATAAAATCTTAAAAAAAAAAAAAAACCCTTTCCAGATCCTATTTCAATATTCTCATCTTCCGGAATGCCGAGGGCCAGCTCCATGTTCATTATGTTCCCCCAGACCACCCTGAAATCCATCGAGGGGTACCCTTGCACAGACCCACAAAACCAACAATGTTAGAGCATTACCATTTTGCAATCCCCAGTGAAATAATAGGTCTGTAAAATAATCATCAGCTGTTAAAAACTGTGACGTGAAATGTTATTTAAATTCTTAGCCTGTATCAGGTATGAAAATCAGAAAATCCATGCATGGTGGTGAAAACTTGCTGTTTGCCAATATCCATCCATACTTCTTATATAGCTTGGCTGGTACCCAATGCCTACAAGAGAGACTACTCTCCTGTCCTCCCTGGCAGTTAGTTGTGGTCCATGTGACTAAGTTCTAGTCAGTGACATGAAAGCAAAAACACATGTGGTAGCAGCTAGAACCTTCTGGCAACCCCTGCCCTCTTCAGCTTCATTGCTTCTTCAATCCTGCTGCCCAGATTAGAACGTCATTTTGGGTCATGAGTCCAAGCTGTGCTCAATGGCACAAGAGAAAAGACAGCTGTGTCTTGGACACAAAAGTGCACCATTGGACCACCTTCCCTGTCTTTCCATGATGGATTAGGAAAACAGGAAGCCCAGGGCTGGCTGAGCCTTAAGAAGGAAGGGGAGAGAGGGGAGAGGAGAAGAGAGAGAAGTGGGAGGAGGAAGAAGAGAGAAAAAAGAGGAAGGGGAAGAAAGGGGACATGGGTAGGCAGGAGAGGGAGAGGGGCAGGAAGGCAGCAGGAGGAGGAGTCCCCTGAGAGCGGGTTAAGTTGCAAACTATTCATTTTGATACATTCTACTCCAAGTTACAGAAGACCCACTGAAAATGGTGGCAATCAGGCAATATGTCCATCACCTCAGGAATGAGGTCAGTAGCTGGGACAGGTGCAGCAGGGGAGGGGCGCCGGCTCTGGCTCCACACAAGCGCTACTAACAGCTTCAGGCATCGAGTTCAGACAGAACTCTGCTCAGAGGAAGAAGAGGGACCTTCTCCTCTATCTCTTTCTTCAAAGTGAAGAATCCTTTTCCCAGAAGCTTCCCCCGCAGACTTTCCTCCAATGTCACTGGCCAGGAGATTATATACCCATTACTAAAGCAATCACAGGCAGAGGATAGGATTATCAATAAACCTTTCATATTAAGCCAGTCTACCTTTTGAGATGAAGACGGGATCACCTTCCCTGAGTCACATAAGGGAGGGATAAAAACAAAGCACTGCTTATGGTGGTGCTAGTTGTGCAGTGCACAAGGGCGGGGGGGGGGTACCGGGAAAGGGGGAGGGGTGCGGGCCAGGCACCCTCACATTCAGTCACTGTCATTTGTAAGGTTAGTATGACAAATTTTCAGCAGATGGCAGTAAAGTGCTTGGGGAAAAGGATGCCTTTTCGAATTCACACAAAGTCACGGCGAGCTGACAAGGTTGGTAGCTAACAAAAATCAAGATTATGTTAGAAGGAAGGTGGGGCTGAAGGTGGGAAATGAGTGCTTGGTAGGCAACAAAATGTCTGCAACATAAAGCAAATAATCAAATTCACTTAAACCTTTTTTTTTTTTTAAAGTAGGCTCTACACCCAGCGTGGAGCCCAACAGCAGGGCTTAAACTCACAATCCTGAGATCAAGAGTTAGGATGCTTAACCAACTGAGCCACCCAGGCACCCCTCACTGTAAACCTTTTAAAATTATATGTGGTAAATTCTATTTTAATGAAATAATCCATTCCGGTTTAAGAAAAAAATTTAAAACCTTTATTCAATTTCAGTATAGTTACACTGAAAAAAAAAAAAAAGAAAAAAAAAGGAATATTAGATAGATTTCCTAAACTGAAAATCACTATGTGCAAAACCCACTGTCAATACCAATAAAAAGCTTAAAATAAACTGTCAAGATTGATTTATACAAAAGCCGCAGCATTCATACAGCTAAGACCCTACCCCCCCATATCAAAGGATCAAGGTATATAAGAAATTAGTACACCCTGAGAAAAGATACCAATTGAACGGATGAAATATTATCACTCATGACTAATCACATTATAAGGCATGATTAATTTTAAGAGATGTGAGATTTAAAGAGAGCATCACAATTCCTTCATTTTTCCTGTCATGTGCCCACAGAAAAGGAAAATACGATCAAAACTCAACAAGCAAAGGACAAAGTTGGGAATGCAGAGTGATGGGTCAGGAAAAATTTTTTTTTTTTTTTTTTTTTAAGATTTTATTTATTTATTTGACAGAGAGAGACACAACGAGAGAGGGAACACAGGCAGGGGGAGCGGGAGAGGGAGAAGCGGACCTCCCGCCGAGCAGGGAGCCCGATGCGGGGCTCGATCCCAGGACCCTGGGATTATGACCCGAGCCGAAGGCAGACGCTTAACGACTGAGCCACCCAGGTGCCCGTCAGGAAAAATTTTTTAAGTGAGACTGGGTAATCACTTTTCTTGTTGCTGTAACGTCTACTACCTTCTCTTTTTTTTTTTTCCTTTTTTTTAAGATTTTATTTATTTGACTGCGAGAGAGGGAACACAAGCAGGGGGAGTGGGAGAGGGAGAAGCAGACTCCCCACTGAGCAGAGAGCCCCATACGGGGCTTGATCCCAGGACTCTGGGATCATGATCTGAGCCGAAGGCAGACGCTTAACCGACTGAGCCACCCAGGCACCCCTACCTTCTCTTAATATTAAGGCGAAACTGTACAAATGATTATGTGATACAAAAATGCAAGTTTACTTTGGATCAATAATATATGCAGCGCGTGTGATGAAAGGGAATTCCCTTCATATCTTCCCTGTGGTCACGGGCGTAGTCCCACAAGTAATAATCCAGAAGAATAGAATTGATCTCTCCGCTAGTTTTTTCACCCTTTTTTTCAATAAGCTCCAGAAGGCAATCCCGGATCAGTTCAACACACCAAAGTGAGCACCCTCTGATTTCCACCTCTTGCCTATCCCCATACGAAAGCATTTCTCCTGCAAGGGGGAAAAAAACAGAGCAAGAAGTACTAAGCATCAATAACATAAAATCTACACAGACTTGATTTTGGGTCATTTAAACCACTTCTAAACTCAGGCATTAATTCAAAATTGCACATTCCACAAAGGCAGGGGCCGTGTCTGGCTTGCGTCACTATTCCTGGGAGGTGGCAGAGCACCTTGCACATACAGCTCCCCAATAAATAGCTGCTAAATGAACATGGGGTCACCAGAAATTTAAAAATATGACAGCAAGATTATTAAATTCTTGAAAACAAAGGATTTAAAATTGGATTTGATGTCAGGAAAAAAAAAACATTGCAAAATTTGGAGGACTCCAAAGGGGCCAAATAAACAATACCTCCCTTTCTCACTTGAAAACTGAACATTGTCTTAGGTACATCCTAAGTGCATCAAGGAGAACCTAAGAAATCAAAGTTGTTCACCTGAGCAAGGATTCAGGATCTTTGGATCCTGTTCTGTTCTTTGGATTCAGGATCCTTTGGTCAAGCCCTCCCTGAATATGTAGCTGAGAGCTTCACAGGCCCCGCAGTCTCTTCAGTGCCCATCTCCGGGGTGTAGCTGATCCCGCAAGATGGGTACTGGCTGTACTTTGCCACTGAGGCTAAAACTGGGCTCATCAACTCAACTGCCTCTAAGGATCAGGGAGGCAGAGTAAGGGAATGCCACAGCCAGATGCAAACTGTCGTGAGCTACAGAATGTGGGCTGCCCTGTCTAATGGTAGACCCAGTGTTCCCGTATTTCTCCCCCTTTTACAAGTGAAGTCAGAAAGTTTGATTTTTGGGGTGCCTGGCTGGCTCAGTTGGTAGAGCACGGGACTCTTGATTTCAGGGTCGTAGGTTCAAGCCCCATGTTGGGCGTGGAGTCTACTTAAAAAAAAAAAAAAGTCTGATTTTCATGTGAAATCTCCTAATTGTCAAGGTTAGTAAGTAACTAAAAGTGCTTAAAACACTGGTCAGGCCAAACAAAACACACCTGCAGGTTATATTTGGCCTCTGACCACCAATCCGCAGCCTTCCACAGAGCTTCATAGTACCTAAGAGGCCCTGTGATCCACTGAAAAGTAGGACAATGCCCCAGCCCCACTAGGGCCCACTGTCACACCTGGGATCTTAAATAGCATTACTTACGTCCCCTCCATCCAATAAGTAACTGTAGTATTGAACTGTGTCCTCCAAAAAGTCACATTCAAGCCCTAACTCCTGGTACAGGTGAATGTGGCCCTACTTGTAAATAGCATCTTTGCAGATGTAATCAAGATAAGGTCATACTGGATTAGGGTGGGCCTTAAATACCATGACTGGTGTCAGCCCTAGAATCACAGTGAAGAATATAAATTTAGCCAAACTGGATTGGCAGTATTTATAACTGGCTAAAAAAAATATGCCTTTGGTGAAGAGATGGGTTAAAGATAAAATGGACAGAAAAAAAAGAATCTAAATTCATATTAAAATAAAGTGAAAAGACTGTATTTACCACCCCCCCCAAAAAAAGATAAAATGGATGGAAATCTGGGTAGGTCTTCCAAGGGCTAGCCTAGAGATATTCAGAAGAGGAGAGAGGAAAAAAATATACATATATAAGTGTAACCTATCCTCAAATTTGGAAGAAGTATCACTGAAGGCCAGTTAAGGAAGGTTCTACCTCATCTAGTCAAGTTACCTGGTTCTAGATTTCACTTCAGATAGTTTTTAAAAACTAGTGTGCTATCCTTGTGTGTACTCCTTTACGTTTATAGTTTCTGTTTCTCCTCTAAGTTTGCTAATGAAGTACTTTTTGAAAAAAATCCAACTCTGCTTAAATAAGAGGCAAAGAAATGAGATCACGCTCTGGACATAACAGAGGCAGTAACAACAGCTGCAGCTGGACATCTGGAAGAGGGCCTCTGCAGTTGCAATGGATGGCAGAAGAAAATTCAGACCACTCTGTACGGCTGTGCCACATGATCCATTCTCAGCAGGGTTTTCCCCACAGTAGCAGAGACAATTGGGTGCTATAAACATTCAGAAGGAGGAGGTGCACAAATCATGAAAAGCTGGAAAAAGCTATGTGGAGGAGATGGTATTTGAGCTAAGCTCTCGTGGATGTGTAGGACTTGAACTGGAAAAAAAAAGAAAATGTGGGTGAGGGAAACCAGGCAAGAGAATGGTTACGGATAGGAACCAGCAGTGGACAGACCGGCCAAAAAAAGATCAGCTGCATATGGCTACATGGAAAAGAAGCCCTGAATGCTTAAATGTTTGGTATCCAATAATTAATGATCCAGGACATGATCATTACAACATAAGATAGCTTTATTTTCAAATGAAGAAACAGAGGGATAAAATGGATTGCCCAAGGCAGCATAAAAACTGGTAGAAGCAACCACAGCAATAATTTATATTCTTTATATTCTGTGTTATTCTTATTTTGGGTGACTGAAATCTATTTCACAAGAGAAAATTATTCAGTCATAAAAACTACCTGCTTTGGGGCGCCTGGGTGGCTCAGTCAGTTAAGCGTTTGCCTTTGGCTCAGGTCATGATCCCGGGGTCCTGGGATCAAGCCCCACACTGAGCCCCATATCGGGCTCCCAGCTCAGCAGGGAGTCGGCTTCTCCCTCTTCCTCTGCCCCTTCCCTTGCTTGTGCACGCACGCTCTCTCTCAAATAAATAAATAAAATCTTAAAAAAACAAGCAAACAACTACTTTCTTCTAAAATTAAACAAAAAAATAGCTGAAAATACTGCATCCAAAAGAGAGAAATTAACGTGAAAATTATATAATTATTTTTCTTATACAAAGACATGTTTAAAAAACAAAAAGCTAATCATTAAATTCTACCCCTGAAACCAATATTACACTCTATGTTAACGAATGAGAATTTAAATAAAAACTTTAAAAAAAGCTGATTTTCACACAAACATAATTTTCTATGCTCATTTATTATAACAAGGCTCCCGCTCTTGAGAATCAATAATTGAACCCAATAATGATAAATAAATGAGCCTAGAAAAGCAAATGACTCATGCAAGGTAACCCAGTGGCAGATGCTGGAGCCTCCTGACTTGAAACCCACTGCATGTTACCTATCTCTCAGGCCACCTTTTATTTCATAGTGTAGTGCGCTCTTCACTGCTTAATTAACACTCTTCAAATACTACACCTGATGGACCTAGCATCCATCACACACCTTCAGGTAACAGAAACTTCAGTTTCATTTTAAGATGAGGCTCTGAAACTATGACTAAATAGTGTAATTCCCTACATTCTACAGTGTAAACAACAACAAAAAGCAATTTTCGGGGCGCCTGGGTGGCTCAGTCATTAAGTATCTGCCTTCAGCTCAGGTCATGATCCCAGGGTCCTGGGATCGAGCCCCCAGTTGGGCTCCCTGCTTCTCCCTCTCCCACTCCCCCTGCTTGTGTTCCCTCTCTCTCTGTCAAATAAATAAATAAATAAAATCTTTAAAAAAAAAAAGTGATTTTCTCTTACTTCAATTGCCCCTGCATTTTTCTTTACATGTGCTTTTTTTTTTTTTTAAGATTTTATTTATTTATTTGACAGAGAGAGAGCACAGCAGGAAGAGCGGCAGGCAGAGGAAGAAGGAGAAGCAGGCTCCCCGCTGAGCAGAGAGACTGATGCGGGGCTTGATCCCAGGACTCTGGGATCATGACCTGAGCCGAAGGCAGATGCTCAACTGACTGAGCCACCCAGGTGCCCCTTTACATGTGCTTTTAACAATAAACAGTGCTTTTTTTTTAAAGGAAAGGAGAACTTCTGTGAAAGAAACAAGACAGAGACTCAATCACAATTCATAGTATAACAAAGAATGTCTTAAGCTGGCAAACCTTTGAGAAGCTTTTCCAGTAGTTCCTCGGAGTAGTTCAGCGCTCCGAGGTGAACAAGAACCTGAGGTAATCTATAGTCGGCAAACATGGTGATACTGGAGATGTCTTTAAAGCAGCCGTCTCCTTTCCCCTCTAACACACTCCACGTATCTGCCACGAGGATTTGGGCCCGTTTGTAAAAAGAAATTCTTTTCCCCTGATGAATGAAGAGAATATAAATGTTACCTGGGTATCCGATAGCTTTTATGTATGCTATAAAAAAAAGGGCACACATTGAAAACATTTCTCAAGGGTGCAATAATTTTAGTGTTGGTAAGAATTTATGGATCTTTTATAGAAAAAAAAGGGACTCTAATAAATATTAAATTATCTCTTTCACTCCAAATTTACTTCCTATATTTTTCAAGGCACATAAAATACAACTGTGGTAATTGTGGTATTTAGTGTTCTTTTTCAATGACATTACCTCATATATATATTTCTGTGTCACTATAACCCACCTGCTTATTCTTTTTAACGGCTAGACAGTATTTCTTTGGAAAGCTTCTTAAATTTTTCTGATTGCAACATAATTCATGAAGAGTATAAAGAAGAAAACAAACATCCCTTTAAAAAAAAAAAAGATTTTATTTATTTATTTGACAGAGAGAGACACAGCGAGAGAGGGAACACAAGCAGAGGGAGGGGGAGAGGGAGAAGCAGTCTTCCCACGGAGCAGGGAACCTGACAGCCTGACACAGGGCTCGATCCCAGAATCGTGGGATCATGATCTGAGCCGAAGGCAGACGCTTAATGACTGAGCCACCCAGGCACCCCGAAACAAACATCCTTAAACTCATCTCTGAAGAGAATCACAACATTCGACTTTTAACTGTTGTCTTTCAGATAATATGATAAACATATTTCAGAGATAAAGACATAACTGATCAACACAGAATTTATCAAGTCTACCTTTTTGGAAATGGTCAAAATCAGTATGTAAGCCCACAGAACAAAATAAACTTCCAATTATATTTATACAACAAAGAAACAAATTTAACCAAGCGTTACAGGATAGTGGGTTATAATTTAACTCAAAAATTCTCTATAAAATTACAAACACAGATCAGCATAAACTATGGAAAGACATGGATAATTACAATCTAATCCTAATCCTAATACCAAAGGTAATAATCTCAAATCATCTTTTATAGCTGCTTGTCTGCTAAAGGAGAATAATCAATATTACTGAGTCCCAAATTTATTCTGCCCACTTTGGAGAATGTTTTAATAAGTAAATAACATAAGTAATTAAATAAAAAAAGAAATTAAATCCTTCAAGGAAAGGCTCCATGTGAAAATTCCTTAAGATGATAACACAGATTCCTTTATTTACTAAAAACAAACTCCAGTGATACTCTGTCCTAATGAGAAATAACCTAATTTTGCCTAACCTTAAGGTGTACCTATTGCAATCAATCCAGAACTACTTTTACTAAGTAAATTACCTAAAACCACCTTTAAGAAATTCAGTATCTTGTTTTCCAGAGCAAACACATATGCTCATTTTTTTACAGGATGTAAAGTCTATAAATGAGAGTGCTGCGGGGAACAAATCACCATTAAGTATCCCTAGGGGCGCCTGGGTGGCTCAGTCAGTTAAGCGTCTGACTTTGGCTCAGGTCATGATCTCAGGCTCTGTATTCAGCTTCAGCGGGGAGTCTGCTAGTCCCTCTACCCTCCCCGCACTCGTGCTTGTGCACGCGTGCGTTCTTTTTCTCTCTCAAATAAATAAAACCTTAAAAAAAAAAAAGTATCTCTACATCATTTGGGAATAGCCCATATTTCCAAACCTATCAAAATATGACAACCTGGCAATTGTTGGACTGGAAATTACATATGATAACTAGGTTTATATTTAAGTCTAGTGTATTAAAGAGTAAGACATAAAACTTAATATAAAAAATAAATCTGTGCATCAAACACAATTATTACATCATGTTTACTGTAAGAGATAGAAGCTATTATCTATTTTTTTTTTTTTTAAAGATTTTATTTATTTATTTGACAGAGAGAGAGACACAGTGAGAGAGGGAACACAAGCAGGGGGAGTGGGAGAGGGAGAAGCAGGCTTCCCGCGGAGCAGGGAGCCCGATGTGGGGCTCGATCCCAGGACCTGGAATCATGACCTGAGCCGAAGGCAGGTGCTTAACGACTGAGCCACCCAGGCGCCCCTATTATCTCCTATTTTTAATAAGATCCATAGATCAAAGTGGAAAAATACAGGAACCAGACTTACGTAACAAAATCAGTGCTAGCATCTAACAAAACATAAATTGTCACATCATGACCACTGTTTCCATGGTAGCCAACTAGTATATCACAAAGATTAGATTATAATACCCTTGAAAAAAAACAAAACAAAAAATAAGATTCAAGTGAGGAGTCTAAAAATAAATTCAAGTCATCTATAAAACATTTTCTTAACAAGCTGATATGGTTTTAGTAATCAAATGATTTTAGTAATCAAATTCTTCACCTCTAAAATATTAACTGATATCACTGAAAATACCAGCGAATCCCAAAATAACAATTCCCTACGTGTTCCATAATATTGCTTGGTGAATAAAATATTTTCAAAATAGTACCTTTATAAAACAATTATTATCAATGAAAAAAAATCCATGACCATTGAGTTGATTCTCTTCAACAAATGTATCATGAACAAATTAGAAAGGTCAAGAATTACAAATGCTTGGGGTGCCTGGGTGGCTCAGTCGCTAAGCGTCTGCCTTCGGCTGAGGTCATGATCCCAGGGTCCTGGGATCAAGCCCCGCGTTGAGCCCCGCATCGAGCTCCCTGCTCCACGGGAAGCCTGCTTTTCCCTCTCCCTCTGCCTGCTTGTGTTCCCTCTCTCGCTGTGTTTCTCTGTCAAATAAATAAAATCTTAAAAAAAAAAAAAAGAATTACAAATGCTTAAGAGTAACATAAAATGTTAGTGATTAAAGTATCAAAAAAGACCACATTTTTAGGGGCACCTCGGTGGCTCAGTCCTTAAGCGTCTGCCTTCAGCTCAGGTCATGATCCCAGGGTCCTGGGATTGAGCCCCGTGTCCGGCTCCCTGCTTCGCAGGAAGCCTGCTTCTCCCTCTCCCACTCCCCCTGCTTGTGTTCCCTCTCTTGCTGTGTCTCTCTCTGTCAAATAAATAAATAAATAAATAAAATCTTTAAAAAAAAGACCACGTTTTTCATGCACTTTGTTAGTATGTTACAGCAAAGACAATAGCCTGAGGGAAGCTGATTTATTCATTAGGACTTTTACATTGTTATTATATGCTCTAAATCAGAGCTGCTTTGGAAATGTATCTGAATTTTAAAGCTTCCTGGCTGATTCTGGTGTACAACCAGGTTGGGAAATCACTGATCTAAAATCTGTCCAAATTAAAAGTTTATTAATTTGTTTATAATGTTTAAAAATGAGTGATAATCTAAGTAAATATACATTAAAAACAATTATGACTATTTTATGCAACTTGTTAAATATTAAAAAATATAGCAACCAATACTATCACCATGTTAAGAAGGAGCTGGGAAAAGAGCACTCTCCTACGCTGCTGCTGATCATCTTCGTTATCATCTTTCTAGAGAACTGTTAGCATTTTTATGTATTACAAGCCTGAAAATCCAGGCCGTGCTCTGACTCAGCAATTCCATTACTATGATTCCATTCATTCTAAGAAAATAATTACAAGTGTTAAATGATTGTGCAGTATTGCATGTTATCACATAAAACTGAAAACAACATGACATAAAATTCAATTTAAAAAATAAAACTGTGTATTAAACACAATTGTTGGGCAAATAATTATGGGATTGTACATCCCTATAGTGGAATACTACTGTGAAGTCATTAAAAATGGTACTATGAAAACAATTGGGCTGTGAATTATTATTATTATTGTTTAATGGGGTGCCTGGGTGGCTCAGTAGGTTAAGCATCTGACTCTTGGTTTTGGCTCAGGTCATGATCTTGGGGTCCTGGAACTGAGCCCTGGGTAGGGCTCCCTGCTCAGCAGGGAGTCTGCTTGTCTCCCTCTCTCTCTGCCCCTACCCTACCTTGTGCTCTCTCTAAATAAACAAATCTTAAAAAAACAAAAACAAAAAACATACACTTGATTTTAACACTTTCTCAATTTCAAAAGCAGTCCTAAAAGGCTCAGAACTCCTCTAGATTTGGAGTTAATTGCCCAAAGTACGTTATGTATATTTTATTTTTAAACAATCTCTACACCCAACATGGGGCTTGAATTTACAACCCCAAGATTATGAGTCGCATGCTCCACTGAATAAACCAGCCAGGCACTCCTTACTATTTACATATCTTTTATTTTATTTATTTATTTATTTATTTATTTGACAGAGAGCGAGATAGCGAGAGCAGGAACACAAGCAGGGGGAGCGGGAGAGGGAGAAGCGGGCTTCCCGCAGAGCAGGGAGCCCGATGTGGGGCTCGATCCCAAGACCCTGGGATCATGACCTGAGCCGAAGGCAGACGCCTAACGACTGAGCCACCCAGGCACCCCTATTTACATATCTTTTAAATGAATATGTGCTCTGTGCTATGTTAGGAATCATAGGAAATATGTTGCTTTTGGGTAACACTAATGATAATCTTTTGGAAAAAAATAAATGAAAAAATATAATACTCCTTTAAGAAAGTGTCAGAATCCTTAAGTATGATTTTTGTTACATTTTGGGGATTTTTCTTTAGTAATGTTTTTTAGAAAAGAGTACTGATGGGAAACGGTCCAGGTACTAATATTCATTTTAAAATATATCAGCCTTGGAGCGCCTGGGTGGCTCAGTCTTGACCCCAGGGTCCTGGGATCGAGCCCCGCAGCGGGCTCCCTGCTCTGCGGGAAGCCTGCTTCTCCCTCTCCCACTCCCCCTGCTTGTGTTCCCTCTCTCGCTGTCTCTTTCTCTGTCAGATAAGTAAATAAAATCTTTAAAAAAAAAAAAAAAAAACTGTGCCAGGATATAGATTAATTTTAAGGCTGATTTATTTTATTTATTTATTTATTTATTTTTAAGGATTTTATTTATTTATCTGACAGAGAAAGAGACAGCGAGAGAGGGAACACAAGCAGGGGGAGTGGGAGAGGGAGAAGCAGGCTTCCCGCAGAGCAGGGAGCCCGATGCGGGGCTCGATCCCAGGACCCTGGGATCAAGACCTGAGCCGAAGGCAGACGCTAACGACTGACCCAGGCACCCCTCCCGGCACAGTTTTTAAAAAACTGACCTTTTCAGCAAAGTAAATCAAAAGCACTGTGCTGTAATAAAATAGAAAATCAGTAAGTTGCTTACTAAATTGGTATTACCATCTACCAAAAAAGTTTACTCTTTCTTCCACAAAAACAAAAACTCAGGACTACTTCAAGACAAACAAACTGCATGTCATGAATTTATTCCATCCTGAAGTCATCCTAAATTTACTCTTAGCCCTTCTGCTACAACCAATGTTGATTCTGGAATACATGGATTCTTAGCCACATGAATGGCAGTTTCATTTTTTTATACACGAATACACTTAGATGGCCTGAATCACGAACCAAGGAACTTGATCCACAGTTTCTTTAAAAAAGGTTGAGACAAAGATAGGGGTGCCTGGGTGGCTCAGTCGTTTAGGTGTCTGCCTTCGGCTCAGATCCTGATCCCTGGGTCCTGGGACCCGCATCAGGCTCCCTGCTCAGCTTCTCCCTCTGCCCCTCCCACTGCTCATGCTCTCAACCACCACACCACCACCACCACCACCACCACCACCACCACCACCAGTGTGTGTGTGTGTGTGTGTGTGTGTGTGTGTGTGTGTGTGTCGCTCTCTAATAAATAAAATCTTTAAAAAAAAAAGACAAAGATAAATCTCAAAGTAATCTGCATCAGCAAAACGGTTAGTCAGAACAAAATGAAATTTAGCAGTGGCCTAGGGTCTCTTTTCTAGGAACTGCCTCTGCCCCACCCACAGCCCCTTCAGCCACACTTCATTGATCATAATCCCTGCCGATTTGATCAGTATTTAGCCAGGAATTTTAGAACAGTACCTGAGAAGGTGTCTACCCCTCCCTCCCGCTCTCTGGTGGTTGAAGCAATAAGATGCAAAATTCATGAACATCTACTTCATGGAGAAAGCTAGTCTGCGAGAAATACAGAGTCAAGAGAATCAAAGAGTAGTGACTGAATCCTGATGGCATTGAGTCCTTGATCCTTGATGTTCCTATCCCCAAATTCTTCATTTTGCTTAAGGTTTTTCTAGTTTTGTGTCTGTCACTTGCAATTAAAAGAATCTTAACTGAGGCGCCTGGGTGGCTCAGATGGTTAAGCATCTGCCTTCGGCTCAGGTCATGATCTCCTGGTCCTGGGATCAAGCCCCACATCTGGCTCTGCTCAGTGGGAATCTGCTTCTCCCGCTGCCTCTCCCCCTTGCTCATGCTCGCTCTCTCAAATGAATAAATAAAAATAATATCTTTGAAAAATAAAAAAATCTTAACATAATCAGGCATCTCTCACTTTACAGAATTGAAAAGCTAGCTATTTATTTCCTGACTAAATGATGTAAGATAAACCAATTAACCTTTCTCTTTAGACTTTGGTTCCTGGTCTACAAACAGGGCAATAATGATCCTTGTCCTTAGGCCCCACAGAGCTCTTCTATGGATCTAATGAGAGTGTACATGCAAACACCTTGTAAATCATAAAGAGCGACTTAAACAATATCATTGGGAATTTTTGTTAGTCGTTGAATTGTGATTTCAAAAGGGTAGCTTTAAAATTTCAATATGATTTAAGCATTCATGAACTTATAAAATAGATTTATATCATGTGATTCCTCTGAAGTTGCTTTCAATTCTTTGCCACAGTTAAAACACACAATGATAATGAATTCTAAAAGAATTTTACAAAAACAGAACCCAGGTGTACAGTGGAAAGGTATACCAAATGTTTACCATTTTAAAAGTACATCTGTTTAAAGAAAAAGAAAATAACACTGTTCAAGTATTCCACGTGTGAAAAAGAAAACACAGTATATATATATATATATATATATATATATGTTAGAGCCTCAAAAAATACTTTTTATTAGGGAGGATTTAGAAATACATTCTGATTTTCATCCAATGAAGTAAATTTTTTGAAGTTGTAAAAGGACCTCATTGTCCCTGAATAGCATCATATTGAAGGTTCAGTGTTTTGTAGCTTTGAAACATTTTAAAAGGACAAAGAAAAAAAGAAAAATAAAGGAAATATATTAATTAGAAAACTAAGAAAAGTAATGTCTTTGAAACACTAACAATTTTGTTACTGTTCCTTGTCCACAAGGAAGGAACTTCAAAACTTAAGTTTTTAAATCTCAAAAGGAGTTCTGGAAGTTAAAAAGTTAACTGAGAAGATAATTAAGAATTCTAAAATCCCCAACAGAAGCAGCTCACCTCAAACTGAGTCACATCTCTGTAAGAAGGAAAGCTTTCAACTACCAGGTGCATTAACTTCTGTGCACTTTTTTCACTTTTTCGGACGCAATTAAGAAAAGAGCCTTCGAACTTCTCAAGCAGAATTTTCCCGGTTTCATTAAGAATCCGATGCCTCTCTTCGATCAAAGGCATGGGAACGTCCGTGTCAGAACGGAATATATGCTGAACCTGATCCAGGGTCACTGTGGCATAGTAGGAAGCACTGGTTATAGGTATCCCTTAGGGAAAAAAGAAAATGCAGAGGAACAACGTCATACTTTTATATTCATCAGACCCTTGCTTTTACAACATACAATAATAAGAAAGCAAATGACTGTTACAGAAATGCACTAAAAATGGGTGAAGAATTAAAAAATGAGAAGCATACCCTTCATTTTCTATTTTCTCGTCTGTACTTATTCATCCGTTTCTAGCAATTGTTATACTACACCAGATGTATTTTGACTGCATAAAATGTGTTATATCTGTCCCTTTGTTCTTCAGATGTCATCAAAGTGGCGTTCTTTAGAAAACTTGTATACTTAGCTATGATGATAAACAGGATCATTTCTCACTAAGGACTTAACGCCCGCTTCTTCTCACACTTGTATTTTAAGCAGGTAAGAACTGCAATGAAGAACTTCAAAGTTCGCCTTATGAACACGTATGCCATTTCCCGACTCGTTCCTCGGGACCCTGCCGGTAAACCGAAACCTCACAGGCCGTTCGCGGGGTCTGACCGGGAGAAGGGGCACCAACCTTCGTCGAGGGCTCTGTTGACCGCGGCGCACAGGGACCAGTACCCGCTGTACGTTTTCCCCCTGTACCCCACCAGACATTTGTGCTCGTCGTGCTCCGACCAGAAGGAGAAGTTGAGCGTGTCTGTCACGAACACCCAGTTGACCGCGGCCTCGTCAGCCGCCCTGGGATTCAGCTCGTGAAGGGCCTTCCAGCCCCCCAGGTGCAGCTCGGGCCCCGAGACCTTGGCGAGCAGCAGCTCGGCCACCCTCCGCACGCCTCCGTCGTCGATGAACACATCCCGACTATTCTCTGCAATGAATTTTGCGGACTCCCTGGGAGTTAGGGGCCCGTCCATCCCGCCCTTCCCTTTGGGACTGATGAACCGCGCTTTCACCCGCGGGCTGGCCAAACTCGCTTCCCTCCCTGAGCGGGGCAAGGGTGCGGGTCCCTCAGCAGCAGTCCCCCCCTGCCCACCGCGGGATCGCTGCCCTCACAGGGCCCCGCCCTCCCAGAGCGGCTCTGAAAGCCAACAGCGCGGGCGATTTCCTGGTTCCCTCCCTCCACCGCGCAGGGCAGCTGAGTGGCGCACGCCGCGGGGCCGCGCGCCCGGCCTGGACCGGAGGCACTTCCGGGAGGGCGGCCCCGCCCACTCTCGCCCGGGCGCGCGCCTGGGACCCGTTTCCGGTTCCGAAGGTCCGGAAACTGGCCGGAGGGTCCGGCACCCGCCGGTCCGCAGTTGCGCTCCCTCCCGCCCAGGCGTGCGGCTCTGCCATTTTGTGCACGTTTCCACCCTCCCTTCGGGCACGTGGTACTGCGGCTCGCCGCCGTGGCCCGAGTCGCGATGACTGCACGCGATGTACGGCGTTGCTCTCCCTCGGCTCCCGCCCCTCCCCTCTACCCAGTGGGCGAAATGTGGGCAAGCAGCCCTTGGCGACGCTCCGCATCCGGGTTCCTGGGCCGCGACGAGCCTGGCGGCGCCCATTCCACTGCGGGGGGGTGGAGGGTGGGGTGCGGGGGGCTAAATCGCCCCCAGGCTGTGACACGGAATGGCGGGTCCCCCACAACCCCATCTCCCAGGCAGGCCTCTTGTGCTAAATTACTGGCGCATTCGGAGGCCGTATGGACGTTTAAGATTAGCTGAGACGTTTGGAGAAATGGATGAGGAAACCAATGTATTGTTAAAATTAACATTGTGTGCCTGGAATTGTGCTTTCGTACTGAATCGCTATTGTCCTGGCCGTGGCAACAGCGGCGGTTGTACTCCTCGTTTTGCAAGAGAAGCTGTATGGTTCAGCGGTGAGACCCTGGTCACAGCAGTGGCCTGGGTTGGGATTCAAACCCTCAAGTCTGGGGCACTTTCTATGAACCAAACCACCAATGCCAACCATTCTGGCCAAGTAGTGACTATATTAGTGGCCCTAATGAGGAGACATTATTAGAGGAAATAAGTATCACCTTACAGCCCCAAACTTTTTTAAAAAATATTTTTTAATGGGATGAGGAGAGGTACCCTAGTCAATTAGTGATGATCCAAATTTGCCTACTGATGAAATTTTAGTACAGAGGTAATGTATTTGTGCTCTCCTTCAGACTTAAATCTCCATGGATAATATGAAATATTCGTGCCTTTTTGAAAATCAACTATTAAAAATAACAGTAGTCATCTCTAGTTATTGACAGTAAAGAATCTTGGAATTGGAGAATTTTTGTAGGATTTAGAATTTTTAAGTTTGACAACTGTGCCCCCAGAGAAGCAGAACATCTTCATCTCTCCAGTTTCTTCATTTTGGTAAGAAAAAGAAACTTTTAAGGATTTCATTATGATTTGCTTTTACAGAAGAAGTCACTAGTACATTAATGCGTTGTTGAATAAATGTAAATCTGTTGACTTGGGATTTTTCTGTCTACCCCAGCAGCTCTAAGTCTTTGGAGTCAAATTGATTAGCAAAAGGGGCACCTAGGTGACTCAGTCAGTTAAGCATCTGCCTTTGGCTCAGGTCATGATCTCGGGGTCCTGGGATCTCGAGCCCCCATGGGGCTCCCTGCTCAGCAGGAAGTCTGCTTTCCCCTTGCCCTCTGCTCTTCTGCACCGTGTCCCCCCACCCCGCTCGTGCTCGCTGTCCTCTCAAATAAATAAAATCTTTAAAAAAATTGATTAGCAAGAAAATCTGGCAATCTACAAAAGAATTCAGGAGGTTATATAATTTAGGCCATTTTCTCTCACCGAGACTTATTGACAAATGAAAAACCAACAACTTAGATTCCTACTATGTTCAGGATACTGAGTTAGACACTAGGAGTAGTATAAATAAGAAAATAAGCTTCCTTCTCTCAACTTACTGTCGAGATAAAACATAAATTTTGCGTGGTAGTTGGGTTTATTTTTTAAATATGTGTACAAGCTGTTAGGAATACAAAAAGGGAGTTCTTTACCTACTCAATATTCTTTCCCTCCTTCTTCCTTCCCGACAGAATCCTGATGTTGTTCAGGAATCCCTCTTACCCACAACTGGTGTAGCTCAGCATCCTGATCTCCAAGAGTGGTCTGGACCGGTCTAAGGGTAATATCACCCTCTTGCAAGGGACTGGGTAAGGATCATGTATGTTCCCTAGTTCACCTCAGTGAATTGCAAAGATAGGTTTGTAGGATGCTTCCAGAAAAGCTTTTCCAGGAGAACTTCCAGAAGAGATTCACGCTCCCTCTGGACATGATTGAGCTTGGAGATGAGGTGTGAAATTGTTACCATCCTTTTGATGGCAACCTGTGTATGAGGTCAACACATGGGGGAGGCCAAAAGAATAGTCGAGAAATGGAGCTGGAATAATGGGATTATGTCAGCTCTTAAGTCTGTCCCACTTTTGGATCTCATTATGTGAGTTAGTAAACTTCCTTAAAGTTTAAAGCAATTTTGAGTTGGGTTTTCTGTAACTTGCTGTGAAAGTTTCCTATCTTGCACAGGTGGCAGATACAGACATGGTCTCTGACATCTTATGATTAGTGAGGAAGGCAGACAGTCAAATGGGTAGTAGTATACTTTAAGCAACAGAAAACTAGATTATAGTGACTAAATACAAAGGGGGTTGTTTTTCTCATATAATAAACCCATAGCAGATGTACCTGTTTGAGAATGTCAGCAAGGAACTAGGCTCCTTGCTTTCTGTGTCACTAGGGATACCTAGTATATGACTTTTGTCTTTATGGTTGTAGGATGACTCTACCCTTATGGGCATTGTGTGCGCAGAAAGAAAGATGAAAATAAAAGGGGCAAAGAGCCAAAGGAACATGCCTGCTGAGTTTTTTTTCTTTTGAAAATCTTTGCCGGAAGCTCTACCCTGCAGGCATAGGCTTTTGAAGAGAAGATCAAGATGACCTCTAAATAGTCCCTAAACTTGTATTTTCAGGGTTAACAAAGGGAGGAGGCATGATAAATGGTGTGTCCCTATCACCTTTCCCCCTCCTACACAGTATCCACAGTAGATTATTCCAGTCATCAAGAAAGCCATCATTCTGAATAGCTAAATTAAATGTCAAGCATTGGCAACGATCACTGCTACATCTGCTATTTTCTGTCATGATAGGCTATGGCAGAAACTTAAAGAAATAGTGGGTTAAGAGGTATTGTTGAGGAAAAGTTGCAAAAGTTGGCAAGAGCAATGGATGGACACTAGACATTGCTAGAGAGGAGGCTGTCATTCTTCATATATGCGGAAGGAGGAAAGCAGAGAAGTGAAATGGATTTTTGAAGATAGGACATCTCAACTATTTTCATTTCCCCCTGGACTCTCCTAAAGTGATCAATAGACTAAAGCCCCAAGAAGTCTTAGCAGAAAAGAGATACGGTTCGCTATTGTGTAGTAATTTTCCTCTGTTCCTTTTCTCCTTGATTTATCCATTTATAGCATTTAAAATTGACTACTTCCTTGAAATTCACTCTTCACTTTTGGGCCATTATATTATCCTGGTTTTCTTAGTACCATTGGAAGCTCTTCTCTTCCTACTCTCTTCTTATTGTGTGTAAAATGTTCCATCTACAGGCCTTGGCTTAGGGACAGAATGGACCCTTTGTGGTGAAGACTCTGGCTCTTAAATAATTTCTGTTTTAAAATATTTAGTTATAACGGAATAAATATATTATCTCCATTATATAGCATCAACATTACTACAGTTCAAAATCAATTAGAATTTTTGAACCATAGTTTGCCTTTAACTAGTGAAATTAATATTTCCTACTTAGGAGAAAGAACTAAATTACATCATAAAAAACAGTGCAGAGCTTCCAGTTTGATGAACCCTTAGAGATTTGGGGAGAATGACATGCTCAGAGAGCATGGAAGCTCCGTGCCCCTTCCCAGGTAACTTGCCCTATACATCTCTCTATCTGGTTGGTTCCTGAGTTATATCCTTTTATAATAAACCAGTAATCTGCTTGTTTTCCTTGCTATCTAAAAAACACAACAGGGGCGCCTGGGTGGCTCAGTCGTTAAGCGTCTGCCTTCAGCTCAGGTCATGATCCCAGGGTCCTGGGATCGAGCCCCGCAGCGGGCTCCCTGCTCGGCGGGAAGCCTGCTTCTCCCTCTCCCACTCCCCCTGCTTGTGCTCTCTCTCTTGCTGTGTCTCTCTCTGTCAAATAAATAAATAAAATCTTTAAAAAAAATAAAAATAAAAAAATAAAAAACACAACAGAGTTGTGGAACGAACTACACAGTCCTTGAGAGGTTTTCTGAGTTCCATTAATGTTCCTTTATAGGTTATGCATTTAAGTAAATGTCATTGAAGAGGTGATTTGAACGATGTTGAAAATCATCAGTTCCTGCCTGACAGATTCTCTTCCCCACAATCCAAACTTGGTGCATGCACTGCTTTACAAATGAGATCTCTTTGAACAATCTTGACCTCACCACTTCAGGATATAATGCAAAATACTGATCTGGTAACCACCTTCTTTCGCTCAAGGTTGCTAGAAGCTGAAGCTGAGCTGTTAGTGGAATGGGTCCTGGAAATTATCAAGCAAGGGGTTGTTGCACAAACAGGCTGAAGAAATTTCCAGAACTGAAATTCAACTATGTAGAAGAGGGGCAGTAGGCCTTCCAGTTATTGTACTTCTGGGAAAGAGAAGTAGACAGATTGCCCGGTGTATCTTCTATTAAAGAGGATCACACAAGTGTACTTCCCTTGCGCACTTTGATTTGGAGAATTGGTGCCAGTTGGCAATAGATCACTCAGCTAGACTGTAGTGCAAAAAGTGAGGGGGACACAACAATCATAAATGTAAAAACCTGCTTTTAAAAAAAGTACAGGGGTGCCTGACTGGCTCAGTCAGTAGAGCACTTGACTCTTGATCTCAGGGTTGTGAGTTCAAGCTCCACATTGGGTGTAGAGATTACTTTAAAAATAAAATCTTTTTTTTTTTTTAAGATTTTATTTATTCATTTGACAGAGATAGATACAGTGAGAGAGGGAACACAAGCAGGGGGAGTGGGAGAGGGAGAAGCAGGCTTCCCGCAGAGCAAGGAGCCTGATGCGGGGCTTCATCCCAGGACGCTGGGATCATGACCTGAGCCGAAGGCAGACGCTTAACGACTGAGCCACCCAGGCGCCCCTAAAAATAAAATCTTAAAAAAAACCTACAGGGGTGCCTGGGTGGCTCAGTTGGTTAAGCATCTGCCTTCGGCTCAAGTCATGATCCCAGGGTCCTGGGGTTGAGTTCCGCATCCCCCACATCGCCTGCTTCTCCCTCTCCCTCTGCCTACTTGTGCTCTATCAAATAAATTTTAAAAATATTTTTTAAAAAGTACAAAAAGTAAACAGATACAAAGGAATATTTCTTTTGAAAAGGGGCAGGGATTTATCTGAGGCAGAGATTAAGTGCTGATGTTTTATCTATGAGGTGCCTTCTGAGGACATCAACAGTGAAGGAAAGGAAAAAAGGTTCAGATGGAAAGTAATACAAGGGGACATGATACTGTGTTAGCTGCTGCTTCGTGGTGAGCCTCAAAGAGACACAGCTAGTCACAGTGTAGGAGTGTTGTCACAGTTCCATTACACTGGACAGACTATATGGAGAAACTGCCTCAGAGCAGTTTGAGAGGAAATTCTCCTTTCTCTTTCTGTCTCTGTCTCTTTCTTTTTAGATATTTTAGGATTTTAATGTCCTTCACATACTCAACATAAAACACTGACAGTGGATAAACAGTAGGGGAAAAGAATCTTCAGCGAAGATCTTCCAGAACTCATAGTATCATTCTGGTCAAACACTATAAAGAGAACCATCAAATCAACAAAGGATAAGGAAGTTTGACAGAGAATTTTATTTCAATGGCTTAATTAAAAAATAAAGAACCAAACATACAGCCTTCTCTCTTCTACCCATTGGAAGGAAAGCAAAAGTGAATCAGAGAACTGTATCTTTTTTGTTAAGCAGCTTAAAAGGTGGGGTGGAGGGTGGGATGGGGACCACAACTGTTGCTAATGTAATGTTATAATGCACAAAGTCAAGGATTCTGAGAACTGTATTACTAGAAATATAAATGCATAAAGATATAAACTATTTGGTATTAAAAACAGACCTTGCTATATAAACACATAGTATGTCACTTATATCTCTTTATGAAAATAACAGGATAAAGAAAGATCCCCAGTTTGCCCTTTAGCCTGGAACCCCTAAACACTCACCACACAGGCAGTGTGGACCTGAATTAACAGGTGCAGAACCCAGGAGACTCCACTGCTGTCATTTTGGAAAGGATCAAGATTCAGCACCCAGAGGACCCCATTCACCCTCCATGCTGTGTGTTTGTGTGTCTCCAGAAGCAATTAGCTACAATTTGCATAATTAAGTCCACAGACAAGTTTGAATACTGAGATCTAGCTAGAAAAAGTAGCACCAAAGACAACATTAAAAAAAAGGAAAGACAATGTAAGCTAGATTTGTTATAAAAGCAAAAGGAAGATTTTTTTTAAATGTTTCCAGTTCAAATCAGAATTAAGGTGTCTGTTGGGGTGCCTGGTTGGCTCAGAACATGTGACTCTTTTTTTGGGGGGGAGGGGCAGAGGTCGAGGGAGAAGGAGGCTCCCCACTGAGCAGGGAGCCTGATGTGGGGCTCTACCCCAGGGCTCCGGGATCATGACCTGAGCCGAAGGCAGACGCCCAACCAACTGAGCCACCCAGGTACCCCGAACATGTGACTCTTGATCCCGGGGTTGTGAACTTGAGCCCCATGTTTGGTGTAGAGATTACTTTAAAAATATAAAATCTTAGGGGCGCTTTGGTGGCTCAGTTGGTTAAGTGTCGGACTCCTGATTTCTGCTCAGGTCATGATCTCGGGGTCATGGGATCAAGCCCTTCGTGGGCTCTGCGCTGGGTGTGGAGCCTGCTTAAGATTTTTTTCTCTCCCTCCCCTTCTGCCCCTCGCTGCCCAACTCTTTTTCTCTTTAAAAAAAAAATTAATTAATCTTAAAAAAAAAAAAAGAATTAAGGTGTCTGTTAAGTCCCACCAGCTTTGCAGAGCTCTGAATGTTTTGCTGTTGTTCTTTGAAAAAAGAAGAATCTATAATAAAATGTTCATTCAAGAAAAATACCGGATTTGTTGTTTTTGTAGCCATTCTCAAGTTACTTTAAATTTTATACATTGTTCACAGGGGCAGAATACATATTGGTTGAGATATGTTCATAGCTGATGCGTCTCCAAAGATTTTTCATGGATGCTGCCAGATTCTAAACATTTTCTATCCTGTCAGCATTATAGAGAGAGGCCGGATGACTCCCACAGGCCCACTCCCTTTCAAGGAGATCAGATAGAGTTCAAGAGTTTTAGCAAGTAATCTTTTTTCCTAAAGTATCATGTCCTTTGGCACTGCCACTGCAGAAGGGAATATTTGTCTTGCTTCTATGCTGGGATCCACTGGATATACTTAGAATCCTTGAGAATTATCAATAATATCCCAAATCATTTGTGCTTTGATGCAGCTGAGCTTCTCCAATGGCTGCACTGCCTTGTTCTTAATCCACTTCAGGACCCAGCCCGTGTCATAGATGCTGAAACACAGAGGTGTGTTGTCTGAGGAGTGGTTTGGGGCCTGTACTTTGTATTCCAGGACCGAAGGGTACTCTCTGAGGGCGAACCCCAGGGGCTCATCACTAGTGATCACGAATGTGATCCCTGCAGAGCCAACATTCTTCTGAGCACCAGCAAAAATCACACCAAACTAGGAAACATCTGCCAGCTTGGATAGGACTTTGAAGGACACAGGGCCAACCACCACGGCTCCCTTGACATCACAGATAAAGGCAAACTCCCCTCCATGCACGGTCTGGTTGGCCCACTAATGCCCATAGGAGGCGTCCGGGCTGAGGTTCCAGGGGCTTGAATCTGGAATTTTTGCAAAACTCCCAAGTTTAGGGTAGACAATATTCACATCCCCAAACTTCTAGGCTCCTGCTGCCTTAGCTAACTAAGCTCCTGTCATCTTGCATGTAGCACACCTTCTTGTTTTCAGGCCAACTGGGTTTAAGAGTGACAGCAGGGGACTGGCCTTGACACACTTCTGTGCACAAAAGTCACCTTGTAGTTGTCCGGAACAGCTAACAATTTCTTTCCAAGATTCTCTGTGTTGTTAATCATCTTAGCAAAAGCTGACGGCCTGTGGCTCATTTCAAGAGCAATAGTGCCAACTCCTATTGTAGTCTAATAATTCTTTCTGTATCTCCAAAAACACCAAGCGTTTTTAGACAGCTGGGTGGCCTGGGCCAAACCAACCGCCTGCCCAGGCGTCCGTGGCGGGCTGGGCTAGCCGGTGGGAGGGGGCTGCTCACCCGGCGGCACATCTCTCTCCTTGCTTTAATTACCCTTTGGTCGGAGCTTTCCCCTCCGGAACTGACTCCTCTTTCCTTCCACATGGCATCATCCAGCCGCTGTGGTAGCTGCTCCAGAAGTCAGTTCTCTTCTCTGTGAGGTGTGGCATTTTGTTCAAGTCTGAAAGAGGAGGCAAAAGCGAAAACTTGAGGCATGTTGCTGGTTGCCTTGGATGTTCAGTGGCAGCCTCGAGATAGGGCCCGCAGTCCCCCAGAAAATGACTGATTTATGCCCCAGATGGCCAAACTGGGAAGGCCCAAGTGACACTGGTTGGCAGCAATGGCCGCTGAGGTGGAGCAAGCAGCTGCTACCCAGACTTTTGTTGTCCTCCCTGAAGTTAGCAAGGCTGCCTGTACCAGACAGTGACTGGCTAACTTAAGCAAAGAAACTTTTTGAAAAGCTATGAAAAACCTCTCTGGATAGAAGGAGAGGCTGGGAACAAGACTTCTAAATGGCAATTGGGCAGTTCTAGAAACTGCCCAAAGGTTTCTTCTACTAGTGCTGCTGAAAAAACAAACAACAAAAACCCACAAACTTACCGCGATCATTGTAACTTGCCTGCAATTATTCTGCTCAAGATTTAAATTCCCAGGACAAATTCCCAGGTTAGGCAAGCCTGGGGCAAATGCTTCCTCTCTTGGTGTGAGGAGGACTCTCCCAGGACCAGATTTCTATCTTGTCCAGTCTACATACAGCTGCGAGAGAGAAACTGCAAAAGCAAAGCTGCGTACTATTGAAGAGGGCAAAGTGAAGCGGTGTCGTTTAACAAAAGGGTCCATTATAATTCACCCCATGGCTATTTTGTTCACACACGTATACTTTAAAACATACTGCCTAACAGAATGCAGCTGTTCTCTCTAAAATGAAAAACTTTCACCCCTTCCTCAGGAGATAACTGTATGTCTCATTACTTACTGCATCAAAATCTAAGCCAAGGAAGTCTGGGTGATGTAAATCTCTGCTCTAGCTGCAGCTCAACCATCTTAGATCATGTCCCTAAAAGAGAGCCCCAGCCAGGGATTCTTGTGCAAGAGATTCACTAGAGCAAGGCTCTCAGGTGAAAGGAAGCCACGGAAGCAGGGCCTGATCACAAAGTTCTGGAGTCTGAACTGTACACAGAATTGGTGCCAATCTGAAACACAGATACGAAGAAATGATCTAGATAAAAACCTACCTGATCTACCAAATGAAGACCCCAAGCCCACTGGGGCCACCTCCACCTAAAACTTATGATTTGGTTGTATTTGCCTCACCTTTCTTGCTTTTATGGGGACTTCCAGAGGCTCTCAGATTCCCATATCCCTCTTTCTCCTAAGTTCCCATTCCCAGTGATGGTAGAAAAAAACCACATAAACTTGCCAAGTGAAATGCAAGTTGGTCTTTTCCAGTTTTAAATGGTCTAATTTAAGGGAAATAATTATTCAGTTAAAGGTCAGACCCCTTATTAGGGCTGTTTTTTCTAAAAGGTCTTTCACTTCCACCTTTCCAAGACCAGCAAGGTTACTGCATTGCTGGGCTATCTACCTTATAACCTCTGCTATGCAGTAACCTTCCCCTTCACCATGGTGACCCCATCCATGGCAAGCCCATTAGCACTCAACTGGTGTCCCTCTTTTGCCATCTAGGAATCAAAGCAAATCCTGTGGAGTGTGTGTGTATGTGTGTGTGTGTGTGCATAAAATCTGTGTCCCTCTGTGCCAAAACATGATATGCCTCAATTTCTGCTGTGCTTTACTAGCCCATGTGGTCATAGGAATACTTTGCAGCGTTCCAAATAGAAGTGAGGCTTAAGCCTTCTCTGCCTTTAGCTTCCTTTTTAACCTACCTGGAGTTCCTGCTCTCACTAATCATCCTCTACTTGTCCAGACTCAGGATGAACCCTAGGGAGGTCACTGAGGGACCTGGCTGGTGCCTTCTATTCTACTCTGTTCCTGCCTAATCTCTCTTCGCTATCAAAATGACTTCTCCCCCTTTTGCTCTGATAAGCAGCTGTTTTACGTCCCCCTCCCAGACTCCCAGACATTTTGTTCTAGGTGAACTGGCCCTTCCCTTCCATGAAGCCCATCCTTAAAGACAGGAAGACTTCAGGGAAAAAAGGGGTAAGGGGGATAGGATGACCAAAAGGGTAAAATACTGAAACGATTCTAAAAGGTTTGAAGTTCTGCTGACATACTGTCTGTTTCTCTCACAACTACAGGGCTGGGGGTTACAGGTCTGAGTTTGGGGGAGCAGGGGGAAATGGGTGGAGATATTGAGTGGGAGAACAGGTTCTGGACAGAAAATGAGGTGGCTAGGAAGGCTAAGGCTTGAGGTCACAGGATAGCTGGTGTATCTGTTAACCACAACCCTGTTGGCAAACAGGAACTCAAGCCTATAAAACATTTGCATCTTAGATTTTCCAATGTCCTTGACTCAGATTAACTCCCCATTTTAAATATAGACAAATGTAAAGTGCTTAATTTTCTAGGTATTACTTTTTTCTCTCAGGTCAGATTTCTTCTCTAAGTGCTGAGGCCTGGTTGGGGCAAATGATGGCTACCTATGTACACAAGCTGTCTTTACTTTCATCTAAGAAGAGCAGGGGACAGAATTTTGGGTCAAAGCACAGGGATTTTCCTGGTTTTAACTCTACAGTGTATCATTGTGAATGTGTACACATGTATGTACACACACATTGGTTTCTGCTTTCCTAAACGCATCTCACAACACTGGTTTTTCTCGTTGTTACTGGGTTGTCTCTCCACGTGAACGATTCCTAACCACTGCACCCTTAGGCTCTACCACTGTACCTGTACGCCTGGGTAACTAAGTATGGGTGAATTAATGAAAAGGTATGGTAACATACTTAAGATCTTTTTATTTATTCAAGAGAGAGCGAGCGCACGAGTCGGGGGCAGGGGGGAGGGCCAGAGGGAGAGGGACAAGCAGACTTCCCGCTGAGCAGGGAGCCCGACATGGGGCTCAATCCCAGGACCCCAGCCAGGATCCAGGACCTGAGCCAAAGGCAGACTCTCAACCAACTGAGCCACCCAGGTGCCCCCATACTTGTTTCTTACTACATATTGCTGTATTATGTTAGTTTTTAAACTACTGAGTTTGGGGCACCTGGGTAAGCTCAGTCAGTTGAGCACCCACCCCTTGATTTTGGCTCAGGTCACAATCTTGGGGTCATGAGATCAAGCCGTGTGGGGCTCTGCACTCAATGAGTCTGCTTGTCTCTCTCCTTCCGCTCCTCCCCCTGCCTCTCTCAAATAAAATCTTAAAAAAACAAAACGCACTATGAACTCCAGTTTGTTAAATAAGCAGATTCCTGATACCTCCTTCTAGAGATTGTGATTCAAATTGAGGTATGGTCCAGATGTTTTAATGTTTAACCAGCACCGCTAATTTTTTTTTTAAAGACTTTATTTGCGGGGTGCCCGGGTGGCTCAGCCATTAGGCGTCTGCCTTCGGCTTGGGTCGTGATCCCTGGGTCCTGGGATCGAGCCCAGCATTGGGCTCCCTGCTCTGCAAGAAACCTGCTTCTCTCTCTCCCACTCCCCCTGCTTGTGTTCCCTCTCTTGCTGTCTCAAAATCTTAAAATTTTTGACAGAGAGATAGCGAGAGAGGGAACACAAGCAGGGAGAGTGGGAGAGGGAGAAGCAGGCTCCCTGCCGAGCAGGGAGCCCAATGTGGGGCTTGATCCCAAGATCATGACCTGAGCTGAAGGCAAACGCTTAAGGACTGAGCCACCCAGGCACCCCCAGCACCACTGATTTTAAAGGTGGTCCTACGAATATTTTTTTGAGAAACACTGATAAAGCTTTCCCTAAGTTCAGTGGCTCCATAAAGAAACTGAGCCCATTTCACCTGAAACTTGCCAGCAATGAGCAACCCTTGGTGATAAATGGGAGATGTAAAGTCATGATTTAATTTACATTTAGCCACCAAGATTGAATCCCTTTCCAAAAAACTGATAGCATTAAACACTTATCATTTTTCTCCAGTCTCTATGCATTCCAGTAGAATCAGTTATCAGATCTAGGAGTAAAACACTGGATCATCCAATAAAAATATTTTGTAGTCTCATTTTTTGTATTGAGGGTGAGTGAGCACGAGGGGGAGAGGAGGGAGAATCTGAAGCAGCTTTTGTGCTGAGTGCAGAGCCTGACTGGAGCTTTATCTCCCAACCCAGAGATTATGAGCTGAGCCAAAACCAAGTTTGAACGCTTAACCAACTGAGCCACTCAGGTGCCCCTGTAGTCTCATTTTAAAGGCAAACTTCAAATTTGAATAGCACAGGTTTTAAAATCTTCATTCCTAAAAAAACTGGTGCAACCTGGTTTTTAACAGGTCTGTTGGCATTCTGGTAATAGCTTTCAAAGTTAAGCTGAACAAAATGTGAGGCTTCCATAGATCAGCATATGTACTAGTTGCTTCTTATAAAATTGGTTCAACGTTCCATTAGCATGTTTTACTGAGAACTTCCCCACTTAACTTCCAGCCCATATTCAAACACCATTTACAAATAGTGGCAACACAAAAGGCCTTTCCCTTCCCAAGTGGTACACCCAACTCTTCAGTGCCAGATATTCTCGAGTCTATTTAATTTTTAGGTTATGTTCAAGGTCTGAACTTGTTAAAAGGCAAAAATGAAAACCCTTCCAACTAATAATCTACGTTCTTACATGACTAATTTTTGAATGACCAATGACTGCTCTGAAAGCCAGTGTTATATCCAGGGATGCTCTCTGCCAGCAAGACTAAGTTTAACTAATACATTGTCACTTTTTCTCTAGTGGAAAGGCTCATTTCAAAAGTAGAAGATTGTACTACCCTAAACCACTCCAGCTCACCCATACTTAAAATACCCAAGGGGTGTGGCAGTGCAGCCTAATTTCTCCTTTTGGGAAACTATACCACAGTTATCATTCAAAGTTTTAAGTGATGTTGTGACAATTTATTTCACTTATCAAGAGAACACTAAAAAGGGGGTTTCACCAAAATTCTGCCTTTAAGTGAGGTTTGCATGCACTACTTATGTATATTACAGAAAACTACCTACTTCATCTTTATATTACATGCAAGTCTTTTTCCTAAACTTAAAAAAAAGCAGAATGGCATTAAGTATTTTCCACAGAATTGAGCTGTTAGGTTTTCTAGACAGTTGGTGGTTAACAGGTAGAAATTTTTGGAACTTGTGAGCCAGGAACCATACTCCCCAGTTGTTACATTTATTGGTCATTTTCAAACATTAAACTAGAGCTATCTTAAAAAACCTAAGAAACCCAAAATTTCTCATAGGTAATGTGAGAGTAGTATAGAATTGGATTAATTCCAGCTCTCATCACGACAGACTCCCCCTTTAACAAATAAAGAGCTTAATGATTGGGATTTTGTATTTACCACCCCTACCAGATTTATGCTAGAAACACACTTCACACGAAAAAAAGAATGTAATTTAAGATTACTGTATTTCCTTACAAGAGGAACGTTTGAACAAATTTTACAGGTAGTCATCAACCCTCGTTCAAATTGGGTACACATCAAATCTAGCATTATGGGAGTTTTGTTTATTTGGAAGTGAACTTTTAACTATCAATACAAATGCCAAGATACTACACAAAACATCCACAGGAACTTTTTTCATCGTTTTTTTGAATTGTTCACAAACATTTCCTACATAATCCAACATATAACAGAGAAATGGTACATCTTTTTCCTTCAATTTGCATACAATGGAAAAAAACAAGAATATATATATATTTTACAAAGTTTAACTAATAGACACTAGCAGGCTGACAGTTTGTCTATAAGTGAGAAATTATCTAATAAAAAATAATAAGAATTTATTTAGCATCAGTCCCTTCCATAACCAAATATTATTCTGATTAATAAAACTTGCTGCCATTAGGCTTCTGGCATATACTTATACCATTACTCAATTTGTAGTATTGCTCCCCACCTTGGTTCTCCATTCACAATTACTAACATAGAAAACTGTTGCAGAGTAGGGGCAAGCATTTGCAAACAAAAAAAAAATCCCCAGCTTATTATAAGCATAAATGTGTATGACGGAATTTCTTCCCAAGCAATAGACTTTTAAATCATCAAGAAATCACCAGAATGGAATTAGCCAAGATATTTTGCCTATGTCCAAGAAGAAATGCATTTATTTATATCCAACAGAGGAGCTGAAAATCAAACTTAGTGTTTAGTTTGGGGTGGGTTGGGGATCCAGCCATTTGAAAAATGACTGTCTTAAAAAAAAAATGACCACCAAAATAGGTTCACTAAATTTATTTTAAAAATCATAAAACGTTTCTTACAAAAGAGCATTACATTCTGCACACTGCTCTGAATAGATGCCAGGGACAAATGGACTATTGTTACTTTTCCTCCCTGTCCCACCCCCCCAAAATGTTACAGTGACCACAAAGCAAAGTGTTCACAATAATTACATGGGGGGAATTTTTTCTTTTAAACCACCAACAATGAACAAAAATTAAAATTCACTCACTCTGCTGCTGTTTCAAAATTTCAATGTTAGTTTTTGCACGCCCTTCCCCCCCCCACCCTGTTTTAAGGAACTAAAACATTACATCTGGTGAACAGCAAAGATTTCACTACACCTCAAATGCAGAACACCTATGAAGCAGAGGAATGTTGGCTTTTTAAACAGAAGCAGATAAAAAAAAAAAGATGCAGGACTCCTTCAGTTCTTCACTAGTCTTAGAAAAACTTTCCAGAATACTGCTTCACACTATAAAAAAGAAAAAATATCTTGCATTAGAATCCTTCAACATCTGCATACTGCTTCACACTATAAAAGAAAAGAAAAAAAAGTACGAATTAGAATTTTTGTTCGTAACATCTTAATCAACATTAAGACAATTTCAATGCTAAATTAAAATGATAAACATGTCCATTACAATTAGAAATAAGAATTAAAACATTAGCAATTACAAAATTAGAGCAATGTAAAATTCAAGAAAATGATTAATAGTAAATCAGACATTAGTAGAGCAGAATTAGGAAAATGAAATTAAAAGTTGTTAATACTTGGTAGAAAAGACAAAGAAATGCCAGTAAGGTGTGAAATGCTGCATTTTACAGCACCAATCATTTGTCCTGTAGAGGCATGGCCTGTGCCATATGGCAGACTGTGATTTGTTGTCGATTTAGTTATCTAAAAACAACAAAATCACTAGTCTTCCACACAGAACTAGACCAACATCCACTGAATCTTCTATATTTTCTACAGGCTCTGTATAATTTATAACAAGTGGTTTTGGCAGCAGTTTTCACCAGAGAAATGAGAAGTATGCTTGGTTAAGGCTTCTTCCAGCAAGATTAGTATTGAATGTCTTCGTTTTTAGTAAGAAAGCAGAAGAAAATCAAAGCAAAGCTATTAAGATGTTTAGAAGTTAGGTCCCCAAAAGGTTGAGACACCATGGCTTCTAAAAGAAAAATCAATTGAGAAGAAAAGCTTTTTAAAGTTTTAGTATGGGTATGCTAACATAAAGCTAAACCCAAACTGACCTGTTCTGCAGCAAATACTGTGCATTCTGTATCTGGTCCTGTGTTCCCGTAATGGTAATGATCCGATCTTCAGACCCTTCTAGAGGCTCGTCAATTTTGATCGAAGCTCCTGACTCATGACGGATTTGTTTAATCCGCTGACCACCTTTGCCAATGATAGATCCAGCCAACTGAAAAGATTTTTAAAAACAAGTGTTTATGATATACTTTAAAAATAACCATATTACTGGTATTTTCAATGAACGTCAAGTATTAACACTGCACAGTTCATTCTAGGATTAAAGATCTCCAACTCAACAAGGTTTGAATTAAAATGTATTTATGCTGCGCATCAACATTTCCTTTAATAAACAAATCAAGGGCTCAGAACCCTGCTTTTAAAAAAGTGAAACCAGAGAAAGACACCTTGCTGAAGTCTGTAAAACACAATTTTAATCCTAAGATTCAGTACTTTAAGACCCTTAAAGCCAGGGAATTTAAAGAAAATGATTCATTAAATGTTCCTTGTAACATTACAAGAACGTAAAAATTTAAAGAATACTACTTACATCTTTGGGAATAGTTACTTGTGTAGTAATAATAGGTCCACCAAGATCACCATATGAGCCACGACCCCCTGCATAGGAATAATCTGATTTAAATAATGAGCATTAAGTTCATTTAGAAAGCATGAAATAATGTTTTGATTTCACAAAGGAAAAAACTTACCATATCCGGAGCCACCCTAAAAAT
This sequence comes from Halichoerus grypus, assembly GCF_964656455.1. Classification (NCBI taxonomy): domain Eukaryota; kingdom Metazoa; phylum Chordata; class Mammalia; order Carnivora; family Phocidae; genus Halichoerus; species Halichoerus grypus. The sequence goes on from NC_135725.1 coordinate 24,548,583, forward strand.
GGAAAGAAAAAATAAAAAATTACTTTGCCTTCAAAACTATTCTTCAGGTATTTTAATATTCCTAAAATCTTAGTTTAGAAAACTAAAGTCCTCCCATATTCTCCCTAGTATGTTTCAGAAGACAATCCTTGGGGGAAGAAACCCTTCAGGTACATAGCACAGGAGCAAAAACATTACACAAGGGGAAAACAAACACTTACTGGCAAGTAGGCAAGCATTTTAAATTGTTACTGATATGAATACAAACACCCGTGATACTCAACCTGTGGTTCATAAGCCATCTGCCATTCTGATGGGCTCCATGTATCTATTGCAGAGTCCCAAGTTTCATCAGCACTGAAACCAACCTGTGTCAGAGATAGAACTATTAACATAACCTGCACTGTTCCAGCCACAGAGCTACCGTTTTTATACGCATTTCTATCCTGCGTCACTAAAATATGTATCATTGGCAGCAATCACATATTCTCCAGAAACAAAAATAGCTAAATAAAGTCTTAATATTCCAGCTAACAACTGAAATGATTTAACTAGTTGTCTAAGAAGTCCATTCAAGCTTCCAATTAACAATCATCTTCAACAAAGTGTCAACTACGTGACTTTAGAACCCTAAAAGCTCTCATACACGTTGATAAGTGAAGAGTTCTTACCATGCCATCGTAGCGGTCTCCAGGTCTTCCTCTTCTGTCATAGGCCATTAGATCTCTGCAAACATAGTACTTGTTGTTGTCATCTGTTCGCTTACATGTCACACACACCAAATAAAAATCTACCCTATCTACCCATAGAGTGAAGCCTCTTACAGATTAGCAATGTGTGGATGGAAGAAACTTACCCTCCTCTAGGTGGTGGTGGTGGAGGAAGAGGAAGATTCCGAGCTCTGCTACCACCCCGGCCACCTCGTCCAGGAGGAGGTGGAGGAGGTCCCCGACGAGGGCTCATATCGTCATAATCTCTTCTAGATGGAGGCATAGGACGCCCACCCCGACCAGGAGGCATTCTGTCAAAACCACCTCTTCCCCGCATGGGAAATCCCACAGGACGTCCACGGCGGTCATCAAACATCATTGTAAAACCACCATAATCGTAGGTTTCATCATAAAAATTGGGATCATAAGGCTGTGCACGTCCTTTGATGGGAGACTAAAACAAAAATAGAGCAATGTTACAGACTGAAAAGAGCCTTGTTTCATATCAAATGATTAACAAGCCGAACGTTTCAAGTCCTTTATTTCTCCTGGGAGGTACTTGTGACAGGGAAAGGAATGCAGGCAAAGGTTAACAGTAGAAGAATTTTAAAAAATGCAGAATTTTTGTTGAGTCCTGAACAAAGTTTTAGCAGCCTGCTTTTATAGTTCCATCTCAAGAGACTTGTACAAACCCCATTCATACATTTCACAATGGGGTCTGTAAAGAACAAAGTAACTATCTCAAGGACTGAGGCAATCAGTATCTTGTGTAAGTCTGTAACTCATACTGAAGCACAGTTGGGAAGCTATGCAATGTGGTACTATAGAGGAACTATAGAAACTTCATTCGAAGGACCAAAGGCTATTAAAAATCCTCACCAATGATCAAATGACCTCTCCCCCTCCTCAAATTTTTAAATTGAAGTGATAGCTAAAAAATTAGCTGAAGAGTAAGGACAAATAAAAACCATTTGTCTCAATACTGTGAAACTAAGAATAAAACATCTGTTCCATGGAATTAAATGTAAATAAAATATTCCGAAGGTACCTCTGATATAAGATCAAGGATGATCTTGATGCACTCTACAACCCTATCAGGTTTTCCTCCAATAAGAACGACTCTGTCAGTGGAATGAGGACAGCATTCCTGGAAAAGCTTGATTGTTGTCTGTGTGTTCTGTGGTAAGTTTACGAAAAAGGGGAAGCGTTAATCAGAAGGGGAAAAAGAAAATAAAGTTTCTTGGGTTCAGAAAAATTTACATTCACATCCAGGAACCCCCCTCCCATAAAAACCCTGTTAGTAACTCTAGGACTTTGCCATGGTATTGGCCAAAGAACTTGTCCTAGCATGTCCAGGCCTGTTAGATTTTAAAAGTGAACTAGATAAACATAAGCGGTAAGGAATTTAAGGAGAGAACTCAAAAGGGGGAATGAAAGAAGCCCACTGACCCAGCTCTATATGAAATACTATTGTCTAGTAATACAAGTAAACAACTGCTTTTTACCTCTCGAAGTTCTTTGATTTTAGCACCTTTGACCCCAATAATTCCTCCTGCCAGACTCTGATGAATCAACAGTCTCAACTCGCAGTCAAAGTCACTTCCTTTATAGTGCTGGTACTGCAGAGGGAGAATTATAAAATTTTAGTCCCAAATCAAGGAATCCCCAATACACACTTATCTGCTATAAGCATGACAATATACTGTTGCAGTGAGCAACCTGAATTTATATTTCAATAACTTTACCAGTTATGTGCTTATTATCCTCAATAGCCAGGCCCAAAAAGGACATTCTGCACCACCTTAAAAAACTATTTTATTTTCAGGTCCTGCAACACCATACCCACACTGCAGCCATTTAGCATGTCGCTGTTACCACAAAATTATTATTAACATTCAAATAACACCATAATAAAAATGACTGCAAAGCACTTTGCAAATGTAGTTAATTCCCACTGCAGCATGGAGCAGGGTCAACAGTGAGTTGTAAGACCATTCATTTATCATGTTTTTAAGCCTTTTTCTATAGAGACGGGAAAAGTACGCTATGTTAAAAATAAAATTGATCCTATGGGCCAGGCTCCATACTTCAGTGGGGTTCAATGGCACTATGACATACATTTAAGCATTCCACAGCATCAGATTCGAGCGGGAGCTGGCTGGTTGCAGTGGGTGATGGCAACTGCAGGCCCTGAAAGTAGAAAAATAAGAGTAATAGGTTAAGTGTCTAGTGTGATCAGGCTATTGTCGCATATATTGGTAAAGCTACTACAACATATTTCACATCTATAACGTTAAAGAAAAATTGCTTATCTATTCTTAAGAATCAATGTGTAACCTTCTCCTATATACCCAATAAATACATGATTACATAGAATTAAAAAAAAATCCTTAAACTAGATCATAGTCCTTTCCAACAGTCCCACAATCAATATTCTAATTAAAAAAAAAAAACAACACCTCCCCTATAACCACAGTCCATGAAATACATGCTAAACCCATGTGCATGACCACAGGTAGTTCATATTTACTCTGGAGTGGCCAGACTACATTAAAATTTTTTTTTTCAGATTACATTTTAAAACAATGTAGAATAGTAACCATACACATTTTGTAATATAAGACGTTGCTGCTACAAACTGTTATAGCCACTGTCTCTCCACCGCCCCCATTTAGCCCCAATAAAACACTTCAACAATCCCTCCTCAATTGCCAAATACATTAAAAACAAAAAAAGAGCCTACCTCTTCCAAGGTAGGGATGATTTTCTTCAGAATTTCTCCAATTGTTTCAATATCAGCACTGATACTCAATATGCTGTCAAACATCACAAATACCAGATAGTACAAAAAAGGTGGAAAAGAAAAATGAGTTTTGTGTTCATCATCAGTAGTCATACAAACTTTTACAGAGAAGTTACATACAATTATTTAATCTCCCCATTTAAAGTAGCCTATTTATAGATTTTTCACATGCATTTTGTTTTATGCCCAATACAGACATGATAACAATATTAGGAGACTTGCAGAGAGACAGAGAGAATGGGCTCTTGGAAGGGCTCAGATTAAGTGGGCAATAAATTGACCAGAACTGAAGCAGAGTTGAATATTTATGTTCCCCGCCACCACTAAGTTAATTAAGGATACCCTCGCTGTTACATTGGTAAAACTGGCACACCTTCTCTTAGGCAAAAGTGGGGGAATATGCAAGTGGTGAACATTATATTTGGAGTAAGGTTATGGATACCAGTTAGAAATTAGATCACTAATGGGCTCTGCAAGAAAACAAATACAAATGCGAGACAAAACAAAGACAACACAAATGAGAAGTGAAGGAAAGTGAACCAGAGTTAGCATTTCATCAGAAAAAATTATGAACAGGCAATGTTGGGAAGCAAGGTGGGCCACAAAGACAGAGCGAGAGACTATTTTGGTAACAATTTGATTTACAATGCAGCAAATATGCAACACTTGAAGCTGTGCTCCTTCCATCGAAATAAAATTAGTGGATCGTTTGGGTGGGCAACTCACGGTAAAAGTTCAGTGACAAAAAGACTTAATGGGGAAAATAAGACAGAAACTTGAAAAACAATACACCGTCTAAAGGGGATACTATTTAATTATATAAAAGGCAGGTAATAAAATACATTTCTCTCTTTCTAATCAGGCAGTGAGGCATAAACTGTTGGGACATACCGCTCGGGGCCACTGCTGTCTGGGACTGAAACACTGGCATTGTACTGCATTGGTCATTGGCGTTCGTGGATGTTGGCATTGGGCATGGGCATTCAATCAGAAGTTGTCAAGTATGGTACCCGTTTGGCAACGAGCACATTTTTGGGCATAGCCAACCAGGGTTTTCACATGGGCGTTCAGGGGCGGATGGGCCAACGTCATGGTGGGCAACGCAGGGGTAAGTCGATCCAGTACATGGGCAACGGAGATATATGGCCAAAAAAACAAGGAGAGGGAAAAGGGGGAAAAGCAATAAATTTTAATTTAATACAAACTATACTCATACTCTCAATTAATGAAACAAGCTTAAGTTGTTCTGAAGACTAACACAATAATGGACTTCTCTATATCTGACTGTGGCTTAACATTTAAGGACCTTAAATGATGGTACTATTTTTTTTTTTTTTTAAAAAAACAAACGATGTTTCAGTAGCAGGCTGGCTCATGAGGGTAGACACAAAACCTGTCATGACTCAGTTTACTGAAATTCTTGAGGAAATGGGGAAATAACCCAGATAATTATATAGAACATCTGGATTAAGAGGAGAGAGGTTTATAAAAGACAAAACAAAAATTCCCACACCACCAAAAACCCTAACTCTTAAAAAGATCAGGTTTGGTTTCCTGGAGGTTTAAAACGCATTCCTAGATCCTAGCAGGCAAGTAAAATTTTAAACAAAATTTCAAGTTCAGTTTACAAGAGGAACATACAAAGATCTGCGACCAAGAGAGAAATGAAATACTGTCAATAAGTATTCAACACAAAGTTATTATTTGCCTCAACTTTAGCAAGAAAACATTAAAAGAGTATGTACACTATGAGAAAAAAATTTAGGAATTTTGGTGTAGCCAAGTCCTAGAAATATGCTCACTTCTGGTGATACCAACATTTAATGTGTCTAATCACAAGAGTCAACCCACTATAAAATACGAAGACTCAAACAATCTTTGCCATTGACAAATGGTTTCCCAATTAAGTGTCTATTCTTTACCCATATTTAAATCATGCAACCTCAAATTAATCTGTGCTCCATGTGCAAACTGTTAAACAGATGGACGATTAAAAAAAGGAAATAAAAATTTGAGTTTAATCAGCCACCTGCAATGGTTTTGATATACTGTAATTGATTCACACACAGTAAATGGTGTAATTAAGGGTTTTTACGCTGTCGTTATTTTCTAATTAAAATGTTATCTTGAAGTGAATAATTTGGTGGAAAGTTATCAGAAAGTGAAGAGGTTTAATACAGACCCACCCCTCCCCAAACTCAATCTGGGCTTTGTTAAATCAGGAATGGCAAACTGAAATCATCTATGTAATCAATTATTACAAATGGCTTGTATCTAGGCTATTAAATGATTTCTATGATGCAAAATCTTTAAATTTCTACACACAAACTGAAGCTGCTCGTTTAGTATTTAAACTCTTTAATACTTACGTCTGTACGGAGGGCCTTAATATTCTTGCCTCCTTTTCCAATCACTGCCCCAGCATTCTGGAGGAGAGAAAAAAACAAGAAGCTTACTTTTCCTTTTCCTTATGTTAATGCCTTCCTATGCTCTTAAACTGTAGCAAAAAAAAAAAAAAAAAAGAAAAGAAAAAAAAAAACCCAAACCGAAAAACCTAATCTCTCCTTTTTTTGGCCAGAGAGCTGAAAATCTATCAGAGGCAACAAACTCAAATCATCAGGTTAAAAAAAAAAAAAATGAGTCTGTGCTTTAGGGACTAAACATCAAGACAGCTTTGGAATATTCACCATGCCAAAAAGTACACGGAACATGGAAGTTAAGCATTGATTAATTACAGTTTTCTTCTGAGAAACAATTTAAACATTATCAGGTACCTTCACATTGTGACATCAATCAAGTAAGCCGCCAACTAGGGTGTTTTCCCCACAATGCAATCAAGGTATAAACTTTAATCCACCAATGCTTTAAGCATCACCTACACCCTTTCTGCTACTTTGACCTGCAATGACTCATTTTATTAAGTGCTTTCGTTTTATCAAAATAACTTGGCCTATAGATCTGTTTAGAAAGCGCCACACAAATCTTTCTTCAATCTGTAAGGCTTAGAATGCTTCCCAGAGGGCCAAACCAGAACTTACTTTAATTTCTACTCTAGTTAAGAACCACTTTTAAATTTCCAAGAATAAAATTTATACCTTGCTCTGAAGCAAAATGCGTAATTCAACCATCTCATCAGTGTTTCTAGATCTTTTAAAAGCTTGTTCCTCTTCCATATCTTCTGCAGGGCGTTTACCTAGAAATTAACAGTTCAGATTTCAAAGAAAGCACCAGTTATCAGCAAGAAAAAGTACCTTTAATTCAATTACATTTTAATTTCAACCCGTAGGTCAGAGAAAGCAGCTCCATTCTGTTTGGAGATTTGTTGCTAACTCAGTCAAAGCCTGTTCCCTTCCAATAATACTTTCTAAACACAAAACAATGTGACAAAATGCTTCAAAGAATTGAAATTATAAAATGCAAAGAAAAGGTATTTTTACTGTTTCTATCTTTAAAATCACCAATGCAAATAACAATTACATGTAGTTCATAAATAAAAGTGAAGAGAAAACTGACAAGGATGTCAGACTAAACAGTTCTAAACGAAATTAACAAAATGGAAAATCCAAAAATTGTAAATTAAAATGTCTTCTCACCAAATTCACCATTGGTTTCGGTGTTGGGGAAGGTTTCCTCTGGTTGTTCAGTTTCCATTTTCTTGTATTAAATGGATACACCAATCTGTTGAAAGATAGAGAGACTAGTACATTTGGTTCACTGGAAAAATAAGCTTTGTGTCTCGCTAAATAATAAAAAAAGGCAAAGAAATGACTCTGCTTCTAGAACGTACCAGGTATAATATATCCTTGCAGAGCAGAACTGAAGTGTTCTGGGCGGGACCAACTGACACCCTAGTGCTGCAGTAGCCTATAAAAACCAACATAAATCAGTTTTGCTTTTTGGTTGCTTATTACTGAATACTAATGAACAATGATTTGAATACAAACTAAACAGCTCTTTCTAAAACTGGGTCTTACACTCTCAGATGATCGCCTTAGGAAAAACCAAAAACCAAAAACCAAAAACCAAAGGACCCTATCTGATTTTTTGCAAAAAGAAAACCACGCAATTTTTGGCCACTGGACGGGAGTCCCACCACCATAACTAATTGTTTTATACAATACAGAAAAGACCAAAGGTCTGTAAGACCTATACATAAGCCCAAGAACCTTCAATTTTGTCCCTAAAGGTACACATTTATAGATGTATAAAATTAGTTATATTGGGTTTTTAGATTGCGTGTGGGTTTCTTCCCTTTGGTGACTTGAAAATGCCATTCTCTGCAACCTCTAAAGTTTACAAATATGAAGGCAAATTCAAGCTATATCCAACAATCAGGTCAATGTACTGAAGAAAAGATTAAATCTTAAAACCTCATACAGGAGCAGACCCCAACTGCCAATAATACCCGATTATTCCAACAGGGCAAATGAAGCCCTAGAACGCTAATACTGCCACTACAAGAATATTTTAAGTTAGGTTTTAAAAGTCTATAACCTAACAATTACACCTTTAACGCCGGAGTGATGGGACTGCAAACAGCCTTTCACCAGCCCTCACAGCCTTCACTAGCAGAAAGAGGCGACAAGTGGCCTCTGGTAGGTAAAAGACGGATACCTAGACAGCCCAGAGCTACATTCACGGCTCCCGTTCTTCCGTAACGTTTGTCGATAACCGACTAACTGAAACGCTACCCTCACCGCCCATCACTCAGCTAAATGTTGAGGCATGATAGATTTAGATAAAGGAACTTAAAGACGGCGGGCTCTACTTGTAAGGAAAGCGCTGCCACGGTTCACCGTTCAGGTCCTTCAGTCACCTCACCATTCCTCAAATCGCTAAATATGGGAGCGACCAGCCGAACGCAAACATGCCCCCCCCGCCAGGCCCCGCACGGTACCGGGGATCAGCAACAGCCGAATAACGAGTTGAAAAAGCTGAAGGAGAGAGCCGAAGCGCCGCGCCGCTCCTCACCCAGACCCGACAGGAAATGGCGGCCCGCGTAATGGCGACTACGTGCTACTAGGCGGAGCCGAGCGCGGACCCCCCCTCCCCCACCCACCACGCGGTCCCGAGATCTCATCCCCCGCACCCTCCCCCCACCGCGGGAGAGACAAAGCAACGGAGGCAGCCTCGACTATTCCATCTCCCCCGCTCAAGCTCCCAGCTCGGGCCGGGAGGGCCCAAGTGCGGCGGGACCCACACAAAGACAGCGTCGGCGTTCTCCACTGCCATCGGGTCCCGCCCGCCGGCCGCTTCTGCTTCCTACACAAGGTGCCTAGTTCTGAAGACTATGAAGACTACGAAACTACAGCTCATCCTACAGGCACACGCCTCGCAATTACCCGAAGCCTCTAGCACCACAACGCGGACTGCGGATATACGCTCAGGGAAATGGCGGAGGTGGGGGGAGGGGAAACCGGGCAACGTTCCCTCTCCGAGAATCGGCCAACCACCAAGCAGCCCCCAAACGCCTCCCTCAAGCGGCAAACTTGGATCTCTGACCCTCGCCCCCACGCGCCGTTCGTCCAGCCCCGCTCCTCACCGCGCGAGGCCGCCGTCCCTGTGCCGCCGCGCCGCCTCAGCCGGTCACAGCTAGACAGAGAACGAGCGCAGGCCCCCGCCGCCTTCCCCCGCCTCCCCGGGGTCTCCTACCCCGCCGCCGAGCCCAATTGGTTGCCCGGGGTTTAGCGGTGGCGCGAGGGCAAAGCGATTGGCCCAAGGCCGCGTCAATCAAAGCGCCGAAGGCGGCGACGCCACGCCTCGCGCCGGCGCCTCCCTTCAGATTGTGAGGCCGCTAAGGGCCCGAGAAAAGCCGGGCTTGAAAAAAGTCAACGCAGCCTTTAGGGAGGCCAAACCCATGCCTGAATCTATAATACCCTAGCGCCAAAAACCCCAATTACCTATAGGCCGCAAGAAAGAGGGACGTAGGCAAGACGTCGATGTTTCTGCAGCAGAGAAACAGAGGATAATGGCGTCTGCAGTGCTTTCGCCTGGAGCGCCCTCCTCCTTTCTCGTTCGCGCACTCACTAGCGGCAGAGGGGAGGGAGGGGGGAAAAACCTCTCGCGAGAACTGAAGGCTACCCCGTTCACGCGCACTGGGAGGGGGCGGGGAAGGGGCGTTTTCAGGGCCGAAAGAGTCTTTTAGGTTTGGAGGAGGGGCGTCAGCGCGCGGGAAATCGGGCGGGAAGAGGCAAAAAAAGATTAGGGCGCGCACCGAGGCGCTTCCTGTTCTTACAGTCGCGCGGCCCAGGGACCGCTGTTGCGCGAGAGGAAGGCGGGACGCCCAGGTCGGTGCTAGGCCCAGAGGAATGCCCCCGTTTCCACAGTCCACACTCGCGTCTCCCTCCCACCCCTCACCCCGCTTCCCGCCCGGCCTGCGGGGCGAGCTGCGCGGCGGTGAGTGCAGCCCGCCGGGGAAACGCGCTGTTTGTAACGGGTCGCGGCGCCCCTGAGGCGCGGCCCGAGTCCGGGGCACAGCTGGCGGTTTGCGGCCCGCCATCCTCCGTTGGCTCCGGCGGGATCCCGGGAAACGCGGGCGGGTCGGCTGGCTTGTGGCGGGCCAGCCTCGGAGTCCCAGAGAACGGTCCCCCTTGCTTCCGACCCTCAGCCAGCGCTCCCTGAAGATCCCAAGTGTCTTCACGGGCGTTCTGAGGAGATTATTCTTTTTTTTCTCTTTTTCTTCTTCTCCCCCACCCCGCCCCCATTTTTGCTAATGGAGCCTATGAGAAGAGTATCTTGTAGTGTTGTCGCTGCAGTTTATCTGTGAAAAATTTTCTGGAAGTATTGCATTCTATCTCCCCAAATGAATGCAAATTGCACAATAAGTTGTAGACATCCGCGTTCCGTTCATTCAGCTGTTTGAAGCTCCGACCGAGTGAGTCGGTATTCGGCAGTGTGTGAAAACAGACCCGCAACCTCGTCCTCAAATATTTTGTTACTGTTGTAGCGTGTTCAAGTTTGTACTTGCTTTGTGTTCGGTTACTTCTAAGGCCCTGTGCCAAGCTTTGATGATTTCTTTTGTTAAGGCCCTTAAGGTCACTTCGAGTCGGTGACGACCCTGGGAAATCGCCTGGCCTGGTAGTAGCCAGTATCCATATCCTTACTCTTCGACCATCTAGCCTTCACTCACACCCCCAAATATGTGTTGAAGCATAAAGATGTTATAATTTACATATAAAGCCAAGTCCACCATTAGCAGAATACACATATATATTTTGTAATGATGAATTTGTGCTGATTCATCCTATTGTAACTTGATTTCCCTCTTGAATAATTCGCAAAATGGATGTAACCAGCGTCGTTTATTGTATGATTGCGTTCATCCATTATCTTTTACTTGCCTGATTAGGAAGAAACTCTTGTTTGGGGGAACTGAGGACTTCATGAAGCATGAACATTTACTGGCTAGGAGGATAGTTAAATAGTGTTAGAGCATAGTGCCTGGGATTGTGGAGTTTGTAGGTCCCTTTAAATGGTAATGTAATTTTTTGTGAATGTCCCCCTCCATGAAGAGTGTATCTTCACGAAGAGTCTTGTTAAGAGGTAAAACTTAGTTCACGTTTTGATTCTATGTTACATGGTTCAGGTCTTTATTAAATATTCAACCAAGAATTGATGCATGTATGTAGGGGTTGGGAATACTTGGATTATAGAGATTTAATCTGCTAGTCAGGATTTGCAACATTTAATTGCCGTTTAAAACCTGGGACATTTTACTAACTCTAAGAGGCACATACAGGGGTACTGTACTACTGCTGCTTTCTTTCAAGCTAGTATTTCTGGTGTAGCCATCATTTTCTACCTTGATAAAGGGAAGAGAAGGAAAACAAAGTAAACAGCTCTATCTAAGAACTTCCTCCTCCCAGTTTCGCAGTCTTCTGACTGGACCCTAACTGGTGAAAGCTGTTACTGACCTTTTTTAGATGCCAGTACCTGATAGGGTTTTTCTTCTTTCTTCTTTTTCCACGTGTTTCCTCCTTAACCTGTTTTAATTTACTTTTTAGGGTTACTCTTTAAATAACAGGAAAGTCTGTCTTTTCACCATTTTTTCATCTATTGTTTTTAACTAAACTACTGTATTGTACTTTTGCTTATTCAAGGACTTGCCAACTTGATGGATACATTCAGTGGCTCCTGTCTTGTATAATTAATTTTATGGTCATTTTGAACTCTCAGTGAATTTAGAGCTAGTATTTACTTTACTTTAGATAAGCTAACATAATTGAGATTGTACGCTAGCCAGCTGGATGATTGTATTTATAACTACCATTTCCTGAGTTCCTCACTATGTGCCCTACCTTGTGCTGGCAGTTTTAAAGCTTACTACAGTTCTACGAATAAGTTGTTATCTTTGTTTTACGGATAAGAAAATTAAGACACCGGGCGCCTGGGTGGCTCAGTCCGTTAAGCGTCTGCCTTCCGCTCCTGTCATGATCTCGGGGTCCTGGGATCGAGCCCTGGGTGGGGCTCCCTGCTCAGCCAGTAGCCTGCTTCTCCCTCTCCCTCTGCTGCTCCCCCTGCTTGTGCTTTCTTACTCAAAAAAATAAATAAATAAAATCTTAAAAAAAAAAAAGAAAATTAAGACTGAGAAGTTAAAGAACGTGTCCTAAGTCACATAGCAGAGGTGGGATTCAAGCTCCTAAACCTATTCTCTTTCTGTCTTTTCCTTACAATAGGTTATGGAGGATCCACAAACAGCCCCACTGATAACTTCCTTCTAATTTCAGTCATTAAATATAACTTTTCCCCCTAACTTTCAGAGAATACCTTCTCAAAATTTTGAAGTTATCCCCAGTGAGTTAAGACATACTTTTTAGATGAAGCTAATGTAAACATGGAATGATTATGATTTCAATATTTGTTAGTGCTTTTAAGTCTCAGCTATTTGTTGAATGCCACATACAATGTCCAAAAGGATGGTACTTCTGCCATTTGTTCAGTTTTTAAAAAATGGAATAGGTGAGGCTGACTGAAAATTAACTTATAAATCCAATATGTCTAAGTCTTTGTGGTGCATGGTAGGATTTTCCTACTTTATTATAATTTCCTGGTCAGTTCCTGCAGTCAAGAACTTAAATGTAGATTATTGTGTTAAGTTTAGTGTGTATAAAATCAGTTTTTTAGAAAGCATTTTTTCATGATTATGAAATTAATGGGGATTAAATGTATGTAATTTTCTATCTGGCCTTTTTCCTAACAAAATAAAATATGAACATATTTTCATGTTATTAAAAAGGGTTTTAGGAATTTTTTTTAAAGACTATAACCTTCCATTTCATGGATCCAATTTAGTGTAATTTTCCCCCCCTGTTGTTGAACATTTAGATTGTTTCTCTTTTTTTCCATACTATATCAACAGTGATAAACATTCTGGCACATAAATCTTTGTCCTCCTTTCTGATTGTTTTCTTAAGATTCGTTTTGGAGAGTCAAAGAAGTGATGGTATGAACATTTCTTAATGTACAATTTAAAAAACATACCTTTCCCTATTTTTTTTTCTTTTCTTGGACAATGATGTTCTTGAGGATCAGGGGCTGTTCATTGTGTATGAGCAGTTGGGAAATGGTGCTCTCCAGCTCACACCTCCCCTCTTCAGTTGTTTCTACCTGCTGTGACTGTGATTGCTCAGTTTCTCCAGAAAGAGAGGAAGGAAAACCTTAAGAATTCTCAGGAGTAGATGCAAGTAATACAATTTATTAAATTATTAACAGGTTTGGTTATTGAAACCCAGTCTAAACTTCATAATAAATATAGATCCCACGTGATAATACTTTTCCACTTAATTAAACGTTTATTTTTTTTAAAGATTTTATTTATTTATTTATCAGAGAGAGAGCAAGAGAGAGAGAGAGGGCGCAGAAGCAGGGAGTGTCAGGCAGACGGAGAAGCAGGTTCCCCACTGAGCAAGGAGCCCCATGTGGGGACTAGATCTCAGGATAATAAAATTTTCTCTGTAACCTGTAGGAAAAAATCCTATTATGTATGGAACATGCAGTTGGTCGGTGGGGGGGGGACGGACGATATCCATGTCTCTGATCAGTATAGCCTATAATTACTTTGCTTTTAAATGAATTCTGTGTAACAGATGTTCATTTAGCAGTCAGTTTTTCCCCCAAAGTTCTTGACTGTTTTGGTAAAATACTTGAGATTAGCTATATTTGAGTGCTTGGCACAATGTTAAGTATGTCTTATCACATTTACTTGTGTTCTAAATATGTCTTGGTTATCTTTTGGGGTTTTAGTCATTAGAATTTTTTTCTTTGCCTACTTATGGTAACATTATTATAAAATTATAGTATGTCAGCTCGAGAAGTGGAGATTTAAATCCAAGAGGATAGTACTTGGAGAAGATTATTAATTAGGAATGCCACACATTAATAGAATAATGTAGTTGTGGTTCACTGAGCAGTGTTTCTCAGAATTTGTCCCAACTGTCATTTGAAAGGAGTTTGTCAGTTGTCATGTTAACAACGCTAACAAGGAAGTGCATGTTTGAAGTAAAAGAAAAAAAAAAAATGGATACATGTTTTAAAATATTAGTTTGTAATTTTTAAAAAGTTTGAAGTTGTTTTATGTGGTATTTTTGCAGAGTTATAGCAGAGGAAAAGTAGTAATTAACCATGGCACTGTTGTTTTGAAGCTGTTGCAGATAGATGCAGTGGGTAATGTTAAGTTTTTCTTTCACTTGACATTGCAAATGAAATAATTTAGAATGCACTAGATGAGCTTATTATTTAAATGAGATCTGAGAAAAGTCTGTTCATTGTAATAGCAGTGTAGTGCTCTTGTAGAATGACTTTTTATGATTGTGTTTTGTATGTAAGTGGGTTTTATATGTAAATGAGGGACTGGCTATACTTCCTCTTTTCACAGAAGTCGACAGGGTCTAGCAAAAGGCCTAGGAATGGATATTAGAAGAACTTACATTATAGTTCTGGGTCTGTTACTATATAAGATCTTTATGTCTTAATCTTCATGCCTCAGTTTTATTCATCTTAAAAAGATGACAGTACTTACTCTTTCATGTTATTATTTTTGAGGTTTAGGTGTAATATTACAGATGTAAAAGTATTTTGAAAAAAGCTAAAAATCTTACAAATAAAAAGTTTTAATTTTTATTTTCAGCAAACCCTTATCTTTATCTCTATTTATACAGCTGTACCTGCTGGGATATAGGATGGATATCTCTGAAATTCATCCTTGTTCATTTCATTTTCTGTCCAGCCTTGACCTTTTCAACTCACAGCCAGTCAGTCTTCCTTCCTTTCTCATTTGTTCCTTCCTCCTCCTAGAAGTATCCATAGTATTATCTCCTAGTATATAACAGGGTCAGGTAGAAAGTAGCATTTGTATTTATGTGGCTCCATGTCATAATTTTAGGGGTATATACTGTACCCAGAGTGATTTATAGTACAAAACATTCTGCAAACAACTTAATTGTAATTGTGACATTTATGCTTGATAATTTACTTAAACAGTTTATAACTCAACTGAAAGTACGCTTTGTCCGAATTTCAGTTTACTTAATGACTGTCATTACATTACTATAACACCTTTGCAAATTATACTAGGTCCATCTGCCAATGTGTTTAAATTTTGTGGAGGATATAGGTAACTTACTGAATGAACACACCTAAGAGCCATGAATCTGGCTTAATTTTTGAGGTTAAAAAAATGACAACAGATGCAATAAAATAGCACTTTGGAATCTTAGGTTATGTAAGTACAATTGACCCTTGAACAGAGCTGGGGTTAGGGATGCTGACCCCCACACTGTCGAAAATCCCCTTAACTTTCGACTCCTCTATAACTACTAATAGCTTACTATTGACCAGAAGCTTTGCCAATAACATGAGTAATCAGTTAGCACATATTTTATGTTACAGGTACTATATACTGTATTCTTTTTTTTTTTTTTTTAAAGATTTTATTTATCTGAGATGGAGAGAGAGAGCATGAGGAAGGGGGTAGATGGGGTAGAGCAGAGGGAGAGGGAGAAGCAGGCTCCTCGCTGAGCAGGGAGCCCGTCATGGGGCTGGATCCCAGGACCCTGAGATCGTGACCTTAGCGAAGGCAGACACTTAACTGACAGAGCCACCCAGGCATCCCTATATACTCCTGTATTCTTACAGTAAAGGAAAATGGTAATATTAAGAAAACCATGAGAAAATACATTTACAGTACTATAATTATTGAAAAATATCCGCATAAAAGTGGGTCTGTGCAGTTCAAACCTGTGTTCAACAGTCAACTGTACAGATCTTTTAGTCTTGAGGATAAGATGTCGCTAAGCTATGGCTTCATGGAATCATGCTTGGAGGTTTTAACATGCTTTTAATTAATTTCATATTTGATGTTATTTTGTTTTAGGTCTATCTTTTAAGCATACAACTGGATTTGGTTTATTCATTTTGAGAATCTCACTTAACAGGTGAGTTAATCTATATTCATTATGATTGCTGATTTAGACATGTTTCTGCCATTTTATTGTTTCTATTTATAGTAGTGGGCTGTTCCTTTGTGTCTTCTCTTGGATTGTTTTCTTTATTTGTTTTCCTTGGCTAGTTTGGAAATGATTATATTTCTATTCTTTTGATGTTTACCTTCAGTTTTTTAATTGAGATATAATTTATATACAGTAACATTTATGTTTTTTTTGGTGTATAGCTTTGTGTGTTTTAACAAACATAGCCAAATCACTATCACCACCACCATCATGATTTGGAACAGTTTCATCACCCCCTCGCCCCCAATTTCCTTATGCCCCTGTGGTCAGTCCCTCTTATACCCTCAGTCTTGGGCAACCATTGAACTGTTTTTCGTTGCTAATGTTCCTTTTCCTAGAATGTCATGTAAATGGAATTGTGCGGTCTTTGGCTTCTTTCACTTCACATACTGCATTTGACATTTGTCTTAGTATAGTTCAGGCTGCTCTAACAGAATACCATAAACTGGGTGGCTTAGAAACAATACAAATTTACTTTGTGGAGACTGGGAAGTCCAAGGTCAAGATGTCAGCAGTTTCAGGGTTGGTGAGGAGGACCCACTTCTGTGTTCGTGGATGGCCATCTTTCACTGTAACCTCCCTCGGTGAAAGGGGCAAGGTAGCTAGGTGGTGGTGGTGGTGGTGGGGGTCTCTTATAAAAGCCATAATCTCTTTCATGAGAGCTCCATCCTCATGACCTAAAGCCCTACTCCTAATACCATCACATTGGGCATTAGAATTTCAACATACGAATTTTGGGGGGGATACAGTCTCTAGCAACATTCGTCCATGTTTTTGAATCTAATAGTAGTTCATTCCTTTTTATTACTGAATAGTATTCCATTGTAATGAAGTACCATAATTTATTTATCCATTCACCAGTTGAAGGACATGTGGGTTGTTTTCAGTGATTATGAATAAAGCTACTATAAACATTCACAAAAAAGTTTTTTAAGTAGTGTAAGTTTTCATTTCTCTTGAGTAATTACCTGGTAATGCGATTGTTGGGTTGTTATGTTAAGTGTATGTTTTTCTAAGAAACTGCATATCTGTTTTCCGAAGTGGCTGTGCCATTTTGTATTCCCACCAGCAATGTATGAAAATTCTAATATTTGGTATTCTCAGTTATTTTTTATTTTAGCTATGCTAATAGATGTGTAGTACCACACTGTGATTTTAATTTTGCATTTCCTTAAGGTCTAATAATATTGAGCATCTTTTAATGTGTTTATTTGCCATCTGCATATCTTCTTCAGTGAAGTGCCTATTCGATGTTTTATTCATGTTAAAACTTTGTTAAGTTTGTTTTCTTATTGAATTTTAAGTATAGATTCTTTATATATTTTGGATATAAGTCTTGTCAATTATTTCTCTCAGTCTGTGGTTTGTCGTGTGTGTTTGTGTGTGTGTGTGTGTGGCTTTATATTCTTTACAGTGTCAGGGCACCTGGGTGGCTCAGTCGGTTAAACGACTGCCTTCGGCTCAGGTCATGATCCCAGAGTCCCAGGATCGAGTCCTACATCGGGCTCCCTGCTCAGCAGGGAGTCTGCTTCTCCCTCTGACCCTCCCTCCTCTCGTGCTCTCTCACTTTCTCTCAAATAAATAAATAAAATCTTAAAAAAAATATATTCTTTAAAAAAAATTTTTTTTTAAAGATTTTATTTATTTATTTGACAGAGAGAGACACAGCGAGAGAGGGAACACAAGCAGGGGGAGTGGGAGAGGAAGAAGCAGGCTTCCCACAGAGCAGGGAGCCCGATGTGGGGCTCGATCCCAGGACCCTGGGACCATGACCTGAGCCGAAGGCAGACGCTTAATGACTGAGCCACCCAAGCTCCCAAAATTTATATTCTTTACAGTGTCTTTCACAGAGCAAAATTTAAAAATTTTGTTAAAGGCCAATTTATTTTCTTTCTTTTTTATAGTTTTTTAGATTATACTTTTGATGTTGTCCCTAGGAAAACTTTTAAGAAACCAAGGTCACAAAGATTTTTCTCTTAACTTTTCTTATAGCTTTTCTGTAGTTTCAGTTTTCACATTTAGGTCTGTGATTCATTTAGAATTTTTTTATATAAGATGTGGGGTATTGGTTGAGGTTCTTATATTTTCATATGAATGTCCAGTTGTTTCAGCACCAGTTGTTCAAAAGACTATCCTGTTTCCATTGACTTGCAACTTTGTAGAAGTTGCATTGAATCTGCGACTTTGTAGAAAATTAGTTGGCTATATTATGCTTGGGTCTATTTCTACACTGTGTTCTCTTTCCATGGGCTTATATGTTAATCCTTTTGCCAATACCTCACTCTCTTGATTATGAAATTTTATACTGTCTTGAAGTCAGATAGTGTTAGTCCTTTAACTTTGTATTTTGTTTTCAAAATTATCTTGACTATTGTAGTTCCTTTGCCTTTCCTTATAAAATTTATTGTTACTTTATTATTTTTTTCCTTACAAATTTTTTGAATCAGCTTGTCATTTTTTACAAAAAAAACCGATTGCTGGGATTTTGGATAGAATTGCATTAAATCTATAGATCAGCTGGGGAGAACTGAAACCTTAAGAAAGAGTCTTCAACACAGCGGGTCTCTTCATTTTTTTTTCTTCTCTTCATTTGTTTTCGTCATCTTTGATTTCTTTCATCAGTAATTTGTAGTTTTCAGGATAAATATCCTGTATGTATTTTGTTAGATTCATTTTTTTCCATTTGACACATTGCAGCTTTCTTGCCCTGGGAACACAAGACAGCACTTCAGCACTATGCTGGGGGCCATTTGAAACAGTGAAATCGGCAACAAAAAGCACAAAAGTGTGAAAAATGTAGCACTAAATAGCATGGAAAAGATGCATCTTGCTAACTCATTTATTAGGCCATGTAGCTATTTTTTTTTTTTTTTTTTTAAAGATTTTATTTATTTATTTGAGAGAGAGAGAATGAGAGACAGAGAGCATGAGAGGGGTTAGGGTCAGAGGGAGAAGCAGACCCCCCGCCGAGCAGGGAGCCCGATGCGGGACTCGATCCAGGGACTCCAGGATCATGACCTGAGCCGAAGGCAGTCGCTTAACCAACTGAGCCACCCAGGCGCCCGCCATGTAGCTATTTTGTAGATTCTTCAGTGCTTTCTTCATAAACATTCATGTTATCTTTATTTTAGAAGTAATTTCTTTTTTTTTCTCCTCTTCACTCTTGACTTCTCTCTTTCTTATTGTAGAAAACACATAAATTTAACCTCTAAACAACTTTAAGTATACATTATGATACTGTTAACTATATACACGTTGTTGTACAATAGATCTCTGGAACTTTTTCATCCTGCATGAATGAGATTCTATATACATTGAACAACAACTCCCCATTTTTTCCTCCCCTCGTCTCTGGCAACCACATCTACTTTCTGTTTTTATGAGTTTGATTACTTTACATACTCCATGTAAGTAGAATCATGCAGTTTTTGTCTTTTGTGATTAGCTTATTTCACTGAGCATAATGTCCTTAAGGTTCATGTTTGTTATAGCCTATGATGTGATTTCTTCCCTCCCCCCACTTTTTTTAGGCCAATTAATATTCTTTCTTATCTATGTACCACATTTTCTTTATCCATTTATCTGTTGTTGAACAACTAGGTTGCTTTTACATCTTGTCAATTGTGAATAATGCCATAATGAATATGGGTTTGTAAATACCTCTTGGAGATTCTGTTTTCAATTCTTTTGGATATATACCTAGAACTGGGATTGCTGGATCATATGGCAGTTCTATTTATCATTTTTGAGGTACCTCCATACTGTTTTCCATAGCTGCTGCACCATTTTACAATCCCACCAACAGTGGGTAAGGGTTCCAATTTCTCCACATCTTCACCAACACTTGTTATTTTCTTTGGTTTTGTTTTGGTTTTGGCTAGTTGCCATTGTAAGGGGTCTGAAGTGATATCTCATTGCAGTTTTGATTTGCATTTCTCATGATGATGATGATGGTGGGCATCTTTTCATATGTTTGTTTGCCATTCGTATATCTTTGGGAAAATGTCTGTATGTTTTTTGCCCATTAAATTTTTTTAATGGGGCGCCTGGGTGGCTCAGTTGGTTAAGCGACTGCCTTCGGCTCAGGTCATGATCCTGGAGTCCCGGGATCGAGTCCCACATCGGGCTCCCTGCTCAGCAGGGAGTCTGCTTCTCCCTCTGACCCTCCTCCTTCTCATGCTCTCTGTCTCTCATTCTCTCTCTCGCAAATAAATAAAAATCTTAAAAAAAAAAAAAAAAATTAAAAAAAAATTTTTTTAATTATTGAGTTGAGTTCTTTATATATTCTGAATATTAATCCCTTATCAGATTATGGTTTGCAAATGTTTCTCCCATTTCCTGGGTTGCTTTTTCACTCTTTTGTTTCCTTTGCTGAACAGAAGTTTTATTTATTAAAAAAATTTTTTTTTTTAAGATTTTATTTATTTATTTGAGAGAGAGAGGCAGAGATAGCGAGAGAAAACACTGGCAGGGAGAAGAGGAAGAACCAGGCTCCCCACTGAGCAGGGAGCCAGATGTGGGACTCGATCCCAGGACCCTGGGATCATGACCTGAGCCGAAGGCAGATATTTAACTGACTGAGCCCCCCAGGGCACCCCTGAACAGAAGTTTTAAGTTTGATGTAGTTCTATTTGTCTGTTTTTGCTTTTGTTACTTATTATTTTGGTATCACATCCAAGATATCATTGCCTATTCTAGTGTTATGAAGCTTTTCCTCCTATATTTTCTTCTGGTAGTTTTATAGTTGCAGGTCTTACATTTAGATCTCCATTTTGAGTTAATTTTTGAATATGGTATAAGACAAGGGTACATTTTCATTCTTTTGCATGTGGATATCCAGTTTTCCTAGCACCATTTATTGAAGAGGCTATTCTTTCTCTTTTGTGTTATCTTGGCACCCTTGTCAAAGATCACTGGAGTATATATATATGAGGGCTTGTTTCTGGGCTCTTCATGCTGTTCTATTGGTCTATATATCTTTATGCATGCTATTTTTTTGTTTTAATCTATATACCTTTTATTTCTTTTTCTTGCCTTATTGCACTCACAGAGGCCTCCGGTAAATGTTAAAATGTTGAGAGTAGACCTCTGCTTTATTTATTTATTTATTTATTTATTTATTTATTTATTTATTTTTAAAGATTTTATTTATTTATTTGTGAGAGAGAGAGAGAGAAAGCACAACCCAGGGGGGAATGGGAGGCAGAGGGAGAAGCAGGCCTCCCGCTGAGCAAGGAGCCTGATGCAGGACTTGATCCCAGGACCCCCAGGATCATGAGCTGGAGGGAACCGCTTAACTGACTGAGCCACCCAGACGTCCCTGCTTTATTCTTTTTTGTGTGTGTGTGTTGTTGTTGTTGTTTTTTAGTTTTTATTTCATAAAAATTTGGAACACTTGATGAATTTGCATGTCATCCTTGTACAGGAGCCATGCTAATCTTCTCTGTATCCTTCCAATTTTAGTATATGTGCTGCCAAAGTGAGTAGGACATCTGTTTTATTCTTTTTTTAGAAGATTTTATTTATTTAGAGAGCGTGCGAGCAGGGGAAGGGACAGAGGGAGAAGGAGAGAGAATCTCAAGCAGACTCTGCGCTGAGCACAGAGCCCAATGTGGGGCTAGATCCCACGACCCTGAGATCATAACCTGAGCTGAAATCAAGAGTCGGACGCTTAACTGACTGAGCCACTCAGGCACCCCA